>NC_041229.1:77751274-77918575 GCF_002837175.3 Physeter macrocephalus
AGGTACGTGGGGAGTTTCTTGCCTTTTGGGAAGTCTGAGGTCTTCTGCCAGCATTCAGTAGGTGTTCTGTAGGAGTTGTTCCACATGTAGATATATTTTTGTTGTATTTGTGAGGAGGAAGGTGATGTCCACGTCTTATCCTCCACCATCTTGAAGCTATCCCTCATTTATTTTCAATTTGGCTTATAATTGAATGTTGAACAAGGGCCTTTTCATCTCATCTGATCCCAAACTGAACATTCTCAATTCAAACACTGAATCTAAGGCATGATATGACAGCAACTATGTTCACAACTAAAGTAATTGGGGTTTGGGGAAAAAAAAAGTTGAATGCGGTCTCCTTGAGTTTGATATTCTAGTTAGGATTTCAATACTTGGAATATTTTAGTTTGGTTTATGTGCACTTAAAATTTTCTGTTTTCTCCTTTGATTCACCAAAATTAAAACTTATCTTCCTGTATGTGTACTTGACATTCAGCTTTCCATCAAGAAGTGTGAATGTTTTATAGAATATTATGCAGTAGAATCATCTACTCACTTCTCAAAATAAATAACTAAAGGTGTATAACTGTAGCAGAATATGAGACTGTGTAAACTGTGCCTTGTCATCCTTAACATGGTGATAGAGCTACTGTGTATGAAACCATATGTGTTTCCTCACCAGGTAGTAATGTTTTATTGCATACCATCAATTGTTAAAGGCATAGTTAATTTTTATCAATTATTTTAATTAACTTTATATTAATGACTTTGTCATCACCTTTACCTTGTAGTAGAGATAAAATATAGAGATTAATAATTTATAAATATTGATCCTCTTCCTTCTTATAAAGTACCATTCAAAAGATATCCACAGTGTTATTAAAAATTGTTACTTTAGCAAATATATTTACAACATCTTTAATTCTTTAAAATAGGAACCAGTCCTATTTTCATGTGGGGAAACCAAAATGGAGAAAAGATGAGTACTTGACAAAGATCACACACCAAGTGAAGGGCAGAATCATGCTTCAGATCCAAGTCATTCCAAGTACAAAGCTCATCTCTTTGCATATCCTCAATTGCTGCCCTTCTGGTTTTAAAATAGCGATAGTTTTGATTATCAGTTGATTCAGTTACCTTCTACTCCTCTAGTTTCTGGAGTCCAGGTATTTTAGTCATAACTCCTGTTCTTCTGTGTTCCTTTGGAGAGATCAATAAGAATAAACTGTGGTAGTGAGAAATTGCAGTAAGCATTGACCTCAGACCTTTGTCCAAATTCTGACCTTGCCTTTCAGTTGGCTACATGAAGTCAGGTAGGATGTGGAATCTCTAAAATCCATAGCATGGCTGCAGCTTCACACCAGTTGTATGACCTTGAGCAAGTCATGTAACTTCCCAGCAGTTCTCGTTTGCCATCTGAAAAATTGTGATAATAATAGACGACATCTGAATACTATTCTGTGAAGTTGAGTGAGGTCATATTCACAAACCAGACTACACTTTGGGAAGACAGTTGTGGCTGTGGCTTTCAGTGAAATATAAAACAACAATGACTTTTTAAGATATTTATTTCTAGGATATTCACTAAGAATATTTGAACAGTTATCGCCCAGGACTTATTGTCTTTTAATTAAAAACATGCCTACCAGTTTTTATTACAGTCCTTTTCAGCCAGTGGTTACCGTTCTGCAGTATACCAATTACATCTCCTGCGGATTAACAAAGAGCTGTTGGAGAAAATGAACTTTGCAGTGAGAGTGCTGACCGAAAATGGAAAAATCCACCAGGGTACATTCTGTGTATGATTACCATTTGGCTATCAGCATTTTTTACTGTTAACCTTTAATTGGGATACTGTGCCAGGATTTTTAGATTCACACTTCCTGACAGTACGCACTCTTAATATGCTATGTCGTAAGTTTCTCGGCCTTTCATTCTATCAGATCTACTCTTTTCACCAATCTTGGTAATTAGAATTTGTGGAACATTTCACATTTGATTTGGGATTTTGAGTTTCCAACAACCTTCTAGCAAGAGTGCTGCTAAAATTACAATGCTTTTAAATTCATTTGTTTATTTAAGAGAAAGAACCAAAACAACATGAGCAAAAGCATGTGACATTGGTTAAGAGAAGCTGTGTGTTTTCTGGTATTTTTCTAGCTTTATATTTTTCTCAGTTCTCATTGTCTCAATATGCTTGTCAGCATTATAAATGACCTGATATATATCTGGAAGAGTTTCCCAGCCTTACGTAGTACCCGTGACATGGTCTTCTGAATGCTAAACCTTAACAGGAAAGATATTTGCAGCACAGACTATGTAATCCAACCAAAGCAATGGGAGTGTGCTTGTAGAGAACCCTTGTCTGGGTGGCACTCTCTGGCTTGGAAGAGAACACAGTAGAAATGACCATCTAAATATACTGCCAGGGAAGGTTTTACCTAGTGTGAAGAGAGGTAGTAAAATATTCCTTTTAAAAGTCAGAGCTATATAATAACAGGGATAGGCAAAGAGAACTAAAATTACACAGAATGAGGCCGGTCTTTCAATAGAATGCTTTGTACCTTTAAGAATAGAATCCATTACAGACATCTATCAGTGATATACACAGTCAAACAATGCCCATTCTTTGGTTTCCCGCTGTCTCTAATGGACTTGCACTTTTTTTCCTGTGAGATTTGAACAATTTTGAATATGAAACTTTACCTTTAGAAGCTAATTTTCTTAGTTTCAAAATGTAGTGGAAAAGGTAATGGGATAAATGGGGAATCCTGTTTAGAAGGCTTGTCCTGTTCAGAGTTTTAAATGGTAGTTCACGTTTGCCAAGTCTCAGGGCGCTGGTGGTGATGCTCTCCCAGTCGGACTTTCAGCTTCCCTTATGGATCCTATCCATGCTAGATGGCACTGTTAGATTAATCTATCTAAAATTTGCCTGCCTCTCATCTGCTTTCTAAATAAGTATAATCAAGATCTTCTATCATATGATTCTCAAATTAATTTGCAACTCTATTTCCTTATTCTTACCACATTATTTACTTTCTCATTTCCATCCTTTTTCTTTCACTGTACACTGTATCTGCACTGCTTTACCTTCATTGTCCCGTCTCCATTTCTGCATGTCCAAGTCTTTAAGTAAATGCTACATCCTTTAAAATGCTTACACTGATCACTGTGGCCCTTAAGCTAAAATCAATTTTTCTCTGTTCAGAACGCTGTTCAGATAACATTGGATCACAGTCTTTCAGATAACATTTTATCATTCTCTACATTATAAATGACTTGCATTATAAATGTAATTTACAATCACACATTCCTTGGCCTTGTGTACCATTATTCCTATTATCTTTAGCTAAGTAACAAACTGCCCCAATAATAATTTATTACTACTTCTCATGATTTGGGGGGTTGACTGGGTTCAGCTGAGTAGTTCTTCCTGAGAGTCTCCCACGAGGCTGCAGTCAGAGGTCAACTGAAGGCTGTCAGGATAACTCAGTCACATAGCTGCTGGTTGATTCTTTCTTGTTGTCTGGGAACTTAGCTGAGCCTACTGTCTGTGATTCTACTCTTAGCTTTTCTTTTAGGGTGACCAGTTTGTCCTGGTCTTCCCAGGATATTCTCTATTTTAGCACTGAAAGCCCTAGATCCTGAGTACCCCTTACAGTTTTTGGCAAAGATCGTTAGTCACCCACTCAGCCTAGGCTTCTTACAACTTAGAGTCTGGATTCCTACACTTAATTATCTAAAGTGTGAGTGTTCCAAGAGTATTTTGCAAAAGGGGCAAGGCTTTTTATCAGCTAACTTCAGACATTACAGATCATCACTTCTGCTGAATTTTATTAGTGAATTTTATGAAGGCCATCCCCAATTCAAGAGGAAAGGAATTAAACTCCATATTGAAGGAATGGAAAAGTCACAGTGCAGGAGAGAAATTGGGATGGAAGATATTGCTGTGGCCATCTTTGGAAGCTATACTCTGCCAAACCATATATTACCTAATCTTTCAGAGGGCAGCTTTCAATTCACATTTATATTGCTGCCATATATCTCTCCCAAGGCATTTTACACTAAATAAGCACTTAATAAATGCTTAAAAATAAAAACGAGGAAAATCTTTATCTTAAACATTATTAATTATTACTTGGATTAAAAAATACATTCAATTTTGTTTAGATCTTTCCTAATTTATGTTGTTGAAAGTGACAAATTTGGATCAGGAATAAGGGAATCCAAAAGAGAAAATGTCACAGAGAATGTCCATGTCAGGCACTGCCAAGAGTCTTTTAATCATTCCAAACCTTGGGCAGTGTTTTGATAGAGCCATGGTTAGTGTTTGGATAGGCAGTAACTAACAGCACTGATGAAAAACTCATGCATTATTTCATGCATCTATCAATACAACTATAGGAGTGAAAAAAATTAGACAAATAGGAAACTCCCATTTCAGCAAAGTGACTCAATTTATACATATATCCATTCTTTTTCAGATTCTTTTCCCATATAGGTTATTACAGAATACTGAGTAGAGTTCCCTGTGCTATATAGTAGGTCCTTGTTGATTATCTGTTTTCTGCTTTAGCGTTTAGATTCACAGTTTTGGTGGCCGGAGAAAAAACATACTCTTCAGGTTATACAGGGACGCAAACTTTAGTGTCCCAGTAAGACAGGTCATCCCTGTAGATGAACAGACATACTCTCTCTTACTTGTCTAATATTAGTTCCTATGAAATGTGATACATCAAATGAAATGTGATAAATCTCAGGCTCAATTAGGTAAACAACATTATATACTTGTCAATGATTATCAATTATATGTTAAACTCTCCTAAGTAATGGATTTGTCCCTATCCATTAGCCTTGATAAGTTAACATAGAAATTTGGCATTGACTATAGGGGCTTTGAACACTTTTAAAGATCCTTTAAAAAATTAGCTCTGGGGATGGGGAATGTTGTGCTTCTCAAATTCTAGCAAAGAGGCAGTTTAATCTTTGTCAATATATAGGGCCAATTCTATTAGATTCTTAAAAAAGAGGCAGTCACAGTTTGTGGGCAGCTCTGATGGCTTTTATTCCATGGGCTGAAGCACAGAAGTTCAACTCTGATGAGTATCAACATAGAGTGCATTTTTCAGATCCAGATGCCCTCTAATTCTTTCAAAATGTCAGGTGCTCCAAGCAGGAACAAAAACGCACAGGCAGTGGAGAACTAATTGGTATTGGGACATGAAGCTTTTCTAGGTCATTGATTTACATTAGGCTCAGGTCAGTAGTAACTCAGATTCATTCTCCTCAGTGGCAAAGTACTTTATGGGAAATCAGGCCTGGATTCAATCCAATTTCTGCTGGATGGTGCGTTGACCTCAAAACCAAAGCACAACTGTCAACATTGTTGGTATTAGGGGTTACTCATCTTTGATATATTTGACTTTAATATTAAAATATTGCATTTTAGGAAATGAGTCCATGGTTCACAAAAGCAAGTTAAGAAGGCAAGATTGTGGCTATTTATACATAATTGAGGGCAGCACGAAGATGCTCTAGAGACCTCTGCAGAGAGAATGTGAGACTGTAAAATACAGTAGATTATCACTTTGTTTACTTTAATGAAGAGATGGCAAGTGATTCTGACAATCGAATATAAAAGAGCTAATATTTATTGCCTTTGTTTTCAAGCAGCTTACAGTCAGCATAGGACAAAGCTTCACGTCAGTGCCCTGCTCCTGGGATAATTTTGGCTCCAGAGACATGGAACAAATTTAATAATTTTGTTATAACATTGAGAAATTTTTAGCAGTTCTTACCTCAGTCTTCCTAAGAGAGGAGACTACAGGTGCATATTGAGGTGTTACTCATACACCTCTTCTGTAGGCCAAAGTAGCTTAGCTTTATCTGTGTCCTGGAGAATTTACAAGCTACCGTAAGAGTACCTTACAAGATACCTGGAAACATCTCCATGTTTATCCACTTCAGCTCCATAAGGCACAACAGACAGGGATATAATCCCAAGGCAGCAGCTTTATTTTTCTTGAGGTATCAATTCAATAACCTCATTTATAGCCTCCACTTTACTTTTCCTCTAGATATCAAACAATATATTACAATATATCCTAAAACTATTTTGCATGTTCCTACAAATAACCATATATAAATCAATCAGAATAAGTTCTAAATTCAGATTTCAAATTTTGTGAGTATCTTAAGAGAAGAAAAGATTAAGTCTGCTGGGAGATTAGCCAAGATTTGTGGAGCATGTTGTATTTGAGCTGACCTATGAGAGATAGGTAGGATTTTTGTACCAGTAATAGGATCTAGGGAAGGTAATTCCAGTTTTGGAAACAGTAGCACCATCATCAATGATGATAGAATGTAGTGAATATATCTAGGCAGATATAATATTTATTATTAGGAACAAGGAGTTTATTAACAAGTTAGTTAATTATTGGCAGAAGGAGACTGCTGCCTTATTATAGAGCACCTAAAATGACATAAAAAATGTTTAATCAGGAATCCATAGGTAGTGGCAATTAGCAATAGACTCCAATTCTGTCTGTGTTATTCAAAATGAAAAAAATAAATAATCTCTGTTCCTCAGAGATTCTATAAGAAACTAAAAATCTTGGCTTGGAAATCATTAAGAACCAAGTGATCTCCAGAGATGAGAATGTAGACTCAAATTGCAAGAACAATAACATTGGGAATGATCTTTTATTGTTATGATCTGCTATCAACATTCAAGATATCCCTGTTCAAAAAAAAGTAGAAATCAACAATTTTAATCTCTGTTGTCAGCTAAAATGTCAAAATTTCAGGAGGATATATCCAGTTGTTCTATGTCATCATACTGTTTCATAATTGGGGGGAATGGGACCAATATTTATAATCTGTTTCAATAATGAAGTGGTAATTGCAATAAAGGATTGCCATTGGGAGTGCTAGTAAAAGGAGGAAATATGTCAGATCAAAAACTATATATATTCAGACATTAAATGAAGTTTAAATATTAAATATGCATGCTGTATATCTGTGCATGTGTATAAATAGATATACAAAGATCAATATTTTATATGTTTGAATTATCAGCATTTTCCTCAAGTTTTTATGTATACACACACACACACACACACACACACACACTCTTTCATATTATGCATTTAACTTGAGTTGTTACTCAATTCATAGGGGAATCTTTTGCATATTAAAATATATGTTTGCTACACAATAAATTTTCCTTCAAAGTTGCTCCATATGGGATAAATCACAGTTTAATTTTCTTTAATCTAAATCCTTGGTCACCAGGTAGTTTTATATATTCAGAAGTATCAGACTTTCTGACTCTATGTTCAGTGCTTCCCATACAATGTTAGGTGCCATTGGTTTTAAAGATCTTTGAGAGTTAAATTTAAGTGTCCAAATATAATCAGATTAAGAGGGAGAATGGGACATGATAAGCTTCCAAAAGAGAGTAATTACTTGTTGTTCCAAAAATTAGCAAAGCACTAGACTCTAGATGAATGTTAAGACTGCCCTTTTGTCTCATAGCTGGAAGTTTAATGATAAGTAAAGCAATAAAATTGCTATTTTCTTGTAATGTCCTTTTGGTTAAACTCCTGTCATCTTCCACGCTGCCCACCTTATATAGAATCACATTAGAGATGTTTAGACTAAAAAAAATGGTATTAATTCATTCTTTAGTCAAGTAACAAACATTTATCAAGTCCTTGCTTTGTGCTTTGTAGATAGAGAATTGTTAGACCAGGCCCTGGAAATGCAGAAAAGAAAACTGGAATTTCTTCCTTCCAAAAGGAGTTGTGTGAGAAACAAGTAAACAAATGAGTGCCATAGTAAAATATAAGCCATAGAAACATCTTTGCACAAGGTTCTGTACACTAAGCAAAAAATAAAAACAACAGCCTAATTTTGCCTGAAACTTTCATCTGTTGAAACTGAAATAGGAGAGTTTCCTAAAATTGAGATGAAACAGGAAGATGGTATAAGTGGCTTCTTATAGAAGTGGCTGTATGATTTAAAACTTTAAGCAAAATTTGGCATCAGATGGATGAAAAATGTAACTATATTGGCAAGCTGGATGGAAGTAAGCATGGGAGGAAACTAACATGCAAATATGTATATCTCACTGTGTTCAGAGAAAACAAAAATGATGCTTTCATATTGTCCCTGAAAATGTGCTAATCATTTTCGGAAAAAAGATATTATTGAGAAATATGATGCCAAGGCAGATTATCATGCCATCTTCAAAGATAGAGTCTTGCAGTAGTCTGAAATCAGTCTGGTTTTGTGTCTTATCTAAAGCATATCCTTATGGTAATGGAAGACTATAGCTGCTGACAGCACAGTGGAATGACTTTGCTCCAGAGAATTAATTCCAAAGATGGGCTTGTTAGCAGCACTGCAAGCCTGCTGACACCAGAAAGTCAGTGCCAATGAGGGGTTGGTGTAGTAATTACAGTGAATTCTTTGGGTCTGTTCAAATGCCACATGGTGGTTTTCATTTTCCAAACCATTCGATACACTTTGAAATCTTTTTAAAGTCAGTAATCTATGTAGATAATGATCGAAATATTTGGTGTTGTACTAATTGGATTATACACTATGTACTTAACTGTCAAATGCTGAGCTTCCTTTTTATCTAGAAATGTTTTCTCCATCAACAAAACAATGAGGATATGAAGATAGTCAGCCTTTCAGTCTTGAGACATTTAGATTTAGGGAAAAAATTACTAACACATAGATTCCAAAGTAAAACTGCATTTCTAGATTAGAACCAGGAAGATGACCTACCATGCTATAGATTCTCAGGTATGGAGTGTATCATCACCCCAGTTCTCAGTGTAGGAGTGAATCCCCACCAAACCATTACTTCCTAGAGGTCATCTCACTTCTCTTGAGAGTTTACTCCCCATTTGTGTAGAATCCTATCATCTTTGAGCCACTTTGTCAGAATATCCTTATTTTGCCTGCAGCTATCATCTCTTGAGCTTACATTCTACACTTCTAGACACTGTCTAATAACATTTCTGCTTTGGGTTCTTCTGATATTCAGATTCAAATGTAGCAAGCATGAACCATTGAACATCATCTCTCCAGGCTAAACAACTACTGAATCTTTGACCTCATTCTCATCTGTTGTCTCTTTGTTTGTTGTCTTTTCTTCTCAGTTGCCTCATTCTGCAGTTTTTCTGTGTTCCTCTTAAAAGGTAGAATCATCTGAGAGTCATTAAAGCTGTGATATACTGACATATTTATCAATAATATTCTTAGTATTTTGGTGACATTACTAAATTTGGGAAGTACTTTAAGAAACAAAAACCTGTTGTTTGTATTGCTTGTGTAAAGTTAGTTTTCCATAAGTCAAAATCCTTTGCCATTTTTCTAGGTTTCACATACATGCGTTAATATACAATATTTGTTTTTCTCTTTCTGACTTACTTCACTGTACGACAGACTCTAGGTCCATCCACGTCTCTACAAATGACCCAGTTTCGTTCCTTGTTATGGCTGAGTAATATTCCATTGTATATAAGTACACGTCTTCTTTATCCATTCATCTATTGATGGACATTTAGGTTGCTTCCATGTCCTGGCTATTGTAAATAGTGCTGCAATAAACATTGGGGTGCATGTGTCTTTTTGAATTAGGATGAATTGGGAGATTGGGATTGACATATATACACTACCATGTGTAAAACAGATAGCTAATGGGAACCTGCTGTATAGCACAGGGAGCTCAGCTTGGTGCTCTGTGGTGACCTAGATGGGTGGGAGGGAGGTCCAAGAAGAAGGGGATATATGTATACATATAGCTGATTCACTTTGTTATACGGCAGAAACTAACACAACATTGTAAAGCAACTATACCCCAATTAAAAAAAAATCCTTTGCCATTCATTTTCATGCTTAAGTATGGATGACATTTTTTTTGTGGCGAGAAACCCAAATGTCAGTACTGTTCTTTGTTTTCAAGTAAACTTATAAAGATACCAGCTGTGTAGTCCCCCCTACCCCCAGAGGATATATTGATGTTCTAACCCCTGGTATTTGTGAATGTGACTTTATTTGAAAGTAGGATCTTAATGTAAATTAAGATCATAGAGGAGTAAGGTGGGTCCAGAATCTAGTGAGCAGTGTCCTTATATATAAAAAGGGGATAGGAGACACAGTTAAAGACACATACAGATGGGAATATGTCATATGAAGACACACATACACAGAGGGAAGACAGTTATATGACAGTAGAACAGAGATTAGAGTTATGCTGCTACAAACCAAGAAACACCAAAGATTACTGGCAACCACGAGAAGCAAGGAGAGAGAGCATGGCCCTGCCAACATCTTGATTTTGAATTTCTAGCTTCCAGAACTGTGGTACCACTGTTATGAAAGCACTAGGAAACTCTGTGTGTGTGTGTGTGTGTGTGTGTGTGTATCCCAGTTGTTTCACTGGGAAGATATGTACTTTTCAGGAAATTATCAACCTCTCTATTTTTTTTTTAAGATTTTTTTTGATGTGGACCATTTTTAAAGTCTTTATTGAATTTGTTAAGATGTTGCTTCTGTTTTATGTTTTGGTGTTTTGGCCTCGAGGCATGTGGGATCTTAGCTCCCCAACCAGGGATCGAACCTGCACCCCCTGCAATGGAAGGCGAAGTCTTAGCCACTGGACCACCAGGGAAGTCCCTATCAACCTCTCTTAATAACAGTGCTCAAGTTTGCTACATGAAGATAATGGCCATTTAATGGCACTTTTAAAATTAAGTGAAATCATGTGTGTAAAAAGCCTAGTACCTTGGCTGGTGCTGAGGAAATGCTTTATAAAAGTAAGCATGAAGACAAAGTAAGCATGGGGGGCATGATGTGTGCTAGCTGTGCATTTACATTACTTGTTATAAAAGATGGTCAATTTTCTAGGCTCAATGAGAAAGTTAAGGTCCAGAGAGGTGAAATATCTTTCCTCCTAAGTTTACATAATGTTGTTGGCAGGATTTTCACCTCCATGACCTTCAACACCTGCTGTTACTCTTATGAATGTGTTATTTCATATGGCAAAAGGGCTTTCACAAATGTAATCAAGTTTACTAATATATTGACCTGAAAATACAGAGATTATCTTGGATTATTTTGGCTGGGCTCAACTTACTCATCTGAGCTTTTAAAAGCAGAGATTCCTTCCAGCTGAAGGCAGAAATGAAAATAAGAGAGATTTGAAATGTGAGAATTCAAAACATCATTCCTAAATTGAAGATGCAGAGGTGCATATATCAAAGAAATGGAGACCTTAATCCTACAAACTCAAGAAACTGAATTCTGGGAACAAGTGGAATTAGCTTGGAAACAGATTCTTCCCCAGCTACTCCAGAAAGGAACAAAACCTTACTAATACTCTTATTTTTGTCATGTGAGACCCTAGACAGAAATGCCAGCTATGTGGTGCTGAATTTCTGACCTATAGAAGTATGAGATAATAAACGAGTAGTGTTTTAAACCACTAAATTGGTGATAATTTGCTAAGTAGCAATAAACATGTGAATGTATATAGCTCTGTCAAGTTAGAATAAAAATAATAACCCTGATTCCCTGAGTTAAAAGGTAAACTGAGGCATCTTAAAAGTTTTAACAGTTTATTTGAGCAAAAATTGATTCCAGTTGGACAGTACCAAACTGGAAGTGGTTAGGAGCACTGGACCAACAGGAACAAGGAGAAAGACTTCTGTAGAAAAAGTACAGAAGCAAAGAAAGGAAAATACTGTATTGGCTATTTGTAATTGTCAATCAGTTGGCTGTTGTAATTGGCTGTCCTTAGTGTTTTCATTTCATAACTTTAAGGCATTTACAGGCTTAGATTTCATTGTGCTTTCATAAGCCACCAGGACATGAGACACCTCAGTTCTAACCGCCTCCCTGTTTAATAATTTGACTGTTGGTTCTCTATATCAACTTCCTTAATAGGTTAAATCTTTACAATTTTTTTTATTGAAGTGTAGTTGATTTACAATGTTGTGTTAGTTTCTGCTGTACAGCGAAGTGATTCAGTTATACATATATATATTTTTTTCCATATTCTTTTCCATTATGGTTTATCATGGGATATTGAATATAGTTCCCTGTGCTATCATTTTTCCTTCCTTGGGGGGAGAAGTAGAGTGATAAGAGGGGAAGGTGGCAGTTTCATCTTCTTATTTCACAAAGAATAAAAATTACTATGTTATGGTAGAATAACTATCAAGGGTAGAACAACATAAAGGTATTCATTCACAGCATGGACAGAATATCCAAGTGTTATGATAATTACAAATTACTGTAATGTCCAAATTTCTAAAGTCAAATTTATCTATTACCTCTTTTTGTTTCACTTCTGTATGGTTATGGCACATTTCCTTCCAAATATTCAATAAAAAGCTGTATATTTGGTTCCAGTGGTGTAAGAGGAAGGTTCTTTTAAGAAAATATAGGCTCTGAGCTTTCTAACTTGAAATCCCAAGCCAGAGAAGAAAGGTTGGCAAGCTTTCATGAGGTGCAGTCTTCCCATCCAGTCTTTGCATCTGGCCCCCATTATATGATTCCAAAAGTTATTTCTGAATGACCCAAAAAGTCTCAGCTTTTTTGAAGGGAAGACAGTTTTCTAGGAGAAGATTTAGCTCATTAGCTTACATGTCAGAGGAATCTTTATCTAAGCCTTCCAGATGTTAATGTTCTTTTGGGGTATTTGAATATCATCCAAGTGACAGCCAGAAATATGTCACAGAACATTGTGAATTCAGGAGAAATGGTGTGTATCTGGAAATATAGGACGTGATTCTTCTCATGACCATGCTATTCTTCCAAAGAAATATTTTGTAAACTGTATTGTGAGAGAAAAGGGAAAAATTTAAATATCTAGAGTATAGATGTGTACTGTATAAACATATAACCCCACATGTAATTATGATTTTTTTCTGAGTCTTCATTAGTCTAGTAAATGAAGATGTGATCTTATTTACAAAATACTATTTTATTAGTAGATGTGGATATTTATTGCTTCAGTTATCCAAGGGGTGAACTTATGTTCAGGTCCAGCTAATATGGTTTCTATAAAACTTTTCTGTGAGGCAATGAGGGAAGAAAAATACAGGAATACAGGGTTTGTAATCAGTCAGAGAACCTGGTTTCATGTTCTGTTCTGACCATTTCTTTTAAGTTTGGGTATTAGGCATATTGCTATATGAGATAACCCCTCTAGGCCTGAGTTTTATCATTTGTAAGGTGAGATTTAAAGGATATTAACTACAACATGTTTAATTGTGGAGGTGGATTTTGAGATTTTTCTGTGTAAATTACAATGAAATAAACAAATGTTAGTTCAGCTTTCCTTCTAGCTCAGTATTATATAAAATCAAGAGTGTTACGCTACTCTCTGATCTTTACCAGCATACTGTATCCCATGTTACTTAGCATTTTCTGCCATGTCTTAATGGTGTGGTCCTTACTTTTTCTACTAAAGTGTGAGGTCCTTGAAAGCATAATTTTATTTTATTCATCTTTTATTCTTCATTTCCCACTGCATATATATCTTACATGTAGTATTTGCATTAGTGTCTGATGGATAAATTAATTCATTCAAAAGCTAATTATTGAAGATATAACATTATCCAGGTTGTGATGTGTGCTAAAAATACAATGTGAAGTACCGTAGAAGTGGAACCTATTATTCCTAAATGGGGAGTTTCAAACTATGACTAAACAAAAATAAAGTGATCTAACAGGTCAGTTTAAACTAACAATGACATTAAAATATGATTTGGCTTTTTCTTCTTCTAGTATGCAATTACATGATATTCTGTGGAGAAAGTGAAGACAATGGAAATAAAGTGGTGGCATAGAGAGTCAACACAGAGGGTACCAACATGTCGGTGACACTGACCAACTGAGTTCTAGTTTTAGCTCAGCCATGTACTATTTGTTTGACCTTGGCCACATATTAAATTTGCAGTCTTTTAGCTTTCCCAAAGTAATGAAGTTACAAGTAATAACTTTACATACTTCTCAGATTATCCGTCTTGAGAATGTTCACTTATTTGGCTTTTTTCTTTAAGAAGCCCAGGCTCTAAACCTCAGATATGTCTTCTCCAAATGCCCACAATGATTTGGTGGAGACAGTCCCCAGTTTGATTGTAATATGTCTAATATTTAAGGGAGCTATTTTATTAAATAGTTTTTAAAATCCAAAGTTAACTTTGGGTTTTATCCTTTGGAGGGGTGTTAATTGAAATTTCATCCTGATCGAGCTGGAGAGATCTGCCAGAAAAGGACAGGGAATATATACTATTAATCATCCCAAAGACCAACCTGTACATTTAACATTGGTACAAAGCAGAAATGAGGTTTCTCCTCTCTGAGGGCTCCCCACTGAGTTCTGACTAATAACCGACTTTGAAATTATGTCTCATATAGAGTGACATCAACATGACAGGACCATGCTGAGTTAGAGGTTTATGATGTAGATATTAATCTGAACCATTTTATAGTAGAAATCTTTTTTTATAAGCAAACACCATTTCTAATTTGACTCAAGAGATTAAGTAAAACAAATAATCATAATTACTTCTGAGAATATTAACTTTACTATACCAGACTTTTGAGAACTTATTATTTTGGGCATTATAATGCCTTGAATGAGCTTTAAAAAAAACTAAAGTTTCACCTCTTTTTTTTAAAATTTGTCAATGAATTTGTATAAAGCAATAAAGATAGTGTCCCGATATCCTCTCTCCTTCAGTTTTGAAATCTTTTAAGATTTGGAGTATAAAGTAGATACAGTTATTCTATTGAAATGATATTAGATTTCTCATAGAGTTTTAATGAACATATATTTGCCTAATTCCTTGGGATATATCTATATATTTATCTATCTATCAATTTGTATCTGTCTATCTGTCTACCTATTTTTTATCTCTATTTTAATTTCTAGAGTCATCAACTTGTGAGGGTGCAAAATAACAAATCTAAAGATTGACAGTCTCTACCTCCTCAACCCCCCCTGCTGAATTCACAGCACTAATGGCCAACTTAGCATAATGTAAATACAGTTCCACAATGTGAAAACATAGTATCATTAAGCACTGTAGAATTATATGGTGTAGAAACTGAGTGGTTTTTAATAAAACTCAAAATTTCTGTGCTACTTAAAGAAATAGTTCAGCAAGCTATGTTGGGTTGACTCTATCATTTCTACTCATAAAATCAAAAGGCAATAAAAACAACAACACAATATCGTTACATTTAGTGAAATTTTGTGAATACATTCAGAAAGACATAAGACGAGCAAGAAGAAGTGATTCAAATTTTTACGCATTATGACCTGAATAGATTTCCTAAGGAGTAGTTTCAGGAGTCAGGATTGTATATTTAATCAGGGGAAAAGTACCTAAAATGAGAATGCTGATACACACCCCCCCACACACACACACACACACAAACACAAACACACAGACACACACACACATGCCCCTTTTGGGGATTTTTCTGTATGCTTTCGTGAAATTTACAGTTAACAAATACAATGATAAAACTAAACACTGTTGACTTAAACCCAAATAAGCCTTTCAGTAAGATACAGTTATTTTACAAGTAATTAAGTATGAAATACTAATTTTTTTTTTTTAAAGAAAGTGCTAAAACCTTTTTCAGAATTACATTTTTCCTACATATATATACAGGAGTCCTCCAACCAAACACTTTGATTTAAGATAGTGTTTGCTGCTGTAGTGGGAAGCCTTCCATAGGTGATGGAGGAGATCATTTTAGAAACACAAGATAGAGATGACTTCTGGAATGGTTGTGTGAGGAACCCTGTAGACCCACGCCCCAATGAAGCAAATGTAACTGGTGAAAATGATAAAATTTTTCATGAATTTCAGGAAATTGTTATAATAGTGTACAGAAAATAACCATTTATTTAGGAATATCTACTAAAACTTATTGAGAAGAGTCAGAGTTTGTTGTATTCGAGCTCTGATCTGCTTCATCTTAGCCCTCCTAGCTCAGTGTGGTAGAAGCACTACTTTGGGTGGGTGCAGACAGGAACATAGACCTCCTCTCCTCCCAGATCATAGTCAAGGTCTATAACTATAATCTGGAGGGGAAGGCTGCTAGCTTCATATTGCAGAGGCTCTAACCCAGGCAACAGCACTTGAAAAAAAATCTAGGGCTCTTTTCCTCCATCCGGAGACAGTGAAAGAGACATTCCTATTCCCAATTTTACAGGCTCAAAAGAAGCTAACGAACTGTCTCACATTTATCTAGTAAGTAAGAGAAATAAGATGTTATCCCTTTCCCATTTACTTTTCCATTCTAAAATCCATAGTCTTGGGCTCCCCTGGTGGCGCAGTGGTTAAGAATCTGCATGCCAATGCAGGGGACACGGGTTCGAGCCCTGGTCCGGGAAGATCCCACATGCAATGGAGCAACTAAGTCCATGCACCACAACTACTAAGCCAGTGCACCTAGAGACTGTGCTCCACAACAAGAGAAGCCACCGCAATGAGAAGCCCGCTCACTGCAATGAAGAGTAGCTCGCCGCAACTAGAGAAAGCCCGCACGTAACAACGGAGACCCAATGCAGCCAAAAATAAATAAAATAAAAATAAAATAAAATAATAAAATAAAATCCATAGTCTCTCATCTGTCTTCTGGTTTATTAATGCGTTTTTACCCCTCAGATAACTATAGGCAAGGGCCAGAGTTCAGCAACATAGTAGTCTATAAATGGTTAAAAGTCTAAGATCTTAAGGGGTCACTTGTTTCTTCACCATCAAGGTATAGTAGCATCTTGGTTTCTAGATCAACGTACAAATCTTGATAAGATATAAAGATGATATAGGTTTTATTAAAACCCATCTCTTCTCCTCTGGGTTCATGTAGGTACCATGCTGAAGCATTAGAAAAACCTTTCACTTGATCCATTCTGTGCTTCTGGCAGATTGTTCTTTTGATCTCCTGGATGTTGATCCTCTTGGAATACAGAAGCAAATGTGTAGCTATTTAAGCAAAAAATCTAATGCTTGAACGAGAATCATGTGATTTGTTTATAGAGGTATTGGCAAATACACAATAACTAGCAATGTCCTAATCTACTGGAAAAATTAGCTTTAAATAGAAATTCAGACATGGTTTGGGGTGTTTGCTTTGTGCTTATACGTGTGTGTCTGCATGTGAATAGTTTTAGGAGGTGGGAATGGTTTACTGGTCTCCCTCGTAATTCCATTTATCTAACCAGCCTTATAAATATACCTTGGGTTCCGTGTTTGTCACTTTCTCTGTAAGGTGCAAAAGGCTCTAATGTGTTCCCTACTCTGAGGCATTATTTCCTAAGTTCTGTCTCTGACTCAGTCAAGAACCCAAAAGAAAGAAAGCACTAAAGATTATGTCAGAGAGAATATAAACTATGGCATTTTTTAAACCTGAACTTACATTTTCAGAAGTTTCAGGGACCCATATAACTGATTTTTAGAAGATGTAATTTATGGGATTTGTAGTCAAAGTAGAACTTGAATTCCACCTCCAGCTCAAACTGGCTGTAGATACTCAGGTAATTAACTTAACCTTTATTAGCCACCTCTGCAAAATGTACATAATAACACTTTCCTCGTGCTGATACAGGGAGTTTTAAATAAAATACCCCATTTGGTGCCCAGCAGAAAGCCTGAAATCTGGTGTATGTTCTGTTGATCCTACTTTCCTTCCCTTTCCACACCATTG
Source organism: Physeter macrocephalus (assembly GCF_002837175.3). Classification (NCBI taxonomy): domain Eukaryota; kingdom Metazoa; phylum Chordata; class Mammalia; order Artiodactyla; family Physeteridae; genus Physeter; species Physeter macrocephalus. The sequence continues at coordinate 77,769,005 of NC_041229.1, forward strand.
ACAACCTTGATTAGAGTCATATTTTATGCACACATTGATATATTCCTAAAATTGATCACCAAACAATGACATTTTCCCTTTCCATGAAACAATCTTGCTACTCAGAGCAAATTTCTTACATGGAGTCTTCATTACAAGGTCAGAATCATGCCTTCTGTGTGTCACAGCAAATGTACCATGACATCAATAAAGATTGATCATCTCTGTTATCTTCACTGATATGGTCAGGACCTTGAGAGTAGATGCTATGCTTTAGAGAGATTGCTAGTTCAATCATAAGTGATAATTCCCACTCTCTTTAAATGACACCTTGCTTTATATGTCAGTGAACATGAACTATATAACATAAATATATTGTGTAACAAAAATGCTTGGAAGGTCATACATCAATAAGTGTGTAGACCCACAGTTCTCTTATTTAAGTAAAGTGGCTGCTATGTGGGGAATCAGAAATTCACTTTCTTATTTTCCAGAAATTTGAATTTAAAATAAACCATGAAAACAAAACCTAAACAATTAAGTTAATGTCATAAGACTAATGTTATCTTTTAAATCAGGGTACCCAGTATCAGGGCTCTTTTTTTTTCTTAATCTGATTAGTTGAATTCAGTTCTTATAGGGTACAACACTCTATTTTTAATTATTCATTTATTTTTTTCTGTTCTAAAAATTTTAAGCAATATTTTTCCTCATATAAGGACTGTGTCATGTACCAGGGTGGTACAGTGGAGAAAAATGCTGCTAAAGAGACAAGAGATCTAGGTTTTGGTCTGATCCTTGACCCTACCTAGCCCTGTGATCCTATAGTCAGTGGCAAAGATTAGATTATATATTTCCAGCCTTGGCCTATTTTTCTGTGTGTAAAATGTTGCTATTACCTTGCTGGAACCATTCAGTAAAATTATCCTAAGACTCAAAGTATGATGTTCTCGCTAGAATAGAAAGAGAGATTGACTTACAAATTGCTGGCTTAAAGTCAGTTATGATTTCTAATTAGTTGAACAAACTTAGAAAATTACTGAACTTCTCTGAGACTCATTTCCCTCTTATGAAAAGAGATTGAACTTAATCTCCAGTAATTGCTCTGGTTCTGACTCAAATTTAAGATAAATATATAATCACACACACACACACACACACACACACACACATACTTAAATAGAAATATAAAATTTTATCTAAACATTTAATTGTTTAATTATGAAATATGTACTTTGGAATCTGGAAAAGTATGTATTTGTTGTGATGAAGATTAATTTATGATGCATTGTACTTCAGTAATCCAGATTAACATCAACATATGAAATGAGGTCTGAGTTTGAATATAATCCTAGTTATTTACTATTTTGTAAAATATAACAAGTCACCTAAGCTCTATTAAGGTGTTTCCTCCTCTGTAAAATGAGCCTATAAAAATATCTTCGAGTTATTGGGAGGATTCTATAGAACCACCCACACATGTTAGAACCACACATGTGACAACTTTAAGAGGTACAAATATTTGACTTTCTATCCTAATTCTATTCATTGGTTGGCATGAGTGGCTGTCCCAGAACTCGCCGTCCCTTCATCTCTCACTTTCCATGGTTCATTGCCCACTCCTAGAGGAAAGTCCAGAGAGCGATGCTAGCACAGAGCACCAGGAAGTTCCAGCTGAGTCTGGGAGGAACTGTCTAGAGTGAGATGAGACAGAGTAAATATAACTCATACCCTAGAGGGTTAAATACACAGTGATAAACATCTTTCTCAAATCAAGACGACTGGAAACAGGAATCAAAGGCAAAAATGTTGGAGGACACCAAATGCTGAAAATATGCAGGATTTAGGAGTAGGTGTAAAAGCAACACACAGAAGTTAAGACCATTTACCCTATGACAACCACAAAATAGGTAGCTTTGTTTATTACTGGTCAGCCATACTGTTTTAGAACTTCAAAGAACTCTGTTCTCATAAATCTCATAGATAATTCTGTGTTGTAGCACTCTACCAATTACTTTCTGTAGATCCAAATGGGAGGAAATTTTAATAGTGTGATGAAGGAAGAAAAAATGCATTTAGGAAGTAGGGATTTGGGGAGACCCCAAGATCATGGGGAGTGACAGCCATTTCATTTTCTGTACTCAGAGCTGGTTTTTGTACTATGGTCAGTTCTGGTGAGCATCAAATGTATGTTAAGGAAGTCTTACCTCCTTCCCATGAAGACAGTAACCACAAAGTCCTCTGTGTATTACATTAAAGAAAAACAGAACCACAGAGATTATTCAAGATGCTGCAACTGGCCATCACATATCCAGCCTCGTGTCCTTGCATTCTTAAGAGGGACATACTGTCTTTCTTAGCACTGAGAACTCAGCTTGGCCAACATGAGTGATGGGACTTTTCACTGGGTAGGGGCCAACAGTAGATGCAAAAACCCTCTCCCTGCTGCCTTGCTATCCATTACTAGGAAGCTGACACATGGGAAATTTAGATTGAGTCATTACAAGACAGCAAAGTGTGACTTGAGCTGATTGAGTGTTGTGTCTCTGCATGAAGTGACACATTGCCCACAGAGGTATTGATTAGCTTCTAGTGCTGGGAGAGCTCAGACTCCATTTCTAGTCCTGGTCTATTGCTCTAAGGCCAGTGAAAAGTCATCAAGAATTTGCTATACCAGCAGCAACTTAAGGTGTTTAACAATCCATTTCAGGAATAATTACCTTAAATGTAAATGGATTAAATGCTCCCACCAAAAGACACAGACTGGCTGAATGGATACAAAAACAAGACCCATATATATGCTGTCTACAAGAGACCCACTACAGACCTAGGGACACATACAGACTGAAAGTGAGGGGATGGAAAAAGATATTCCATGCAAATGGAAATCAGAAGAAAGCTGGAGTAGCAATTCTCATATCAGACAAAATAAACTTTAAAGTAAAAACTATTACAAGAGACAAAGAAGGACACTACATAATGATCAAAGGATCGATCCATGAAGAAGATATAACAATTGTAAATATTTATGCACCCAACATAGGAGCACCTCAATACATAAGGCAAATACGAACAGCCATAAAAGGGGAAATTGACAGTAACACAATCATAATAGGGGACTTTAACACCCCACTTTTACCAGTGGACATATATCCAAAATGAAAATAAATAAGGAAACACAAGCTTTAAATGATACATTACACAAGATGGACTTAATTGATATTTATAGGACATTCCATCCAAAAACAACAGAATACACATTTTTCTCAAGTGCTCATGGAACATTCTCCAGGATAGATCATATATTGGGTCACAAATCTAGCCTTGGCAAATTTAAGAAAATTGAAATCATATCAAGTATCTTTTCTGACCACAACGCTATGAGACTAGATATCAATTACAGGAAAAGATCTGTAAAAAATACAAACACATGGAGGCTAAACAATACACTACTTAATAACGAAGTGATCACTGAAGAAATCAAAGAGGAAATCAAAAAATACTTAGAAACAAATGACAATGGAGACACGACGACCCAAAACCTATGGGATGCAGCAAAAGCAGTTCTAAGAGGGAAGTTTATAGCAATACAATCCTACCTTAAGAAACAGGAAACATCTCGTATAAACAACCTAACTTTGCACCTAAAGCAACTAGAGAAAGAAGAAAAAAAGAACCCCAAATTTAGCAGAAGGAAAGAAATCATAAAGATCAGATCAGAAATAAATGAAAAAGAAATGAAGGAAACAATAGCAAAGATCAATAAAACTAAAAGCTGGTTCTTTGAGAAGATAAATAAAATTGATAAACCATTAGCCAGACTCATCAAGAAAAAAAGGGAGAAGACTCAAATCAATAGAATTAGAAATGAAAAAGGAGATGTAACAACTGACACTGCAGAAATACAAAAGATTATTAGAGATTACTACAAGCAACTGTATGCCAATAAAATGGACAACCTAGAGGAACTTTAGTTAATTTTAGAACGCTGACTCTGTGGCTTTCTGGTGAAGATTCTGAACTTTGATAAATAGAGTTGGAATGATTTACAAAACAGGGAAACAACTAAAATGTGATAAAGGGCAGACAGAGGCATGTAAGTAATTGTGGGCTGGGGAAGGAGTCCATATGATATAGACACATTCTCATTTGTGCTTTTTAAAACAAATCTTTTGTCAGTAACTCCCTTTAAAAAACTTGTTGGATGTAAGTGCTACTCTGAGTTACAGTAACCCACTTTCATTAAAAATTCTGTAGCTGCAGTTTATTATGTATAGAATTCAGTCCAACTCTAATCATTTACATAAGTGTAGCCATGGGCCAATCAATGTACTAGGTGATTGAAATATAATGATATTAACAATAATAATGAATATTTAAAGAGAGCCTACTATTGTATTGTCTTACTTGATCCTTATGAAAACACAGTGAGGTAGGCATACTTGCATCCCCATTTTACATATAAGGATTCTAGGAACCTTGTTCAAAATCACACAGCTCATAAATGATGGAGCCTGGGCTTGGTGTCAATTCTGCCTGATTCCAAAATTATCTTTAAACCAAAATCATGTATTCCCATTGAATGAAGAAGACACATCTCTTTGATCTCAAACACTCACTACGGAGTGGGAGAGTGAGACATATAAACAAATCACTTTCCTGTTTAATCTTCTCCCTGGCTTCCAAGTGCTCATAAGAGGAAGTGTCAAAGTTCCCCACCGTAGCCTCTAAGTTCCTTCATTGTCTGGTCACTAAATCCTTCTGGATCTTTACCTCCTTTCACCTTCTCTGTACTTGCTCAGTTCCAGCCATACTGATCTTTCTCAGTCTCTCTGTTTTCTCCTCCACCTGGAGCTCATCCCTCTGGTTCAGTCTTTATTATTTAACTAGTACTTGACCTGGGGATTGCAGTTTAAGTATAATTTCCTGGACGGGCCTTTCTAAAGGCACAGATATAAATTAATTTATACTTTTGCATTTTCTCATATCACTACCACAATTTGTAATTATATGTTTCTTGTGATTTTTTATTTATTATGTGTTTCCCCACTAACCTTAAAATTCCTGTGGGGAAGGATTATGTATATTTATAATTTATAAGTGTCTAATAAAAACACATTATACTAATAAGTGTGTTACCAGATAAATAATTTTTTAATTTCTTATATTTAAGAATGTCAACTTTAGGAAACAATGTCTTTGATGATAATCCAAAATAAGTGAAATGTCAAATCTCCCAAAAAGATAAAAACCTGGTCATACTTTGCTATATGTGAGGGAACTGTGATTAGATAACGTTGATGAATAAGTAAACATTTGCTGAATGAGTTAATGCATAAATCAATGAATCAATCTATTCAGGCATCCTTGCCCTGCAAGGAGACATTTGCACTGATTCTAATTATATTGTGTGAATTGGTTCACTTAGGTGCTAAACCTCTCTTCTATGTTCATAGCTTTGAGGAACTGAAGATATTAAGGTAGCTGAAAAAGAGCATAATAAAAAAGAATCTTTTGATAATATTATTGGAATTTAGGACTAATGGTGCTTTTTTTTCTACTAGGGATACATTAGTATTATACCTTTGTGATATGTTTTATGTCTTGAATTTTTAAAATATCCCTTATTGACATAACTTTTTTGGCTATATAAGCTAAAATGTATATGATTTTCACTTGTCTTACATTTCTAAATCTTGTAAAATTAAAACATTTGGATAATTTTTTCAAAAATGTTCAATCCTATGTGCCAAGTTGCATTAGCTACTGAGGATATAATAAAGTCAGTTTTCACCCTTAAGGAGCTCAGAGTTTAAAGGAGAAAAGTAATAACCAAAACTAGCACGTTGTAGTCCATTATTCAGAGGAATTTACATAGTTAACCCATTTAATCTTCATAAAATCCAGTGAGATAAATACCATTTTACCCCCATTACTTATACAAACACACAGACATATAATGTATAAATATTTTGTACACTAATGGAAATGTAAACATTAATGTTGCAGTGTGACATGTGCTGTAATAGATGTGGGTGTGCTCAGGCAAGATTTATTATATTGTGTCCAAAAAATACTGAGTCAGAGTTTGCCAAGTAGAGAACTATGGTAAAAATGGAGGATGTTATTGGAAAATAAAAATGGCATTTACAAAACTATGAATATTGTTTTTCTTCATTATGATTAGTTGTTGTCATCATATGTCTAGTATTTATTGAGCACTTACCATATGTCATGCTTATCCGTAATGTTATATAAGAATTAACCCTTTGAATCCTCACAGCTAGCCAAGATGTGGCTGCCAAATTCATCATCATTTTATAAATGATAAAGTGAATGCATAGAGACATGACTGTTATTTATATGTTCTGGCTTTCATAGCAGCATGGCATGTCTAGGAAATGGCATACAATTTTGGGTGATTGGAATATTAAGATAATCATAGGGGATAAGGTATATAAAATTAGCCCTGAGTCAGACCATGTATATGATGCCAAGAAATCTGTCATTGTAGTTTCATGAAATAACATGTTAAGATTCATGTGTTTCCAAAGACCATGTGGTATAAAATGTGAGCAAGAGAGGCCAATTTGGAGAAAATTATAAAATTCTAAGTCAAGAAGGATGAAAGTTGAAACAGGGAGTAGTTTTGAGGATAGGAAAAAATGAATTCAAAACCGATTAAATTTCACATAGAATTGACAAATGTGATCATTTGGATGGCAGTGAGTTAGAAGAAAGAAAGAGAAAAATGTTGATTACACAGTTTCACACTTGGACAAACTGGTGGAGGGTTGGGGTCGTTATCAGAGGAAATGCAGGAGAGAAACAAATTTGATTGAAGTTAATTATTTTAGTTTTGAACAGATTGTATTTAAAATGTCTGTGGTATAGGAAGAATGAAATTCTAGAACTGCCAGAAGCTTATTTTATTTAAAAAATGACTTTACAAATCAATACTCTCTGTAAGTAAAGGATTATTTTCCTGTGATATATTTCCATTAAATACGATCTACTTTCAGTTTCTATTGTAATCATGTTTACATTGAAGGTAGTCTATTACTACTAGTGTCTCCTTTCAGAACTATAGTTTGGTTTAGATCTCAACTTTGCTTGAACACTGCAGCAATTTTGTGAATGGTTTCCTATCAAATAGAACTGATGTTTACCAATATATCTATAAGTAGGTGAATAATACTTAATTCATATCTTTTCCTGTTTTCTTTTTTTGTTTTTGCCCATGGATGTCCAGTTGCTCCAGCACCATTTGTTGGAAAGGCTGTCTTTCCACCATTGAAATCACTTTGCACCTATGTCAAAATCCATCTGGGCATATTTGTTTGGATGTGTTTCTGAGTTCTCTATACTGTTCCACTGATCTATGTCTCTATCCCTCCTCCATCAGTACCACATGTTCCTGGTTACAGTAGTTATATAATGTCTTGAAACTGGGTAGACTGATTCCTCTCACTTTATTCTTCTTTTCAAAAGTGTTTTATCTGTTCTACGTATTTTACCTTGCCATATGCACATCTACATCTATGAAAAATTGATAGGGTTTTAATAAGAATTGTGTTTAACTCAAATTAATTTGGAGAGAATTGCCATCTTTATTATGTTGTATTCCAATCCATGAAAAAGGTAAGTCTTTCCATTTATTTAGATAGTATTATTTTTCATCAGCATTTTAAAATTTTGAGCATAAAAGTCCTTACATCCTTTACTAGATTTCCACCTAATTATTTCTTTTCTCCCTATTTATAAATGGTATGGTATTTTTAATTTTAGTGTCAACATTTCACTGCTGGCACATAGAAATAAAATTAATTTTTGTATACTTGTATACTGCAACCTTTTGAATTTACATATTAATGCTAGGACTTTATTTTTTTATTTCTTGGGATTTTCTATGTTGATAATCATGTTATCAGCAAATGAGGACAATTTTATTTCTTCCTTTCTTATCTATATGTTTTTTTAAATTTTCTTTTCTTACCTTATTGCACTGGTTAGAACATCCAGCACTATGTTAAATAAGAGCAGTGAGAGTGGGTATCTGTGCATTATTTCCAATCTTAGGGGGAAAGGATTAAGTCTCACCATTAATTGCAAAGATAGTTATAGGGTTTTTAAAATAGATATTCATTATCAGATTAAGGAGACTCTCCTTTATTCCAAGTTCTCTAAGAGTTTTCATATGAATGGGAATTGAATTTTGTCAAAGAAAATTTTTGCATAAATTGATATGATTGTGTGATGTTTCTTTTTTAGTCTGCATTGCATTGAGTAATTCCTCAGTAGCTAACCAGCCTTGCATCTGAGGACTAAACACCACTTGATCATGGTATATAATTCCTCTTATATGTTGCCAAATTCTATTGTTTAATATTTTCTTAAAGTATTTCTTAAAAATATTTTCTTTTTAATATTTTTGGTCTATATTCATGAGGGATATTGGTCAGTAGTTTTTTGTTTTTGTTTTTTTTCTTTGATGTTTTAACTACTATATTTGTCTTGTTTTGATCATCAGGGTGATACTAGCTTCATAAAATAAATTGGGAAGTGTCCCCTTCTCTTCTGTAAGATATTGTACAGAATTGGTGCTCATTACTTCTTTAAACATTTAGTAGAATTCTTCAGTGACATCTTCTGGGGGTGGCAATTTATTTTTGGAATTATTAAGTTACAAATAATATCTATTGCCTTTAATAGTCATAAGACTCTTCAAAGGATATGTTTCATACAAGGTGAGTTTGTGGTAGTCTGTACTTTTTAAGTAGTAGGTAGAGTTCATTGAAATTGTCAAATTGTGTTTGTAGAGTTACTTGTAGTATTCTATTTTGATATCTGTATGGTTTGTACTGATATCCTTTGTTTCATTTCTGATATCAGTAATTTGTGTCCTCTTTTTTGTAGTCTTCCTGGAAGTTTGTCAATTGTTTAGATCATTTTAGAGAACCAGATTTTGAGTTCATTAATATTCTGTATTATCTTTTGTTGTTAATTTAATTGATATATACTCTTACATTTATTATTTCCTTCCTTCTACTTGATTTAGGTTTATTTTGTACCTATTTTTTGGATTCTTTTGGTAGAAGCTTAGATTATTAACTTGACCTTTTTCCTCCTTTCTCATGTAAGTTTTTAGTCTTATGAAATTTCCTCTTGGCACTGCCTTAGCTGTGATATGTAGTAATTTTGAAATGCAATAATTTCATTTTCATTCAGATCATTGCATTTTATAATATTGCTTGTGTTTTTCCTCATTATTTACAAGTATGTTGTTTAGTTTCTAAGTGTTTAGAGATTTACCTATTATCTTTCTGTTATTTATCTCTAGTTTGATTACCTTCTGGTAAGAGAAACACTGTGTATGATTTCTATTATTTTAAAATGATTGGTGTTTATTTTATGGAAAACAAAATGGTATGTATTGGTATAGGTCCCATGGGTACTTGAAAAAAATGTTTATTCTGCTGTTGTTGGGAAGAGTGTTTCATAAATGTTGATTAGATCCTACTGGTTGATGATGCTGAGTTCTTCTATGTTCCTGCAGATTTTCTGTGCAGTAATTCTACCAATTGTTGAGACAGAAATGATAGGTGTCTTTTCATGGTTTCAAAGGCTCCTGAAGCTTTGACAACATTTTTTCAGTCTGTTTTCTCTCTGTTACTTAGACAGGGTATTACTACCATTCTATATCTTCATGTTTGCTGATTTGTTTCCTTTGTCCTCTTTACTCTGCATTTGAGCTCATCCATTGCACTTTTTATTTTGATTACTGTATTTTTAAATTATAAAACTCTATTTGGTTCTTCTATATAACATCTTTTTTATTTTTTATTTCTTTGCTGAGAGTTTCTTTTCATTTGCTTCAAGTGTGTTTACAATTACCCACTGAAGCATTTTAATGATGGCTTCTTGAAAATCACTGTCAGATGATTTTAACATCTCTCATCTCAATGTTGGTTTTTATTGTCTTTTTCATTCAAGTTGAGATTTTCGTGATTCTTACTATAAGTGATTTTTTTTTCAAACCTGGACATTTTGGGTATTATGTTATGAGACTCTGAGTCTTATTTAAATCATCTGTTTTAGTGGGCTTCCTCTGACACCACCCTGGTAACATAAGAGGACAATGCCTTGTTACTGTCATGTAGTGGAAGAAATACCAATTCCTCACTAAACCTCCTTTGACAACCTAGGGGAGAAGGGGACTTCTTATTACTTCTGGACAGGTGTGGGAGTTTTCACTATCTATGCAGCCTGCACTGACATCACTTGAAGGGTGGGGTATGTGTGGCATTTATACCTCTGGGCAGCAGTGAAACTCTTGACTCTCTACTAGGCCACATGTGACAATACCTCAGATGGGAGTGGGAGAAGAACTTCATTACTGTTCAGTGGGGTTTAAGTGCAGGCTCCCCACAAGTTTCCATTGACACATTGGGGAGAGGTTGCCACGACCCACTGACGATGAAAGTCCTTCTCTGACATTAATGTGTTGCAGGGTTTAGACTACTTTGTACAGCCTGGCAAGTATGGAGGTTAGGCTACTCACAAGTCTTTCCCTGGCTTGAGTTAAGATGGGACCACAGTTTTTTTCTGCTATGCTTGACTGTAGTTGAGAGGTATTGCCTATAGTTTTTTTTTGTGTGTTTGGTAAGCTGTCCCTTTTCACATCCTTTGGCTAGAGACAGTAAAATTTTATTGAAATTTTATTTCCTTTGTTCCTTTGGAGTTTCTGAGTTGTGGCTTTCATAGTTCCAAGTCTGAGATATATAAGGACAAAAGAAAACCAAGGAACTTACTAGCATTTACTTCCTTGAGTCCCACTTTCACTAACCCATCTACTTTCTTCTCTCCATCTTCAGAGTCTTTGTATGTTTGTTTTGTATATAACTACCAGAAACTTTAAGTTGCACTTACTGGGAGAAATAAGAAAAAGTACATCTACTCCATCTTTTTGGAAGTAGAAGTACTTGAAATTTTGTACAACTGCTTACTGAATAACCCTGGATAATTTATGCAGAATTTCATTTTATAAAATGAAAATTTCTCCATGAAACTTGACATCATGCTTCAGCTAGAAGGAACCATTACACTGTCAAAAATATCTTATCTTTGCCTTTCATAGGATGTTTTTTACAGTTGTAAGTTGCTCAGAACTTTGCATAAAGTTTATTTTGTATGCATGTGCAGCATCTTCTATACTAGACTGACAGCTCCTTGAAGAACAAAACCAGGTTTTGCTTATCCTCAGAGCACCTGGTCTAGTGCCTTACACATGAAAGGCACTTGCATGTTTTTCTGAAAAATGAGTTATTTGTACTTGCCGACATTTTATTAGAATGTGTAAAATGGTGGAATTTTTTTATCATATTTATAAAAAAAAACAGTAGTTATAAAAATTGTAAAATATTTCCAAAATCATTAGTAATTTTTTATAAATAGTATGAATATTTTGGAGCTATATTTGCTAAAATAGCATTGTTTTTATTTCTATTCTTCTCTGTTTCTCATTTGGAAGGCTTGACTTTATTTTCTCTAATGCCAGAAGTACTTTGTGGATTCTAGTTTCAGGTTTAGTTAGACACAGTTTAGTTAGAGAGTCTAAAGTCAAAATATAATTACCTGTAATTCCATAGAAAATAGTCAACTTAAATAAAAAGCTTTTAGGATGAGTATTTGATTCTGTCACTTGTGTGTTTTACCAACATCAGGAAATAGTAATTTCCAGACCTTTACTTTAAAAATTGAAATGAGAATTCTTAGCCCTTTTAAATTCAATGTGTGAAAGCTCTTTAATTTTAAAATTCTATATTCAAATAAGTTGAGAAGCATTTTTCAGTACAGAAGTATTGAATATCATTTGAGTTTCAACAAGATAGTGTATCTCCCTGGTTCTCAATTTTCTCCTATTTAAAGTGAAGATAAAGATAATACCTGCTGCTTTTGGCACAATGGCAGTATTACGACTGAAGGAACTCACTTGAAAATAATTTATAAATTATTGAATTCTACACTGCCTATCTCTCCATGCAGTTGTGTGAATTGAATAAGGTGAAAGTGCTTGCAAAATGTCAAAATAACAGTATGTTATTGTCTCTGAAGGGTCATCCATTTTAGATTAAGGACATGGTGGCAGACATGATGCCAGAATAAGGTAATAGAATCTCCAAACTCTTGAACAGTTAATTCCATCATATAACATACATTGTTTGAACATTTGAACCATCTGTGGATAGTTACAAATAAGTTCAATGGGAGACACACACACACACACACACACATATGCATACACACACATTGTCACATGTAACAAACTCACAACGGGAGTGAGGATATTAAATTACTACAAAGTAAGTTAAGGCAAAAATCAGTTAAGTCTTAATGTGTGAAAAGAAATAGATTAATAGGCTAATAGATTGTGGTAAAATTAAGATATCAAGGAATAGTAGAAGAAGTGCAAGACTAATGAGAGAAGGGAGTGAAAGAGAAGGAGCAATAAATACTCATGGTGAACATGAGATGTTGGAGATTAAGATTTCATAAGTGGAACATTTGAGAGAAATGACAAAGTCCAGATTCATCCTCTGTTTGCTGGAGTGAAGGGGAAAGTCCTTGGAGAGAAAACTGTGTGTGTGTGTGTGTGTTTGTGTGTGTGTGTGTGTGTGTGTAATGTATATATATATACATATATATAGTATGTATAGTACATATATATGTATAATGTTGAGAAATAAATAACTCAGTTATCCACATAGAAATTAAAATTTTCTAACTTAGGACCAGAACCTTCAATTGAAGGAGGAGAATAATGAAACCCACAAATACTACTTTTGAAAAGGTATAAGAGAGAAGATGAGCTGGGTGGCATGAGAATTAAATGATATATTTGTACATGAGGATGGCGATGTAGTGAGCAGCAAGCAGTGAAAATATCTTGGAGAATGCCAGTGTTTCCAATCCCCTGGCCTTAGGGTATATTGGGCGTGGGAATATGGGTAGTTAAGAGCCAGAGTTTGGGTATTCAAAGGTTGCTGCATTATCTAGCTTTTCAACCTTGAATCATTTACTTAGGGGCTTTAGAAACTCAACTTCTATTATAAAGTGTCAACCTCATATGGTTATTGTCTTTATAATTCAAGCTAGGTCTATGAAGTGCTGCATAAAGGAGTGGCTACTGGTGATTCCTCAATAAATGATAGCTATCTCCATTACCCTCCTCCACTGAGAAAAGCTGGGCATGAGAGTGGTCCTGGAGGAGAATCCCACTTCAGCTAAGACAAGGAATATAAGAGAAGAGTTTGTATTCTCTAAATTGTGCCATCCTATCATATACAAAGAAATTCAGAAACCATCATTGCAGCATGTTCCAGTGATCAGAAGGCTTTAAAACATTGACATACAAGCAGGAGTTAGCTTAACTTGAATCTTCCCTGAAAAATAGAATGCTTTGAAGTACTGGAGATTCAGGTGTTTGAGCCTACAGCGGTGAGACTATAGCCTGCGCTGAGATAGACTTACAGTGTAACGCCACACGTCATGCCTCTTGGATGACAGACAGTAGGTGTTTCTTGTCAATCTATGGAGCATACAGTATGGCTCATTCTTCTCTAAATGTAATGCAGGAGACTTGAACCCCTTCCCTCAATATGTGTGTGCATGTGTATTTAACTGAATTGCGTTAATTATTCTAAATAGACTAATCACGATCAAAGCTGGTAAAACAAATTAGGCTATGATATATTTACCATCTGGGGGATTTTCAGGTTTGGGCACTAATTGAGCTGGTAATAGGTCATCCATGCTGAAGAAATTATAAAGTAAATTATACTCTGAAATAAGAAGCAGGATGGTTGGCACACTTTATATTTTCATGCTTTTAAATTTTGGACCAAGATGATTCTTGTAAAATTACCACACACACACACACACACACACACACACACACACACACACACACCACCACGCACTTCGGAAACCTGCTTTGTCTGTGTTTGTAGCTTATGTTTATCTTTAGGAAACATGATGGTCTTTGGCCATTTATGTTTTTCTGTCTTGTTCAAAGCACTGCAGGAACTTTTTCAGTAATGTACCATGGATTTCCATGGATATGGGAATGAGAATTGGTTTCTTCCCTGTTATTTCATGGAGACCCATTAACTAACACATTAATCATGGTCCTTGAGGTGCTTCTTTTCTTTCTCAAGTTAGGTGCAACGGGTCCTGATTTATTTATTATAAACAATAGTATTTATTACAAGGTTATAATTTTGTGTAAGTCTATTAATTATAAATGTACTTACATGAATTATGTTAAAATATAATTATATATAATTTTATATAATATTTATTGTAAAAGTGTTTTTTAAGTAATTAACTCATGCTGGTTTGGTCTTGCATGTAGAAAATAAAAAGAAGAGAATATGTGTGTGATTGTACATACATACATGTACACCTATATATGTATTCATATAATATACATGCATATACAAAGCAATATGCTAAATAAAGGAGTTAACAGATTATATATACTATGATTAATATATAATACCATTATAAATTACATATAAACAAAGCAATCTGCTAAATTCTATAGGGAATGAAAAGCTTTCTGTGACAAATTTATCTTCTCAGCTGAGAATACAAATTAGTATAGGAAAGAGGACACGTGAATATAATGTACCAATCTCTAAACCTGACCCTACTAGCACATAGCCTACTGCTGCTGCCTATTTCTGACACTGGACATGATCTGAAATGGGAATGTGATACAGCTAGGCTTTTGTTGGTTGTTATGGAGGTGAGGCATTTATAGGTATTGGTATTTTATATTACTTTTCAGAATAAGTGAGGCTATGTCAATCCATACAAATTTGCTAAAAGCCTATAAGATATTTCACTTTTGAAATGTCAGACAAATTTAGAATATCTTATGCAGGTTTCAAGAAGCTATTCATATAAAACCAAGATAGAATAACTATCCATATATTCAGGTATTTTGATGCACATAGGAAATATTAGGCATTTGGTAGTGTTGTGAAGGAGCTTACAGTTTTCTGGTCCAATAAATATTTTTCACACCAATAATTTAAAATAAATCTGGACAAGGTGTCTTCTAGAAAAAAAAATTAATGTGGAATTTGCATATAAGAGAAAAGATAATGTTCAACTAGCTTTCCCCATACCGTTACAACTGCTGTTCTATTATCAGTATAGGTAGGAAAAATATGCCCTTTTGATGTCTG
The DNA here is from genome assembly GCF_002837175.3 of Physeter macrocephalus. Taxonomy (NCBI): domain Eukaryota; kingdom Metazoa; phylum Chordata; class Mammalia; order Artiodactyla; family Physeteridae; genus Physeter; species Physeter macrocephalus. The sequence continues at coordinate 77,784,238 of NC_041229.1, forward strand.
TCTGCAGGAATCTCATCTAAGAATCATAAACTTGTCCTTGTTCTTGACCAATTAGAGCCTGAAAATCCCTGTCTGCTCATCAGGGTGATCCTGATATTTCTAACAAGCAAGTCCATATATCAAAAATAGTTTTACTCCTGAATCGCTTAGCTCTACACCTGAAACTAACACAACATTGTTAATCAACTATACTCCAATATAAAATAAAAATTTTTTTAAAAACCTTGTGCTCCAATATCTAACAAATCCTACCTAACGTATGTGGAGGAGGTAAACAATTACAGTGCACTAATCTTAATCAAAAAAGGAGACAAGATTTTCAACATGTAAGGAAATGCAAAATATCACACAGAATATAAATCAAGCTGATGAAATGCTCAGACACATTTCCCTTTCAGAAATTGTGGGTGTATTAGAACTCATTTAACCTGGTTTGAGAGGAGACAACTTTAAATTCCTTTAACAAAGTGGTATATTTAAAAATGACATAGATTACAATTAGTGGATATTAAGGCAGTAAAAGATTGCTGAGCTGTTGCTTGGGAAGGAAAGCTGGAACCTTAAAGAATGATACGGTACAGAAAGGAAATCTGAGCGAACAGGAGTAAACCAGTATGGTGTTTTGATATGGACTGCCTTTCTAAGCCCTGATGACTGTCTTGTCTCCTTGACAGTAGCCACATGTAAAATTACCATTATGTGTATGTGGCATTTTTGCAAATTTATCTATACTTAACTTGTGCTCACATTCAAAGTCATTCAGGAGTAGAGGACACATAAAAACATTCCATCCAAAAACAATGAAATAGAGCTTCCACAGTGCTTTCAAACATTTAAAAATAAAACTAGATATATAGGTCACCTCAAACCATACCCAAATATATTAAGGTTGACATTAGGTGTCACTTTATTCTTAGCAAAGGGTATACAAGTTATTCCATTCAAAAATCTAAAACTAACTTTCTGAAAAGTCAAGTTTCTATTTCAATTACATAGTCACCCCATTAAAAACAACAATCAATCAGAATCTAAAAAGTACAATTGAGAGGAAAAATAGTGGAAAAAATCTATGTATTTATACATTTTTCTAAGTTGTATTTTAGTATATCTTATCATTACAAAGAAGTCCTTATGGATATAAATTAAAATATTCATGCAAGAGATACAATTCAGATCAAAATATATTTTTAAAAAAATCTTGATTTAACTTTGTCAAAAGTTTTATGTAGAAAAATTTATATTGTAAATTTTGACCTATTTTGTATATTCAATCATCACATGTTTTCTATCTCAAAATGAATTAATAAATCTCCCCAAATGTGCCCACTGGTATTTATGTAATTATGTTACAACAATATGGATTTTATTTTCTCTCATAAAATGAACCATTAACTTTTTTGTAAACTACATATACAATAATTATCATCATTCACTTTAGAACCATACTTTTGACATCTTTCAAATTTTGAGAAAAAGCATAAACATGTATTTTAAATTTTAAATGGTGAAATACTTGTGTCTGTCTATTAAAAGACAAAAAAGACTAAACTAGTTTAACTATTAGATGGAAGAAGTTAAGAACATAGACTCAGAAAATAGGATACTAGGGTTTTATACAGCAAGGATCAAAACTTACTAGAAGTGTGATCTTGAGCAAATTATCTGTGCTTCAAGTTATCTTATATGTAAATGAGTTTTTTGAGAATTATATGTTGATAAAGACTTAGAACAAAGTCTAAGAAAATAAAGCCAAAAATTAAATAAAGTGACATAGTAAGAAAAACAAGGTAATTTTCAAAATATGGTGCAGAGATTCTGTTCATTTATTTGTATTACCTGCCTGCTTGGTCCCTGTAGGCAACTGAGATTGCCAAGTGAGAAGTAGTAGGGGACTGCGTTCACAAAATTAAAGACATCACTGACCTTTTCTCCCACTTCTTTTATTTTCTTAAAATATAACATCAAATGGAACAATTGCTTTACTTTTTGTTTCTTTGTTGTTGAACAGCCAAGCAAAGATGAGTCTATTTTGAGTCTAGCAAAGATGAAGGATAAGTACTAGAGACTAGATGTATGCACTTGTAACTCAGTCTCTCAAGAAATCAGTCTCTCCTTTGGCCTGTTAGTCACCATAGTATCTTTAACATAATATAAAGTATCCTTGTTACTTCAAAAATTATTATCAAGATGAAAGTGAAATAATAATTCTACCAATTTGACTTTTTATTTCTGTGAATACAAGGAATGATACTATGTATACTTTGTTAAAAATTACCACCAAAACCCAAATGCAAACACTTGCTTTCATCTTCCCATTGCATAGCATGACACAAAAAACTTTTGTTTTGCATATGTATTTCATATATAATATATAAGATGTCAAACAGATCGGAAAATGGTGTGTATGTATTTACAAGCCATAACATATAAATAAATTTCAATCTACAGTAAAACATATTTTTTCACCAAATTAGACAGACTCAAGTATGTCATATTTAATGTATTTGTTTTCAGGGTATGCTATTTTTTTCCCCTAAGTTATCAATTTAAATTAAACTAATGCTAATTTGGTTAAAGATGTCAGAATACTGGCATTTCTAGCTCAATGACTTCTATAACACAATTGAAAGGCAACTAAAAGAAAAAAAAAGAAGGAAATTTATCTTTTATGAAACTGGGAGAGAAGAGAGGCTGTCAGATGCTTTGAAACTTGGAACAAATCACCACAGGGTGCTAGGGAGGACTCTGGAGGCACACAACAGCATTGACTAAAAGTGGATCTCAATACCCTGAGGGACCCCACAACAATACTTTACTTGAAATACGAGGCCTGGGGTGCAGGCAGGCTTTGAAAGCCTATCCAAACACTTAGTGACATTGCAGAATGATACGAAAATTGGGGCTGGAAAAAAATGAACTACAGAGAGATATACCATCCTTACCAAGAACATATCGCTAGTAGGCAGGACAAAGGAGACACACTGGGTGGCAGTCTACTCTGGAGCTGCTAATTACTGTCAGCTGAAAAGAGGTAAATTGACTGTGAATTACTACTCCCAAAATAAATAAATAAGCTGGGATAAGTGAGATGACTCTGGGAACCAGGAAGGTTTTCTTATTTGTCTAATGGGACTGCAGGCTGCAAGAGAACACTGTGTATCATCTGCCTAACTGATGACATGCTGTTGTTCTGAGTAAGCATCAGCGTCTCAAATTGTAGATGCTTTCAGCCACAGCTTACTCCTCAGTTCTATGTCATTAATAGAGTACTTTTCAGGGAATATCTGGTCTGGTAAGAACATCCTCTATTCAAAAATAGTAAGTAATAACTGGAAAGAACCAGCATGGAATCCTGGCATAGATAGGGCATAGATAGCACAATATACTTGTAGTATAGGGATTAAGAGTGTGTATTCTGAACCTACACTGCCTGGGCTCAAATGCTAGATCTATGTCTTTTGATTTGAGTCACTTCTCTGTACCTTTTCCCATGAATAAAATGGGGGCATATAGTAACTCATACCACTGTAGGAGTACATGATATGCTAAACATATTTGAAAAAAACCTTAGTAGATTCACACACATTAAAAACAAGTTATCTTCTCTTGATCTACACAGCTAACATTCTAGTTTAGCCCACAGTCATCACCTGCTGGACTACTTTTAAAGTTATGTAAATGTTCTCTACTGATCCTGCACCATTCTGAACAGTCCATTCTTCAGAGATGAACTCATACACACACACACACACACCACACACACACACATACACGAAACCAGAGATATAACAAAAGTTAGAAAATAAAGCAAACTTTACAAACTATATTTTATAAAGTAAAGTGAAAGAACTAAGACCACACATACTTATAATTTTAATGAATGAAAATAGGATAAGTCCATTTTTATTATAAAAAAGAGATTTTAAGAAACACTAGCAAAATTTGAGTCAATGAGGTAGAAAGTAAAAATAGTTGGTTAATGACTAGAAAAAAAAATAGCAGTCTGAATAAAGTCATAAAATCTTTTGGCTTAACAAGCATAAAAATTCATAAGCAAAAGCTGTACAGAGTGAATGGAGAGTTACAACATTAAAGTATTATGAAACTATCTTATTTAATTAGCCAGGGACAAAACAAAATTGTATGTATGAAAACAGCATTTTTTAAAACATAGCTTCAATATATAGTGTATTAGCTTAGGTAACTAGAAATCAGATACTTTCCTTAAAATTGTCAGTAAAATATGTATAAAACCAACATAAATTCCCCAGAGTATAACTTGTACAGATTAAACTCCTATCATCTACAAAAAAGTGATATTAAAAATTAATAACAAGAAAAGTTTTAAAAAACAGAAAAATCCAAATTCTAAGATATTTTAAAGAAGAACATTTTCTAAAAAATTACTAGGGAGAAAGTTCGTTGACAGAATTACTCAAGCTAGATTGCAAACCAGCAAAAAAAAATGAAAATTCGAAATTTATAGAATTTAATAAATGGCTAAAGCAGGGCTTAGATTATATTTCATAGCATTAAATAAGAGAGAGAAAAGAAACATTTGAGCATTCTATTACCTCGCTTGTATAAATTCTCAATCACTGCAGTTATATTTACCCTGAAACCTCTTTTCCTTCCTTGCTCCATTATCATCTGGTTGTGTATGTAACATATCTGACGATTTTATATGAACACTGAGATTGTATGAGATATATATGAATAAAAGTTTAGATGATTTACAACTGTCCATAAAAACATGGAATATATCCAAAAGATAGAAAATTTGTGTTTATTTAGATACAGTTTTAGCATATCAATTAAGGTGTGAAAAATACATTGTCATTTGTAACAATGATGTAAAAGCAATGTTAGAAAATTGTAGGAGTTCCAGGTCTTATTAAAGTTGTTATTGAAATATACTTAAGCAGACATGGGATGTTGTATAGATAAGCATTAGTAGTTATGAAGATGTCACTAACAAAATGTTAATGACATAAATTATGAATTTTATTGTTTCTAAATTGCTGATTTTCTAAACTTATTTCTAATGAAGTGCAACATGATTTACAGAATTTCCTTTTTATATTGAAGTGCATTGCCTCTTCTGAGAAAAGGTAGTGGTGCATATTTGTCTAATGAGACAAAAAAAAATCACTATTTTTTCCAGAGGAAAAAAAATTCATTACTTAAGTGGTTCTCTAATATAGCATGATTTCTCAACTTCCAGGAGATGCTGATATTTTTAACAGTCTAAATGAGCTCAATTTGAAGATTCACACTTGCAGAGTTACCACCTTGCTTAGTACACAGTTCATTTAGGAAATTGAAAGAGCATATGGTCTCAACAAGAATTTTACTTTTATAATTTTGGGTGAATATATGAAAAAAATCAGAAATACAGTTTCTGAGATTTTTTAAATGACATTGTTGGACATCTCAAAATGTTATCATTGCATTTTCAATGGACATGCTCATCTTGAAAAAAAAAAAAGTTGGTTGAAGAACGATTCATCATCTCCCTTAAAAAGGAGTTTAAAATAATTAAAGAAAGTGAGTAGGACATAGTTAGTGTTTCAACACTAACACATAAAAAGACATTTTAGTTTCTTAAAAACTTCCAGATCAGTCTAATTGAAGGCCATCTTGCTACTTTTAGTTTACAGATACCAAATGTTTTATCATTCACAATGTTTTATCTTCAAATATTGGAGATTCTCTTGACACTGAATATACAAATTAAAGTACAGAAATAAATGTTTATAAGGTTGAAATTATTATTTAGAATAACCAATTGCAAAATATTGTTAAAATCAAATGGTTCTAAAATAAATTACTCATTAGCTTTAAAAACAGGTAAAACTTTCAACATTTTAAGATGTATGATTTTTTGTTAGTAAACATATGCCTTTATCTGGTATAATTGTAGTACAGTTTGATTGTTTATTCACATTCTGCCTTTCATCTTGAGATCCCCTGATTTTTTTTTTTAAATTGTACACATTAATGTTAACTCTTTGAACAGTAGATTCTATGGGTTTTGACAAATTTTTAGTATCATGTATCTGCAAGTATAGTATCATTATCATACAAAACAGTTTCACCACCCTAAAAAAATTGCCTGTGCTTCCCCTATTCAAATCTTCCTTCAATACACTGAAACTTCTCTTATCCAATTTTATTTGAATACATAGTTCCACATCTAGAACTGTTTGGAAACCTCTTTTGTGGTGTGGGGGAGGAAATAAACGTTCCTTTACCCTTTTAGGTTCTTCTGGCTGATCTAAGAATTAAATTGACATGAGACATTGACAGGAAAAAATCAAATTTAATTATGTATGTCTGGGGATTTAATAAGAATATGAGGCTCAAGGACAAGTTAGGCAATTGAAACTTATATGCCATCTGAGAGAAGGAGAAGGGTATGGGACTTCAAAGGGAAGAAGGGTAATTTACAGGAAGATGCAAAAAAGCAAATGTTTGGTAAACAAATGTTTGCTGGGCCATGCAGAGACAAGTCCCTCTCTGGGACACAAAGAGGACTTTTGATCGGAAAGACCTTGCTAAGTTTCCCCCAGTCTAGCACAGCTAATTCATTTTATACTTCAGTTGTTTATGCTATAGTTCTTCCTGAAACAGGCCCTTTATCTAAATTCTTTTAGATAGTTAAGGTGAAGAGGTAAAACCTCTACCTGAGTCTTTTTTTTTTTTTTTTCTTTAAAAACAATCAGCCCAAAATGATCTTCAAGCCAAAGAGACATATATAGGGGTGGCAAGTTTTCTTCCCCTGCAGTGGAAAGTCAGGAACCGTTAAATGATTTTATATGAGAGGGTAATATGCTCATAGTTGAATTTAAATATCACACTTTCACAGACAAAATATGATGATGCCGAAATTATTAGAATTGAAAATACAGATTGAAAGGGGATTAAGGATGCCCAAGAATTCAGAAATACTTCAAAATTAAAAGCAGGACAATTTTTTTTAATTAAAAAATTTTTAACATCTTTATTGGAGTATAATTGCTTTACAATGGTGTGTTAGTTTCTGCTGTATAACAAAGTGAATCAGCTATATGTATACATGTGTCCCCATATCCCCTCCCTCTTGTGTCTCCCTCCCACCCTCCCTATCCCACCCCTTTAGGTGGTCACAAAGCACCGAGCTGATCTCCCTGTGCTATGCTGCTGCTTCCCACTAGCTATTTCACATTTGGTAGTATATATATAATCCATGCCACTCTCTCACTTTGTCCCAGCTTACCCTTCTCCCTCCCCGTGTCCTCAAGTCCATTCTCTAGTAGGTCAAAAGCAGGACAATTTGATGGCTGACTTGCACTAGAGAAAGGACAGTAGCTCCATAGATACAAGAATTATTGGTAAAGCCAGAACTGGGAACCGGTTATTTCCGTTAGATTACAAAACAAAGATACATGCCCCATGTAAATACTACTAGGGAAGTGTTCATGTTCTTCCAATACACAATGCAGATTTTGGTATCCCTTAAAACTTCTTCCTACCTCATGCCAACTACACGGGCCTTACTCATTGACCTTGAGAGGCAGTGAATAATCAATAACAAGGTTGTTCAAATGATACTGAACAACTCCTGGGCACTTGCTTTGTAGGGCAAGTAGGAGAAAGTAGATTTGTCATGTTATCCTTATTTCATATTTAATACACAAATTAGTCACTAATTGTTGGAAGAGACATCTAAGATGGAACATTCTGTACAACATCTTTGTTGGAGTTTCTTGTTGAATACCTCCAGAGATAGGAAACTCTATGTTCCCCATGGTTGTACATTTCACTCGGGGATAATTGTAATTAATAGAGTATTCTTACTACATTCAACACTATAATTGTCCTCCACCTATACAATTGGTACTAGATCAGCCTAAACTCCAGGGCTGCATAAGACAAATTATATTTCCTCTTCCACATGACACTATTCCCAAATACACAGGCAAGTTTTACATTTGTCCTCCATAACTAGTCATCACTTGTGTAGATTCAATAACGCCCATCCCAGGGCTGAGTATTCAGGGAAAATAATTCCACTCCCTCCTGCTTTCCTTTGAAAGTGTGCAAAACCCTAGACTTACATACTTTTCAGCCAACACTCCTATTGTCTCTTCTTTGGATGAAATAAATTTTTGGCTCTTTCTTGTGTTTCTACAATGTCAGTTCCTGGCAGCTGAGCCTGCTTAAACACTAACAAGTGCAACTATCAGATAAGGGCTGTAAGAACAGCAAGAGGGTGAGTCCTTCACAGTCTGCTTTTCCTGGGATTTTCAGTACAGCCCACTCAGATGCTCTTTACAACTGCAATGAAGGGTAAATCCTCATCTGTTACCCTCCTCCTGTTCATGCTGCATCAAGTAGAATGCTACACATACTCTCCCCTTTTCCAATTCTGTTTTTTTTTGCTCAGCTATCCAAACCATATGGATGCAGCTAGAATGGATGGCTAAAATGATAAGTTGATTTGCAGTGAATCATTTGTTTTATGCACCTTTTTATTTACCCTACAAGCAGATCACAAGACAAATGAAAGAACAATCAAATAGAGGGCTCAAACAGGGGATAGACATGCATGAACATTGACACTAGCGTTTGAGTAGCCAGATCAATAAGTATTAGATCACAGGAAACTAAATCAGAAAGGAAGACAGGTCTTGACTATGTCAGTTTATAAATTTCTTGATTCTTTCTTTTTTTTTTTAGTTTGGTTTGGGTCTCTGTCATTTCTTTTTTGTCACCTCAGTGAAATCTTGCTAGAACCAAGTACAAGCAAAACAGCAAAAGTGAAATACGTACTAACATTTAAGATAAAAAACAAAACAATTGAGAAAGGTACAGCATATGTACCTACATTTTTATTGGGCTGAAGACTCAGGGATAGTGACTATTTAATGGAAATCACTTCATAGACTGGTGATTTCAATGCCCGTTTTGTTATCTTTCCTAGCTTGTGTCTTTTTATTTTTCTAACTCTAATTTAAAATTTTTCTTCTAAATTCCAAACATGTTTATATATAGTATTAGTTACTGTGTAGCCTGCTGGCGTTGTGTCCGGTAATCATCTGCATTCTCAGCTTACTATCAAACTAGTTATGCCTGTTGCAAATTTGAGAGAGAAAGAAAATATACTTTCAAAGAGAAAGGCCATAGACAATGGTACAGTCAGATATTCAACAATCTTCACCTTTTTTACCCTTTCCATTGGTAAACAAAAAATTACAGGATACTTTTTTTTAATATATTGTAGCACAATTATCTCATTTTGTTTAAAGATCCCCTTCAAATTAGTTCTTTGCACAATTATAAGATGCAGGCCTATAGCCACTCACGTCCCTTTAAGATGTAAGTTGTCAGGGGTTTCTTGGGTACACAGGGGTCTGGAATTAGGCTGTAGCAACGGGAGAACCTTTAAATCAAGAAGAGCATTTGACAGCTGCCATCCTTGTGCTCAAACGTTTCTGGAAATTTTAGGATCCAAAACAAAGAGAAGCATACTGTGTCCAGTTTATCTAATTAGCAGAATACCTGTTTGGTCTATTAACAATCTGTCAGTACTTTTATTCCTTAAAATAGCTTTCACAAAAATTAAAACATATATGTTACTTGGCTGTTTCCAATTTCAATGGTGCTAGTATTTGGCACTTTGTTATGCTGTTATAGTTATTCCCTGAGACAGTATTAAGTAATAATTATGTAGACAACTTCAAAAAGAAAGCAAGAACACTTAACTTGAATATATAAATTGTGTGTGTGTGTGTGTGTGTGTGTGTGTGTGTATCCTTAGGGAGAGTCATTCTGTTTTCCTCTTTTTCCATAAAAAAAGTGTATGTAAACTCTCATTAATTGGGTCCATTAAACCTTATATAATTAAATGGCTCATTCATTTTAGGAGGCAGAGGCTGTACTAAACAAGGATTAGAAGCAGGCTCCCTGGAGGAAGACAAACCTGGGTTCAGACCCAACTCATTACACTTGTGTGGCCTTGGGCTGGTTACACTCTGAACCTCTGGTTCTTCATCTGTAAAATATGAATTGTAATAGCACCATCCTCATAGTGTTGCTGAGGTGATTGTATCAATCTATTGTAGCTTTAAGGACTAGTTTGGCTTCTGTAAGAGCTCAAGGAATGCTTTTTTCTGTGTTTATGTTCATTGAGCTCTGAGCACAAGCACTGTGCACATTTAAGAATGATAAAGCATAATTGGGTATTTGACATTTGATTTCCAAAACAACAAAAAATGTCAAATACTTATAACACTTCATTTTATTAGTGTTTAAAATATATATTAGTGTATTTTAAAAAATATTTTACATGACAGAAAGCCCAACAAGGGCTTAACACATTGAGTTAAATTTCCTCATCTAAACAAGAAGTCAGGAGGTGTGTTGTTACTGGCATTGGTTCAGCAGGTCGATGATACCATCAGGATTCTCTATCTTTATGTTTTACCATATTAGGATTTGAACCTCTGCTCTTCTATTTTATAATCTCATGGTTGCAAGATTACTTCTTCCACTGAAATCACAACATCCATGCTCAAGGAAGAAAGAGGGGTTGACTGTGCATGGTACCAATCACTTCTCGTCCTCTTTCATCAGGAAAGCAAATGCTTTCCCACAACCCTTCAAAAGACTTTTGCTGATGTCTTATTGGCCATATTTGTGTCTGATGATTCCTCCAAGGTGCAAGGTAGCTGAGAATGGAAGTATTTAGTGGGGGATCATGGTCCCCACAATGCTATTATGGTTATGTTAGCAGGAAAGAAGTGAAGGAATGGGCATCAGATGAACTCCTTTAGTAGATGCTGTAGTAGTCATCATGAGAAACAACAGTATTTTGTTAGACTTCCATACACTCATTCTATAGTTTAGCATTTATTGTTTTAAATTAAATTGCATATGAAGAAGTAGCACCATTCACTTTTTATTACTTAGCACCTTCAAAGTTCTAATTCAGTTCTAGTAGAGGGGTTATGTATTCTGCAGTTGGGATTTTTATGAGTTGTGTGTGTGTGTTTCTCTTTTGCCTCAAAAAGGGGGCAATTGCCACGTGAGGCCAATTGGGCCGATTGCCACGTGAGGAATTGTTTCCCATCTCATTTCATTCCACTCTTCCCTATGCTCATTGTGACTTTCTCTTTCTGTTTCTTGACTGTGCTACACCCATGCTCACTCAAGGGCCTTTGCAGTTGTTTCTTCAGTCTGAGACGTTTCTCCTCCATTCTCTTACATTATTCAGTTCATTTAGCACCTAGTTGATTCAAGCACGTTGCTTTATCTTTCTGTCTTTACTCACTGAGGTGTTTTTTTTTAATTGGTAAAATAAATTAATCAAATTTATAGAGAAATAAAATTATGAGGACTTAGCATGTAGCCAGTGATTAAATGAATGAAAAAGAAAATAAAATTCCTACTGAATAAAAACTCATGGAAAACTAATAGCATTGTTTTTCCAAAGAATAGGTGCTTAATCAATACATGACAATCCCAGGGAAGTTCTGGAAATTATTTTCTCTCATGAAAAGTAGATTGTTTTCAACTTGATGAAATAAAGTAAAATATAATTATATGCTAAACATTTTACTAATTGCAAATCACTCACACAGAGAGAAACACCACTTTGGGTATGTGGCTTATGCTATTATCTAAGTTACTCTAATTAAATTATTGATCTTTTTTGTTTTGTTTATTTTATCTCGAGGATGATAGCTCTCCATATGACTGTCTCTCATTATTTCTGAGATACTATTGTTGTTTTGTAATTTAATTGCTTCAATCATTTTGCTCTTTATATTTTAGCCAAAATATCAAACAACTATATATATATTTTTTAATCTCGTGTTTTCCCCCTGAGTACTCTGCTATTCAAGAGCTATATAGTATGCCCCATCCTTACCACCAATCATTTTAAGGAGGCAAGGTGGTTGGAGGAAACAGTCTTACCAAACCATCTGTCTTCATTTCCATCATTGTTCACTGGTGTCTTATCTTTCGAACCTCCTTTCTCCACCTGCTATGTCAGTACCTTTTTACCTCGGAGAATCCATTCTTGGCTATGCCAACCTCCTTCTGCACAAATCCTATGGCTCCACTTATCTTCTCTAGTATGACTTCTAATTCTGTAACCTAATTCTGATCTTAGTGCCAGATTAATGTTCACCACTGATGCAAAAACAATTTGCTGTTTAATTGTATACGTCATCTTCAATTCAACATTCCCAAAGCTGGTCTTCCCTTATCTTTATAAGCCTAGTGCTTCCCCACTTTTTAAATTTCTGTTGACTGCACATGTATTCATGTGCTTATCCATTATGCAACCTGCTAGTTGTGACTACTTCATCCCTTTGTTTCATCGTGGTGGCAAATTGTTTTTGATTAACATTAGCCTTCAATATCATCTAATTAGCACTAATAAACACAGGGTTTTTTTTTTTCCTAGATTAAAAATCTATTTTTCAGCCTCCCAGGTCTCAGTCTCTCCCTGATCCCTTTCTTCTTCCCCTCCCCTTCTTCCTCCTTTTCTTTCCTCCCCCTTCCCCTCCCCTCCCTCCCTCCTCCTCTTCTCCTTCTCCTCCCCCTCTTCTTTTTTTTTTTCTTATGAGAGACATTGATCCATAATTTTCCTTTCTTGTGATTTTTTTAACATCTTTATTGGAGTATAATTGCTTTACAGTGGTGTGTTAGTTTCTGCTTTACAACAAAGTGAATCAGTTATACATATACATATGTTCCCATATCTCTTCCCTCTTGCGTCTCCCTCTTCTTCCCTTCTCTCTGTCTCTCTTTCATATATATATATATATATATATATATATATATATATTACACATTCAGAGGATTAGTTCTAAAATAATTCAGCTTGATCTGGTGTGTGTAGCCAGTGACCTCCCTTCCTACTACCCATCCAATAATTTGCATGAACAATCTTTAGCATCCTGTGAAACTAATACATGAAGTAGATTACATATAAATTCTAATTTATATGGCCATATATGGTCAGCCTGAGATGGGAAGTTACTTCCAGAAGCTAAGGCACAAGTAGAACTGCAAGCCTCTGAGAGTGAATGTGCCATGGTGAAGGAGTCAGATATAAGAGTGAGAGTCCATAGTGGAGGCTATGGATCAGAATTGGGTAATGATCCTGAGAACAATGTAAATACTAGAAATTGAAACTATAAGGGCTCTATGAATAAATTAAAATGACTGTTATTAAATTGTCCTATCTACAAAGTCAGGCAAGCAAGAAATATCCCTCAATGTGCTTTGGATCCCTCCAAATATTTTCCAACAAACCAATGAGGAATTGATTTTCAGTCATTATTGGGGTTTCCTCTTTCCAGTAAAGGGATTCTAGAGAATATGTTTCTCTTCCTGCTACTAATCTCTTGTAATATAACCAAGAATAAAGCCTGAACAGCTACTTAAAAGTTGAGGAAAGGCAAAATATAGGAAGGACATATTTAACTTAATATGGGTTTCCCCCACTATCTGAAGGTAGAGTGTCTCTATGAAACCTTTTGTAAGCTGAAATGGTTTAAAGCACAGAAACAATTACCTTAGGACACATTTTGATAAAAGATGCACAAAAAATCGAGATAAAACGCAGATGCTCAGAGACACAGATGAAGGCTATGGTGGCATGATACCGACATGCTGAGTATAGTTACTGGGAAGGAGCTTGGCGATGCCACTGTCAGTGCTGGGGGTATCTGTATGCTGTTTACTTTGCTTTGTACCTTTTCTAAAAGCAAAAATCCTCTTCAAATATCTTTCAGTTAGGGAAAACAAGTACTAATCTAGGTCTTGGGTAAAAACAAAGTGGCATAAAGCAAACTTGCAAAAAGCAAGATACGTGTACTTTGACGTATTTTTCTACTGTATAAACCTTTTCTGAATAAAGAAAACTAATTTCCATTCTTTGGACCTTACCCTCCCCACCAAGAAATAGTGACTGGTGGGTGGCCAGACTGAGTCCTCCCAGTATAATCTGTCCCACACACTTTAAAGTGCCTGGCTAAATAGGTCATATTTCCCCAAGGAGCCCAAAGAGCCCATTTGGGGTAGTTTGGATCATGGCCATCTTTCTTACTTATTCTCTTTAAGGGCAACTTCTCTTGAAGAGGCTAATTTCTATAAGTGTTGGCTCGATCTGACCTCACTTGGAGCATATCCTGCGTCTGGTTAAGCCTTCTAAATGGTTGGGGAGTGAGGAAGACTTTGGCTTAATGGAGTCGGTGTGAGTATTAAGTTTCCAATTTCAGATGGTCTTAATGTGAAGGACCCTCAATCTGAATCTTCAGTCATATTCTCTTTTTCATAAATTTCTCATCACTGAAGTACTATTTATAAGTGTTAATGAACTTGAAGTCTGGGCTTTTCAAGTGTTCAAAGAGTCACTGTCATATTTTGGATTTAGGTAATTTACATCTCTGTTCTATTTTGCTACTGTGCCTTCAGTAATAGTCATGGGTGTCATCTCCTAAGTCAGGAGTTTCATTTCTGGGGTCTCGGTGGTGGGGCTACAGTTCTGATAAAAGGTTATTTCTATCAGAGACAAAAAGTCTTCCTCTCAGTCTGTTTTAACTTATAATCTTAAGTCACACATTGTATTTCCAAACTTGGGATAATATTATTATTATTTCCTAAATTGCTGGAAACTTGAGTCCTCCTCTTCAGAAATAAATTCACTTCATTTTCAGGAATTTATAGAGTTAAACTGATTTTTAAAAAGCACCTCTCTGCCCTTTCTGTGCTTATATCTTCTTGAGGACCAGTGATAAATTAATCTCTGTAGCAAATACTGAGATTGCATTTTGCTGCTTTCTTAACTTCTGCTGAGCAGCCTATATCTGTTCAGGACTATTAAGGCTTTCTGAAAAACAAAGTCAAATTCCTCTATTCACAACCCTTTGTTATTTCCCAAGTTGTACTGGTCTCACTTCTGCAACCAAATTTTCATCAGTGTCATGGCCTTTTGCTCAAAATGAATTAGCTAGATGTGGCAATGCCTCCACGTGAAGCTATGTGTTGTACACATATCTTAGTCAGCATGGAGTGTTAGTCCTATCAGTCAGTCTCCTCATGAAACAGAAGTGTGAGTCAAAAATATCAGGTAAGCTAAAATGCCATTACTTTTATTTAAATCACCTCAAATCCATTATCCAGGTACTTAGTACATTCCACAAAAAACTAGCAAAATTCCTCTTATTTTTCAAATCATCAAAACACATTTCTCTGATATTCGGGGTGGAGTTAAGCACCACCCCAAGACACACACACACACACACACACACACACACACACACACACACACCAAATGAACAAGATAAAGAGGGCAACTGTAACTGTTTCATTCAGTACATTTTAAAACATTCTGATGAGCCATCATAGAATTAATAGGAGGGAGCTCTTCTGTGGTGTAAAATTGAAGAGGCAAAAGCCAGTAGTGGAAGATTCCTGAGGCCAGAAGCAATGAAGCCCAAAATGATTAATGAACACTCATCAAGATATCCCTCAGGGACTTAAGAAATACTTGAAGGTTCTTTGCACGGCTCTGGATTCTTGCGTAAGCATGTAGGATTTAGATCCAGCAAAATTTGTGTTTAAACGTTAAGATGAGAGCTTGTGACTTCTTAAACTGGAAATCTGAATACTTTTGGATTCATGTGTGCATCATAAACTGTCTTCTTAACTTTGTTACCTTGGGCAAATTTCTTAACTTCTGTAAGACTCAATTCCTCATTTCTTATAAAAGAATAAATAACTTGTGAAGTGCCCAGTACAGGTTCTATAGCCACTTAAAAACTCTCTAGTTCCTTCTCACCCTTCTTGTTCTCAAACACCAAACACATTTCCTTCTCCAAGTCTTTGTTCTTGTCTTTTCTCCTTCCTTTTCATATCACTTTATGCTTTCCAGCAGTTCAGTGATTATAAGTACATGCCTGTTTTGCCTCATTTACTTTGTAAACTATATTTCAGTAGCATTATGCAGCTCACATTAACTGACTGGACCATGAACTATACTCTGAAATAATAGGCAATTATTTTCAACATGGCATCTTTTGATAGATTGTTTTTTCCCTGTTTTCTATTAGCAGTATATTAGTTCACTCTGTAGGAGCTCATTAGCTCATTGAGAGTAGGAATTATGTTTTTTGTTCTACTTGCTAAAGTGCCTAGATCAGGGATGACCATTTAGCTGACAAGTACATAAACATGTGGACACAAACAGACAAATACACACACACACACACACACACACACACACACACACAGAGAGAAAGTAAAACAGGACCTGTTAGGTGTATTGAATTTAATGGGCTTTTACCAAAGGCTGAGGTGGAGGGGTGATTTTTGCTCAATACCTGCTTTATTACTGGGCCAGGCAATTTGCATATGCTGTGTATTTAAGGCTTCACAATAACCAGGTAAAATAAATTTAGCCGTCTTCATTCTAAAAATGGAGAAACTGAAAATTAAAATTTTTCAAACATAGAATTTATAATGATTAATTTTTTTATTTTTTATTTTTGGTTTTTCTGTGCAGCTTGTGGGACCATAGTTCCCCAACCAGGGACTGAACCTGGGCCCACAGCAGTGAAAACACGGAGTCCTAAACACTGAGTCACCAGGGAATTCCCTATAATGGTTAATTTTATGTGTTAGCTTGACTAGGCCATGGTAACTAGAGGTTTGCTAAAACATTATTCTAGATATTTCTGTGAAGTTATTTTAAAAATGAGATTAATATTTAAATCAGTAGATTTTGAGTAAAACAATTTACCTTCCATACTATGAATGAACTGCATTCAATCAGTTGAAGACCTTACTAGAGAAAGACTGACTTCCCGAAGCAGGAAGAAATTCTGTTAGCAGACTGCCTTTGGACTTGAACTGCAACTGTTCTTTGGTTTCTAGCCTGCTCTCCTACCCTATTGATTTTGTACTTGCCAAGCCTCCATAGTAGCATGAGCCATTTTGTTTCAAATCTCTCTCTTTCTATTTCTCATCTATCTATCTATCTATCTATCTATCTATCTATCTATCTACAAACAAACACATACACACATCTTGTTGGTTCTACTACAGTATTTTATCTTCAAAGAGGAATTTTAACCAAAGTCTTTTAAACCTCATTATTGAACTATAATTGACTGACATATAATAAACAGTACATACTTAATGTATGCAACTTGTTGAGTGTGGAGGTAAGATACATCAGTGAAAGCATCACGACAATCTATGCTATAAACATATCCAGCACCACAAAAGTTTCCTACTGGACTTTTTATTTATTTGTTTATTTGATAAAAAAATAACATAAGATTTACCCTCTTACCGAGCCTTTAAGTCTATAATATAGTATTGATAAGTATAGGCACTATACTGACCAGTAGTTCTCTAGGACTTATTCATCTTTCATAAGTGAAACTTTGTACCCTTTGACTAATATGAAACCAATGTCCAAGTTCATTGCATTATATCTTCTGCCACAGAGATTCCTTTAAAGTATCTTATTATTAAGTTAATAAGATATGAATAATTCCAGGAAGAATATGTTAAAAGACTTAAAATTTAACAAGGGGATCCTCAGAGGACAGGTAATTCAAAATGAGAAAATTAATAGAGGAGCTATCATCTTAGGTAGACTGTGAAGAATATTTCGTGTTTACGTACATGTAGAAGGAAGGAAAATAACATTCCACTTGTAGGAAAATAGTGAGAAAAGATCAGATGTGAAAATCTGTAGATAATATTTAAGAAACTGTGCATATGTCCTCATGACAAAGTGAAAGATAAATGAAAAGAGTTTGTATTAGTAGGAGGTAGGGCTAGAGTCATATTCAGTATTCTAGGTGAACAGTGATTGAAGCCTAAACTGAGAGATGCATAATGATTTCATAAGGAGGAGTTGAAGAAGTTGATCTGTCAGGACAGTGATTCACATATTAAAAAATCTTCAAATTTGTTTCTATATAATACATATTTATTATGCTTTGAATGTTGACACTTTTTACACTTGCAGATGATGTCATCTCAGATGCATAGCAGAGGTCAAGCCACTTGATTGTAAAAGAGCTAAAGTGTTAATACTTTAAATAACTTGATTATTGATTACTGATTATTTTTTACTATAATAGTAATTTATTGTGGAAATTTTATAATTGTATCAAAGGTTGGAATTAATGAACTAGGTCAGAAAAGGAGTAGTGGTGGGGAGGAGATTATCTGGGGCCTCGGAGACAAATAGAAATTCTGATCAGAGGAGAGATGGGGTGTGACACTGATTCAGAAATCACTCTAACTGCTTTTCTGAGAATAGCCTCTAGGTGGAGCAGGGAAAAAGCATGGGGGCCAGCTAGGAGTCTAAAGCAATAAAATAGGCAAGAAAAGATGATGGTAGTTTGGATCATAATGGTAGCAATGGATATACGTTATTAGATTCTAAATATATTTTTAAATGGCTTTCGTGATAGTTTTGGTCTAATTGAATATTAAAAGTGAGAGGGATCAGTCAAGGGAAACTATAAAGGTTTTCTTTTTTTGGCCTGAGTAACTAAAAGTTGTTGGTATTATACTCAGAAGAGGAATATTGAGAGAAAAGCCACTAGGTTTGGGGGACTTTCCATGTTTTACATACCCATTATGCATCCAAGTGAAGATGTCAATAGTCACTTCCCTACATAAGCTGAATTCAGGGAAGAGGTCCTACATGTATTAATTTGAGTCTTTAGCATAGCTGTGGCATTTACAGCCATGAGATTAGCTGAGATTATATAAAGAGTGAGAGTAAACAGAAGAGAGAAGTCCTCTAACTGATATGGGGCATTCCTAGTGCCCTCTGTCCCTAAGGTTGGGCACATGAGAAGGAAATACAGCAGAGAGTAAAAAGTAGTACACATTGAGACAGGAAGAAAAACAAAAGTGATCAGATCGTGAAAGCCAAGTGAAGAAAGTTTTGAGAAGAAGATAATATGGTATTGTATACTAGAAATTTGCTAAGAGTAGATCTTAAGCGTTCTCAACACACACACACACACACACACACACACCTAACTATGTGAGGTGATGGATGTGTTAATTATCTTGACCATGGTATCATTTCACAATGCGTATGTGTATCAAATCATCACACTGTACACTTTAAATATACACAATTCTCTTTGTTAGTTATTCCTTAATAAAGCTGGGAAAAAAATGTATGTTGCCCATGGGTCAAAGTAAGATGTGAATTGAGAACTGACCATTCGTTTCAGTAATCTAGAGATCAGTAGGAATTTTCTAAAAATGTATTAGAAAAGAGCCCTGGGATGAAAGTACAAATGATATGAGTCTGGGACAGAGTAGGAAAAAAAGATATTGGATTATAGATAATTCTTTCGAGAAATTTTGTTACAAAATGAACTAGAGATATTGGACAATAACCAGATGATACTTTGAGGCTAAGAGAGTTTATTTGCTTGTGTGTTTGTTTTCCTAAGATAGTTTTTTAATGGCATATAATTTGTGGCAAGTCTGTGTTTTAAGAAAAAATATTATATATAAGAGAGAGTGGATAATTTACTCTCCCTGTGAAGTGACGTCCACACAGGGAGGATAGAATATCAGGTACTAATGTATTTACTAACTTCATTTTGAAATTTAACTATTTTAACTTGAGTTTGAGTAAAGCCATTTAAACAATTTTAGCAATTCTCTGGATATAATCTTAGCTCTACTACTAAGTCATCGAGCAAAATGTGGAGGAGAAGAGGTACACGTGTAAAGAGGTGGGCCCAAGATAGGAAGTAACTGAAAGGAAGATGATATATAGGTACAGAAACCAATTAGTAAGACCATATGGAGATTCGTTTAATTAATATTCAGTAATATATGCTTAATATTTTACTTAACTAATTTCACATAGTGTACTATTAGAAAATGCTCTGTTGAACGTCCTTGTAGCTGAAATCTTTTCATCATTAAAAATTTCTTAGAAGTAAAAGATTAATGATTTTACTTTTATAAACAAATACATTCATTTTTTTTCTTAACTTTTTGAATGTATTGAGAAATAGATAAAGTTCTTCTTAGGAAAATAAAAGAAGTACCTTGGTTTTTAATCTACCTTTTTTCACATTTGGGGTGAATATTTATTCTGAGTCATCTATAATTAACATGAAATGAGCCATAAATAGACAAAAACAAACTCCTATATAATTTCACTGTGTCAAAATATATAAGTTCACTGTATTGAAAGATTAGTGTGCTGCAGAAAAAATATAAAAGAAAGACTCATGATTCATTTGAACGCAAAGCTGTTTTATTGTAAAGTGGCAATAAACCATGGAAAAGAAGTTTTCATTTTGACCTCTTCGTTTCAGTTTCACACTGGTATAATTAAGACCTTGGGCTCAGTTGTGCCCACAGGGACTTTTGTCAGAGGTTAAGACAAAAATCGGTCTTTTGTTAAATATATGCATGTTGTTAGAATTATAATTATGCACAATTTCATTACTTCAAGCACCTTAGAAGAACTGATAAAGGACTTGGGAAACACCTGTCTGTGCATGTTCTGACACAATGATATCAATATTGCAGCTTTTCTGTTTTAAAGTGTTTTGCATAACTATGTTTTGCATAGAGGTTCAGGGGATATTGTGGATGATGATGTGGGAAATGAACTGCAAGTGAGAGATTGCCAGGTGATGTTAAACATTCAGGGTCTAGAGATCATAATCTCTTTAGATTACAGGTACTTAAGAGGGTGTTAAAAAAAAAGTAATAGCATGGAAATTGTTAAAATATTAGGTTGTTGACTATTGTACTTTGAGATTATAGAGAAATGTGTGCAGAGTTAAGAGATAACATTGCTGAGTTTCTTTGCTACATAGGAAACCTCAAGAGAAAACGAACGTGTGGTCTGAAATGCCAGAATAGAGTATCTGTTTAAAATGCAGTGACAAACCCATCTGTTCACTGGAGTTTGCTGTATCTAAGTGGTATTTTCCCCTGTGACTTGTTCAAAATGCTTTGCTATGTTTCTTACCAATCCCTGGGACACATTTAGAAAACTAACCCTTTTTTAGTGCTTCCTAGGTGTTGGACACTGCTCTGTGAGGAATTTTCCTAAATACTCCACTAGTTAAAGATTATCCTAGTTTTACAAATGAGGATTTGCCCACTGTGCAAAATTAATGAGATTTGAAAAAAGTTCTGTTAGGCCTCAAGGTCCTTATTTATTTCTTTAAGAAATGAAGGCACATATTTAAGAACTGGCTTGCTATAATTGTTCAAAAGTTTTTATTATTCTTTAAAGGTAAACAGGTAAAATTCAAAATGAGGAAGCTTCCTCTATTGATACCAGGTTCCTAATATTTTAATATTGATCAGGAGTGTCCTAACTTTCTAGGAAAAATGCATTTAACTATTGATTGGCTACTAAATAGTGTGCAAGAAAATATCTCCATTGTATTATATTAATTTTCAATTGCTTTGCAATAAATTACCACAAACATAGAGGCTTAACCACGAAAAAAAACTCACGTGGCTAATTAGAGTAAATAAGGAATGAACAAGTTGGTAATCAATTTAGAGATGTACCTAGGGCTAAATGGGACATTGTATTGGTTCTCTATTGCTTCTGTAAAAAATTACCACAAATTTATTGGCTTAAAACAATACATATTTATTATCTGTTCTGTAGATCAGAAGTCTGACACGTGTGTTACTGGCTAAAATCAAGGTGTTGGCAGGGTTTTGTTCCTTCCTGGAGGCTCTGAGAAAGAATCACCTTCAAAGCTTATTCCAGCTTTTAGGATAACTGAGTTTCATGCTGCTGTAGAAATGGGTCCTTTTTTTCTTGCTGGATATTAGCTAGCTGTCATTCCAGATGCTGCCCTCATTCTTATGCTTGTGTCTCCCTCTCTCCAACTTAAAAGCCACCAACAGAAGGCCCAGTGCACCTCACACACTGAACCTCTGATCTTTCTGTTTTTCTTGCTTCATCCATCATTCCTCTGCTAACAGTCAGAGGAAGTTTTCTGCTTTCAAGGACTCCTGTGATCAAATTGAGCCTGCCTAGATAATCCAGGATAACCAATCTTTTTTTAAATTTTTTGATATCTTTATTGGAGTATAATTACTTTATAATGTTGTGTTAGTTTCTGCTGTATAACAAAGTGAATCAGCTATATGTATACATATATTCCCATATCCCCTTAAAAAAGGAGGTTTTTCCACCCTCCCTATCCCACCCCTCTAGGTGGTCACAAAGCACCGAGCTGATCTCCCTGTGCTATGCAGCTGCTTCCCACTAGCTATCTATTTTATATTTGGTAGTGTATTTATGTCCATGCTACTCTCTCATTTCATCCCAGCTTACCCTTCCCCCTCCCCGTGTCCTTAAGTCCATTCTTGATGTCTGCATCATTATCCTGTCCTGCCGCTAGGTTCATCAGAACTATTTTTTTCTTTATATTCCATATATATGTGTTAGTATATGGTATTTGTTTTTCTCTTTCTGACTTATTTCACTCTGTATGACAGACTCTAGGTCCATTCACCTCACTACAAATAACTCAATTTCATTTCTTTTTATGGCTGAGTAATATTGCATTATATATATGTGCTGCATCTTCTTTATCCATTCATTTGTTGGTGGACACTTAGGTTGCTTCCATGCCCTGGCTATTGTAAATAGTGCTGCAATGAACATTGTGGTACATGACTCTTTTTGAATTATGGTTTTCTCAGGGTATATGCCCATTAGTGGGATTGCTGGGTCATGTGGTAGTTCTATTTTTAGTATTTTAAGGAACCTCCATACTGTTCTCCATAGTGGCTGTATCAATTTACATTCCCACCAACAGTGCAAGAGGGTTCCCGTTTTTCCACACCCTCTCCAGCATTTATTTTTGTAGATTTTTTGATGATGGCCATTCTGCCTGGTGTTAGGTGATACCTCACTGTAGTTTTGATTTGCAGTTCTCTAATGATTAGTGATGTTGAGCATCCTTTCATGTGTTTGTTCCTATCTGTATATCTTCTTTGGAGAAATGTCTATTTAGATCTTCTGCCCATTTTTGGTAGGAGGTGGGTCAAAAAGGATCTTGCTGTAATTTATGTCATAGAATGTTCTGCCTTTGTTTTCCTCTAAGAGTTATATAGTGTCTGGCCTTACATTTAGGACTTTAATCCATTTTGAGTTTGTTTTTGTGTATGGTGTTAGGAAGTGTTATAATTTCATTCTTTCACATGTAGCTGTCCAGTTTTCCCAGCACCACTTATTGAGGAGGCTGTCTTTTCTTCATTGTATATTCTTGCCTCCTTTGTCAAAGATAAGGTGACCATATGTGCATGGGTTTATCTCTGGGCTTTCCATCCTGTTCCATTGATCTATATTTCTGTTTTTGTGCCAGTACCATACTGTCTTGATTAGTGTAGCTTTGTAGTATAGTCTGAAGGCAAGGAGCCTGATTCCTCCAGCCCCGTTTTTCTTTCTCAAGATTGCTTTGGCTATTCAGGGTCTTTCGTGTTTCCATGCAAATTTTGAAATTTTTTGTTCTAGTTCTGTGAAAAATGCCATTGGTAGTTTGATAGGGATTGCATTGAATCTGTAGATTGCTTTGGGTAGTATAGTCATTTTCACAATGTTGATTCTTCCTATCCAAGACATGGTATATCTCTCCATCTGTTTGTAACATCTTTAATTTTTTTCATCAGTGTCTTACAGTTTTCTGCATAAAGGTCTTTTTTCTCCTTAGGTAGGTTTATTCCTAGGTAATTTTTTCTTTTTGTTGCAATGGTAAATGGGAGTGTTTCCTTAATTTCTCTTTCAGATTTTTCATCAATAGTGTATAGGAATGCAAGAGATTTCTGTGCATTAATTTTATATCCTGCTACTCTACCAAATTCATTGATTAGCTTTAGTAGTTTTCTGCTAGCATCTTTAGGATTCTCTATGTATAGTACCATGTCATCTGCCACCAGTGACATTTTTACTTCTTCTTTTCCAATTTTTATTCCTTTTATTTCTTTTTCTTCTCTGATTGCTGTGGCTATAACTTCCAAAACTATGTTGACTAATAGTGGTGAGAGTAGGCAAACTTGTCTTGTTCCTGATCTTAGAGGAAATGCTTTTCGTTGTTCACCATTGAGAATAATGTTGGCTGTGGGTTTGTCATATATGGCCTTTATTATGTTGAGATAAGTTCCCTCTATACCTACTTTCTGGAGAGTTTTTATCATAAATGGGTGTTGAATTTTTTCAAAAGCTTTTTCTGCATCTATTGAGATGATCATATGGTTTTTATCCTTCAATTTGTTAATATAGTGTATCACATTGATTTATTTGCATATACTGAAGAATACTTGCATTGCTGAGATAAACCCCACTTGATCATGGTGTATGATCCTTTTAATGTGCTGTTGGATTCTGTTTGCTAGTATTTTGTTGAGGATTTTTGCATCTAAGTTCATCAGTGATATTGGCCTATAGTTTTCTTTCTTTGTGACATCTTTGTCTGGTTTTGGTATCAGGGTGATGGTGGCCTCATAGAATGAGTTTGGGAGTGATCCCCCCTCTGCTATATTTTGGAAGAGTTTGAGATGGATAGGTGTTAGCTCCTCTCTAAATGTTTGATAGAATTTGCTTGTGAATCCATCTGGTCTGGGCTTTTGTTTGTTGGAAGATTTTTTGTGTGTGTGGTTCGCGGGCCTCTCACTGTTGTGACCTCTCCCATTGCAGAGCACAGGCTCTGGACGCACAGGCTCAGTGGCCATGGCTTACATGCCCAGCTGCTCCGTGGCATATGGGATCTTCCCGGACCGGGGCACAAACCCATGTCCCCTGCATCGGCAGGCGGATTCTCAACCACTGCGCCACCAGGGAAGCCCTGTTGGAAGATTTTTAATCACAGTCTCAATTTCAGTGCTTGTGATTGGTCTATTTATATATTCTATTCGTTCCTCGTTCAGTCTCGGAAGTTTGTGCTTTTCTAAGAATTTGTCCATTTCTTCCGTGTTGTCCATTTATTGGCATATACTTGCTTGTAGTAATCTCTCATGACCCTTTGTGTTTCTACAGTGTCAGTTGTTACTTCTCCTTTTTCATTTATAATTCTGTTGATCTGAGACTTCTCCCTTTTTTTCTTGATGAATCTGGCTAATGGTTTATCAATTTTGTTTACCTTCTCAAAGAACCAGCTTTTAGTTTTATTGATCTTTGCTATTGTTTCCTTCATTTCTTTTTCATTTATTTCTGATCTGGTCTTTATGATTTCTTTCCTGCTGCTGACTTTGGGTTTTTTTTTTTTTTTTTCTTTCTTTCTCTAATTGCTTCAGGTGTAAAGTTAGGTTTTTATTTGAGATTTTTCCTGTTTCTTGAGGTAGGATTGTATTGCTATAAACTTCTCACTTAGAACTGCTTTTGCTGCATCCCATAGAATTTGGGTCATCCTGTTTTGATTGCCATTTCTTTCTAGGTATTTTTTGATTTCTTCAGTGATCTCTTGGTTATTTAGTAGCGTGTTGTTTAACCTCTATGTGTTTGTAATTTTTACAGTTTTTTTCCTGTAATTGATATCGAGTCTCATAGCATTGTGGTCGGAAGAGATACTTGATATGATTTCAATTTTCTTAAATTTACCAAAGCTTGATTTGTAACCCAAGATATGATCTATCCTGGAGAATGCTCCATGAGCACTTGAGAAGAAAGTGTTTTCTGTTGTTTTTGGATGGAATGTCCTATTAATATCAATTAAGTCCATCTTGTTTAATGTATCATTTAAAGCGTGTGTTTCCTTATTTATATTCATTTTGGATGATCTGTCCATTGGTGAAAGTGGGGTGCTAAAGTCCCCTACTATGATTGTGTTACTATTGATTTCCCCTTTTATGGCTGTTAGCATTTACCTTATGTATTGTGGTGCTCCTATGTTGGGTGCATAAATATTTACAATTGTTATATCTTCTTTTTGGATTGATCCCTTGATCATTATGTAGTGTCCTTCTTTGTCTCCTGTAAGAGTCTTTATTTTAAAGACTATATTGTCTGATATGAGAATTGCTACTCCAGCTTTCTTTTGATTTCCATTTGCATGGAATATCTTTTTCCATCCCCTCACATTCAGTCTGTATGTGTCCATAAGTCTGAAGTGGGTCTCTTGTAGACAGCATTTTACAGGTCTTGATTTTTTATCCATTCAGCCAGTCTGTGTCTTTTGGTTGGAGCATTTAATGCATTTACATTTAAGGTAATTGTCAATATGTATGTTCCTATTACCATTTTCTTAATTGTTTTGGGTTTGTTATTGTAGGTCTTTTCCTTCTCTTGTGTTTCCTGCCTAGAGAAGTTCCTTTAGCATTTGTTGTAAAGCTGGTTTCGTGGTGCTGAATTCTCTTAACTTTTGCTTGTTTGTAAAGATTTTAATTTCTCCATTGACTCTGAATGAGATCCTAGCAATATTTTTTCTTTGTATTTAGTTTTTGATAGTTTGATTAATATGTGTCTTGGTGTGCTTCTCCTTGGATTTATCCTGTATGGGATTTTCTGCACTTCCTGGACTTGATTGACTATTTC
Source organism: Physeter macrocephalus (assembly GCF_002837175.3). Classification (NCBI taxonomy): domain Eukaryota; kingdom Metazoa; phylum Chordata; class Mammalia; order Artiodactyla; family Physeteridae; genus Physeter; species Physeter macrocephalus. Next base: position 77,810,816 of record NC_041229.1, read on the forward strand.
CTTTCCCAAGTTAGGGAAGTTTTCAACTATAATCTCTTCAAATATTTTTTCAGACCCTTTCTTTTTCTCTTCTTCTCCTGGGGCCCCTATAATTTGAATGTTGGTGCATTTAATGTTGTCCAGAGTTCTCTGAGAATGTCCTCAATTCTTTTCATTCTTTTCTCTTTATTCTGCTCGGCAACAGTTACATCCAGTATTTTATCTTCCAGGTCACTTATCCATTCTTCTGCCTCAGTTATTCTGCTATTGATTCCTTCTAGAGAATTTTTAATTTCATTTATTGTGTTGCTCATCATTTTTTGTTTGCTCTTTAGTTCTTCTGGGTCCTTGTTATTTCTCCATTCTATTTCCAAGATTTTGGATCATCTTTACTATCATTACTCTGAATTCTTTTTCAGGTAGACTGCCTATTTCTTCTTCATTTGTTTGGTCTGGTGGGTTTTTACCTTTCTCCTTCATCTGCTGCATATTCCTCTGTCTTCTCATTTTGTTTAACTTACTGTGTTTGGGGGGAGTCTCCTTTTGCAGGCTGCAGGTTTGTAGTTCCCATTTTTTTTGGTGTCTTCCCACAGTGGTTGAGGTTGGTTCAGTGGCTTGTGTAGGCTTCCTGATGGAGGGGACTGGTATCTTTGTTCTGGGGTGGGGGGCTGGATCTTGTCTTTCTGGTGGACAGAGCCACGTCCAGTTGTGTGTTTTGTGGTGTCTGTGACCTTATTATGATTTTAGTCAGCCTCTCTCCTACTGGGTGGGGTTGTGTTCCTGTCTTTCTAGTTGTTTGGCATGGGGCATCCAGCACTGGAGTTTGCTGGCCGTTGGGTGGAGCTGGGTCTTAGCATTGAGACGGAGATCTCTGGGAGAGCTCTCACTGATTGATATTATGTGGGGCCGAGAGGTCTCTTGTGGTCCAGTGTCCTGAACTCAGCTCTACCACCTCAGAGGCTCAGGTCTGACCCCAGTCCAGAGCACCAAGACCCTGTCAGCTACACGGTCAGGTACGTGGGTATTTTCTTGCCTTTTGGGAAGTCTGAGGTCTTCTGCCAGCATTCAGTTGGTGTTGTGTAGGAGTTGTTCCACATGTAGATGTATTTTTTATGTATTTGTGGGGAGGAAAGTGATCTTCCTGTCTTACTCCTCTGCCATGTTGAAGGTCCCCCAACATCTCTATCTTTAATGTCTGTAATCTGACTACAACTGCCAAGTCCATATCGCCAAGTAGTTACACACAGATATTGGGCATTAGGGCATGGACTCTGCCAACGTTAGGGGCAGAGTGTGGGAAATGATCCTGTGAAATGTTCCAAAGACATTATGAATGGTACTGGATAGTTTTTCTTAGTGTAATTGTAAACCAGTGGAGTCGTCTATGCAGATGTAAGAACTGAGTTGATCTATATTCTTGAAAAAGATAATGATATATGGAGGAAAAAACAAACACAAATACAAGACAGAGAAGGCTATTTAGGATGTTCTCACAATAGTCAGTTGAGAGATAATGAAGACAAAATTTTCGGGGATGGTGGAAGTGATTGAAGTGGTTAAATTTTGGATATATTTTGAAGGGAAAGCTGACAGGATAAATTAGATTATTAGCAAAAGTAGAAGCAAGATGAGTTTTAAATTTTGGACTGAGCGATTTAGGAAATGGTGCGCTTTTAGAACAAGGATTTTTAATCATTTTTTGTTCCATAAATCATTTTGGCAGCAGTGAAGCCTATAGAACTTTTCTGAGAATAATGTTTTTGAATACATAAGATGCACAGGATAAAAAAGAACCAATTTATTGAAATATATTTATCAAAATATTATTAAAATATTTGTGATATTTTAATATATGTGCTTCTTCATTACTGTATTTTGTAATATGGTAGGAGAGATTTTAGGATGATCCCAAGATTCCTGTCCCCTAATGTATAACCCACTTCTCCCTCAGTATGACCAGAATATGAATATGATGAAGGTCAATTTCAGAGATTAGGTTACATTATATGGCAAAGGTGAAGAGATTTTTGTAGATGTAATTAAGTCAGTAATCAATTCATTTTGAGAAACCAAAAGAAGGATTAACTTGGGTGAGCTTGACCTAATCATGGACCCTTTGAAAGATGGTCTAAGGTCAGAGGCTGGAAGCAGAAGAAACCTTCTCTCCTGCTGCTTTTGAAGAAGCAAGCTGCTGCGTATTCTACAATCGCAAGAAAATGAATTCTGCAAACCACCAAGTAAGCTTGGAACAAGACCTTGCACCTCTGATGAGATTACAAATCTGGTTTGTTTGCAGACTTGTGAGCTGCAGCAAGATCTGAGCATGGGACCCAGTTCAACTGTGCCTGGACACCTGACCCAGGTGGTTTTAAACCGCTAAGTTTGTGGTTTAAAGTATGCAGCAGTACAAAACAAGTACACATGAAAGGATCTAGCAATGGGTCTGCTAACTTTTGTGATTTCAAAGTACTAATGAGCATGAATTACATACTTAGATTATCTGGCACCACCATAATGTGATGTGAAGATATGTTTTTCCACTAGTGACAGAGTCACAGGAAATGCTAATTCTACTATGATTAGTTGCTGATATTCATAATGGAAGGAAATACTAAATTTTAGCTATAGGTTGGTAAAAATAAAGGTGTAGTTTTTCCTCAGCCAGGTTCACAGATACTCTCAATTCTTTCTGGATTGCTTGGGGAGAGGGTATGGACATAGATGATCCCGGCTCATAAAGTTTCTTTGTCACTAAGATGTGCACTGGGTCTTTTTAGAAAGACTTTATACAGCTATCTATACTGAAACAGAAAATGCAGTCACTGTAATCCTCAGTTTCCCAGAAACATTCATTTAAGCAAGGTGTCCTTTCAGTTAATATGTGTTATATTATTGGGTGCAAATAGAGCAGCAGTTTGGTAATATTTTTAAACTATTCTTTCTAATTAGATTACTTTCAAAAAACATTTGAGCATCTATGATAAAAGACATAAAATAATTCTGCTTAAATAAAGACCTGAATTACAAATTGATTTATATGTTTGGTAGACGGGAGAGATAGTTTTATAAAAAATCTAGACACTTAAAATCTCTATATTCTTGTATGTTAAAGTAAAGAAGTGCATTATCTGCATGGATGACCGTTACACACTTCTCAGTAATTTTACTCTATCAAAAATATTGAAACCATAAGTTCGTTCTCTAAGTCTGTTATGGTTACCTGGGTGAGGGTGGAGGGAGGGATAGTTAGGGAGTTTGGGATTGACAGGTACACACTGCTATATTTTAAATGGATAACCAAAGAGGACCTAACTGTGTAGCACAGGGAACTCTGCTCAATATTCTATAAAAACCTAATTGGCAAAAGAATTTGAAAAAGAATAGATACATATACATGTATAACTGAATCACTATGTTGTGCACCTGAAACTAAAACAACATTGTTAATCAACTATACTCCAATATAAAATAAAAAGTTAAAAAAACCCAACCCAAACCGAACAACAACAACAGCAAATAAAGGATATTAACATTTAAGAAAAAAAATTGAAACCATACCTTTAAAAAGAGGAGATAATTAACTTTAAGACAACATTGTTCTTAGCCACCAAGTTAAATGTATAGCTATGTTTTAAAACACAGAAATACAGAAATATTTGACATCACTCTTTTCACTTTTTCTGAAATTTAATGCACTAATAATCTAGAAACACAATATATATTTTTACCTTGTTTCTGTACTTTCCGTAATCTGCAGGCAATAATAAAATATTAACTCACAGGAGATTTGCAGCTTGAGTTCCTTTGCTTCACTGCCATGTGATTACTAATTGGAAGATAAATCCAACGTTGGCATAGGAAGTTGAATAAAACTTCGTGAAGACTGTGCCAATTTAGAAACACACTCAACATCTGGTGCATTTTTGAAACAATTATCGTCCATGTTAGACTCTGTGGGGTCTGCTCAATGGGCTTCAGAAAGATGCTTGGATCAGATGTCACCTTGCACAGCTGGGGCTGCCGAGTCAGCAGGTACCTATGTGCTCCACTCTTGTCTCCTTGTCAGCACAGCTGTACTTTCCGGTACATTGGATTTGAGTGTTGCTAGAACCACGGAGCTCAGTTTTCCTTTGTGTTGAAAGCCCATCTTATTACAAATATCCATTAGCCTCTATTTCTTAGGCTGATGTAAACATAGGTTTACATTTCCCTGAGATTCATTATTTAGCTATTGCATTTTAATTAATACTTTTACAAATATGGTGAAATTTAACCATTTGTGAACCTTAGTAAAAGACATTTACTGATTCAATATAATATAAAAACATTATATTGTTTTTTTTTAATTTTCTTTGATGTGGGTTGAGAAACTAAATAATAATAATAATAATGCTTGAAAAGAGAAACATGCTTAATTTAGGCATGTACCAGAAAGGAAAGAGGAGACAGCCTCTTCCTAAGAGAAAACCCCAATCCATGGTATACTCTTTTTTCACTCTCCACAGTAATTTTGGCACTTTTCTCACAATCAGCAGATACAATTTTTAATAAACTGAACCAATGCCCACAGACACCCAAACAGGTAATTTAAAAGACTATAGTAATCATCAAATCAATGGTCACCAAAACTTTCTGGAAAAAAAAGAATGAAAAAGATCAATATATAAGTACTAAACAAAAAACAAAATTAATCAAAAAACTAAACCAAAAAAACCCACAAGGAATTAATAAGGAGAATATGAGATTTTAAAATTAGCACAGTTCTTAGCTTCAGAGATATGGGAAGACATCACATCCATAAAACAAGAAAAGTTTACTATGAAAAAAATCATGATTTGTAGATCATAGAACTTACTTATATAATTCTTTTTCAAAAAGTACCTAAAGAGATATTTAAAAGACCTATGCTTGAATATCTAGATTTTAATATAAATAGGTACTGTTTAAAAATTCCTAAATGGCAGAAAAAATTAAGCTAGAATATAGATTTATAAAATAGAATATCAGACTAAAATTTCTACCAGCAGTCAGCAGAAAAGAAAAATGAAATCTCAACATAGCTCTATAAATTTCTAGAGAAAAACTGAGATAATTGAGGAAATAAAATATTCAAAGAAATAATATTATTAAAACATTTTCCAATTATGATAAAATATCCAAATCTTCTAAGTAGTGGTAGCACAGAGAAACAATGCTTGGGTGCCTGTAAGTGCCTCCCATCCCCCCAGTCCTCTGGTCATTTATTTTATAGGGAAGAATGTCATGAAAAATATCTGAAAATGTAGGAAAATCTCCAGAAAAACAATGATACCAGAGTCTTTATATCAGAGAGATGAAAGTTTCCAAAGAGGTCTCTTCAGCATTGGAAAAGAGGGAAAGGGATGAATAGTCCCTATGTTAATATTCAAACATGAAATAAAATGAGTGCAGGGGATATTCTGAGATGATTTAATTTTCTTCCACTATATATAAAAGCTGTGAAATTAAAAGAAAATTATGTAATTGGATCTTTTCCCCTGACTTGGAAGAGAGGTTTCACTCAAATAGATTCAGATTTGAATCATGGGAAGAGCAGTACCCACAGAATGACTCATTAAAAAAAATTTTGTCCTCAAAAGTTTGGAAATGAAGACTTTTTTAGCGTTATTGCTATTATATAGGTGATAAAGAATTGTTTCAGCTAAAACACAAAGCTAAAACCAGAATTCTATTGAAAAATTTAGAGAAGGAAAGCATGATGGAAGAATACATAAACTGACCTATACTTGTGTTTTTTTCTAGTCTTTACTCCATTATTCACTTACTCTATGGCTTTCTACAGCCATTTAACCTTTTCAGCCCCAGTTTTCCTGCCAAATTTTTTTGTGAGTACACAATGAGAAAACATAGAGAAAAATTCTTTAATAACAGCTATATATATGTTAAATGACATTATTAATATTGTCCATGAGATCTCCTAACTATTCATCCATATATTCAAAATGCACGGTATCTTACTTAACTCACCCAAATTACATACTCTTGAACACAGACACCCTCTCTTTATTGCACTTAACTTTATTACACTTCACAGATATTGTGTTTTTTTACAAATTGAACATTTGTGACAACCATGTATTGAACAAGTCTATCGGCTACCATTTTTCCAACAGCATTTGGTGACTTCATGTCTCTGTGTCCTATTTCGATAATTCTCTCAATATTTCAAACCTTTTCATTATCATTATATTGGATATGGTGATCTGTAATGAGTGATCTTTGATGTTACTGTTGTGATTGTTTTGGGGCACCAGGAAACGTGCCCATATAAGATGACAAACTTATTAGGGGCTAAAGCAGCTGATGACTTTAAGTTGAAGCTCATTTACCATTTAAAAGGTAAATGAGCTTCATTTAAAAGGACTCTCTAGAGTTCTTAAGAGAGTGAAGTAAGTCAGACAGAGAAAGACAGATATCACATGATATCGCTTATATGTGGAATCTAAAAAAATGGTACAGTGAACTTACTTGGAAAACAGAAATAGAGTCACAGATGTAAAAAACAAACTTATGGGTACCAGAGGGAAAGATGGGGAGAGCAGCAAATTGGGAGGTTGGGATTGACATATACACACTACTATATATACAATAGATAACTAATAAGGATGTACTGTATAGCTCAGGGAACTCTACTCAGTACTCTATAATAACCTATATGGGAAAAGAATCTGAAAAAGAATGGATATATGTATATGTATAAATGATTCACTTTGCTGTACAGCAGAAACTAACACAACATTGTAAATCAAATATACTCCAATAAAAATGAAAAAAAAAGAATTATGCTAAATCTACTCTGCCTGTGCTCTATAAATGGAACAACAATGCCTGGATGACAACAGACAGATGGACTCTTGGAATTCAACAATGGCTTTGAGAAAGCTGCTATTGTAAACATTTGTTTACAACATGGTTTACTGAATATTTTAAGCCCACTGTTGAGAAATACTGCTCAGAAAAAAAGATCTTTCAAACTATCCCTGCTCATTGACAATGCACGTGGTCATCCAAGATCTCTGATGGTACGAGGAGATTAATGTTGTTTTCATGCCTACTTACACAGCCTGATCCATTCTGCAGCTCATGGATCAAGGAGTCATTTCAAATTTCAAGTCTTATTTTTTAACAAATATGTTTCCTAAGGCTATACCTGCCATAGATAATGATTCCTCTAATGGATCTTGGAAAAGTCAATTGAAGACTTTCTGGAAAGGATTCGTCATTCTAGATGCCATTAAGAACATTCCTGATTCAGGGGAAAAGGTCAACATATCAACATTAACAGGAGTTTGGAAGACGCTGGTTCCAACTCTCACAGATGACTTGGAGGAGCTCAAGGCTGCAGATGTTGTAGAACTAGCAAGAGAACTGGAATTAGAAATGGAGCCTGAAGATGTGAATGAATTGCTGCAACGGATGAGAAGTTGATTCTTACGGAGGTGTAAAGAAAGTGGTTTCTTGAGGTGTAAACTACTTCTCGTGAAGATGCTGTTCAGAATGCTGAAATGACAATGAAGGATTTAAAATATTACATAAACTTAGTTGACAATTCAGTGGCAAGGTTTACAAACACCACCCTGACCATTCAGCAGCCACCAGCATTGAGGTAAGACCATCTACCAGCAAAAAGATTATGACTTGCTGAAGGCTCCCATTATGTTTAGCTTTGTTATTTTTAGCATGAAGTATTTTTAAATCAAGGTATGTATATTGATATTTTTAGACATAATGCTATTGCACACTTGATAAACTCCAGTATAGTGTAAACATAATTTTTATACAATTGGGAAAAAAAAACTTTACATAACTCAATTTATTTTGTTGTTTGCTTTATTGTTGTGCTCTGGAACTGAACCCACAATATCTCCAAGGTGTGCCTGTATATAAATTTAAGCATTCAATATGAATGCATGCTATGTTAAAGGAATTAAGAGTATTCACTCTGTAGAATGAAGTTCACGGTGGGGAGGACACAGAGTTTATATATTCAAAGAGCTAGTTTTCATTCCCAGGATTTCTGACTGGCAGTCCAGATTTCTAAGAACATTTAACTCCCAGCAACTCAAGGACCTGAGCAGACATAGCAAATTATAAATAGGCTTAGTCAAAAATATAAAATATACCATCTAAGCAGACAGATAGGCTCTTAGAATTCAGCAATGATCTTGAAAAGGCTGCTATTTGTGTTGGCTGAACAAAATTGGCGTCTTAGCAATTCTTGTACCCTAAAACTCAAGTTTTCTGACTCCTTTCAGGACAGTAAATTCTCCAATGCAAAAACTCAAAGAATGAAGAGAGTTCATAGGATAGATACTTTTTTCCCAAGAGTTTATAAATTAAACTTTACAGAAGTTAGAACTATAAAGCAGCAAAACTGACAACAACTAGTATCACTGTCAGGTTAGCGAGCATAGTATTAAGTACTGTAGGGGACAATACATTTTGCCTTCAAAGAGTTCGTAGTGCAAGTCTGATGTAATTATTACAGGAAAACCACTGTGGTTTTCTTGCCTTTTAAATCACTACTGCTGGTACTTATCTGGAATTTTTTGCTTATAAGTAATAGAAACTCAACTCCAATGCTTAAGCATGAAAAGGGAATTAATTGGTCTCATTGGAGAGTCCAGAGTAAGTGTACTGGGCTTCAGTCATGGCTGGTTTCAGGAACTCCAAGAATGCCCTCAGGATTCAGTGGGTGTTTATCTCTTGCCTTTTGCCATGTAGTTTTATCCTCAAGTTGTCTCTCTCCATGTGGAGAAAAATGACATGGAAGCTCCAGAAACATATCTACACAAACTGGCAACACCTGCAGAAAGAGACTGTCCTTTCTTGAAAAACATTGGGAATTAATTACTGTAGTCAAAGGTATGGAATCCTCTGTTGGATCAGCTTTCCATGTGACAGAAAGTCATACAAGAGTGAATCCTCTAAATAAATAATATGCTTTTTCTAGGAGGGAAAATAGATGTGGATCAGCAAAACCACAAATGTCAATTATATTGCAGATCCCCTGCTCTCTATTAACTCAACTTTTCTCATGAGATATGAAATGTACAAAAAGTAGATGAGAAGAAAGGGGAGGCAAGGGTTAACTGTGACTTTGCACAATTAAAACTTGAGTATACATCGTATTTTCCTGGATAGTTAAATGTTAATAATGTCCAATTTTCCAGCCATAGGTTTCAAAATGATGTTCAGAATATGTAGTCAAGCTTGAGTTTTTCATCAAATTATTTTCCCTTTAAAGAGAGAGACTGGGTTCAGTACCCAGTGAAATAGAATCTCATTACCCAGCCGCTGGCAGGCAGCAAGGTGCAACACTAGAATGGGAAATCAGAACTGAGTTCAAGATCTGACTCTGATAGTAGCTGCCTTGTGACCTTGGAAAAAATGTTCTTTTTGACTTCAGCTTTTTCATTAGTAGAATGGGAGAGTGAGGGCAAGCAATGCTTGTGCCCAGGCTCACCCAGAAGCAAAATAAACAGTTTGTTCCCCCCACACATCAAACATTCCTCTCTTCCAAATTATTTATTATTCTTGTTCCCAGCTGTTTTCAGTTTTACTCAAGTATACTTTATCACCCAGTACTTTACAGTCCTATCCCTGGAATAAAAAATAATTCTGTCTAGACTCTCTAACTGCTTTCCTGATTAGTGTTAATGATTTTCTTTTAAATGATCTGTGCATTTTCATAGAACTGAACTTTAGGGATTACAATGAATGCTATGATTGTTGTAAACCACTTGAGGAAACTGCCAGTGAATCTTTTTCTTTTTTTTTTCAACCCCAAATTTCTGTGTTGTGAAAATGGCCATCCTCAGATATATAAATGTGTTTAGGTTTGTGGGTGGGAGGATGGGATGGTTTGGTTTATTTTAAGTGGGCATATTTTGTAGTAACTGCCAATAGCTACACCTTATTTGTTTTATTAGTACAGTGTTCATGTTCAGTGTTTGAGGAATTGTGTTTTGCTAGTGCTATACCAAATAGGCATCTGAACTCTTCCTAGACTTTAAAAAGGCAGATTCTTTTAGCTTAGGTCATGAATCTTGAAAAACCTTGTCGTAAAGAAGAGGGATGAGAAGAATAATTTCATTTGAAGACCTTATTTACCAATCAGGTCATTTTTAACCATCCTTGGCTATGACTTTTTTACTTTAAAAATATAATGGTAGAATACTAAGCATATAGAGACAGAATCAATTATATGTTTGTCTGGCTGTATTCTGACATAATGATAATTTAAAAAAAACTCAAAAGTATTTCATTAGAGCAATTCATTTTAAAAATTTTTTCAAAAAGATTTAATTTAATTTTTATTTTATGTTGGAGTATAGTTGATTTACAACGTTGTGTTATTAGTTTCAGGTGTACAGCAAAGTGATTCAGTTATATATATATATATATATATATATATATATATATATATACATATATCCATTCTTTTTCAGATTCTTTTCCTGTATAGGTTATTGCACAACATTGAGTAGAGTTCCCTGTGCTATACAGTAGGTCCTTGTTCCAATAAATAACTGTAGTTAACAACAATGCTATAAGTTTAAATTAAAAGGGTAAAATGTAGTCTAGTTAACATTCTTTAGGGAAGCTTCTTGTAGAATCTTAAATTTTTATTTTTGTAGTTAAAATGCAGTGTTCATATAAGCAACACTAGGCTTGGAGTCAAAAACACTGGACTGAGGTTGCAACTCTGGTACTAAGAGCTCTGTGACCATAGAAGTCACAGAGCTTCACTGCTATTAACCTTAAATAAATTTTTAAAATAGCAATTATTTTATTATCTTTTCTTATGTGATGATTATTGTGGTCTCAATAACCTTTATAGACACTATAAATTATGATGTTATCATCCCCATTTTATGGATGAGCTGAAGCTTGAAATAGTTAAATATTTAAGATCAGTCATATCAGCATATGAACCCAGGCCTAATTGACTTCAGTGTGTGAGCCCTGAATCTATATCATTTGTCACATCAAATGCCTACCCTCTCAGTCCAGTATAGACCACCTACCACATTGCTGCCTTGGAATTCTTCCTAGTTTGCTGTCATTTGAACGCATGCACAGATGCACACACACATTTATTTTAGGTAAGATATTTTATATTTATATTAATACATTTGTAAACCTGTTTTGATTTCTAGAGTTTTAAATAAATTTGTAGAAAACTCCCTTTACTAAAAATTATTAAAAAAACATGCTTCCAACAGGTTTAGATTTGTATTTCATTTCATTTTACAAATTAAGTATTCATTTTGGTTTATGTAAGATCAGTATTTATCATTATGTTTTTCTCAAAAGGGCTAACTAAGCATTTGTCACCTAGAACTTCTAATTGAATAATCCAACTTCGCCTATTGATTTTGAGTATGCTTGTTTTTGTGTATCTGTCTGTCTGTAATTCTCATTGCCAATCTGAACTGATGTATTTGCATAATGAATTTCCATTTTCTGCTAAATCCAGTTACCCCTCTTAATTCTTTCTTCTCAAAGATGCCCAGGCCATTTTGTATATTTTTATCTTAAAACTTTTTAGAATAATTAAAAAATGATTTTCTAAAATCCTACCCAGATGGTAGTTAACATTGATTCAATTCATATTATCAATTTAAGGTAACTGAAATAATTTACATATTTACCACTGTGAATCTTCCATTCCAACAAAACAGGAATATGCCTTTTAAATTATTCAAGTCCTCTTTTGTATCTGTGTAGATTTTTAATGTTTTCTTCCTGTAGATCGTGTTTCTTTTTTGTTTAATGTATTCCTAGGGGTTTTACTATGTTTTATTTATAAATTTTACATAAGATTTTTCTTCTTGGATTGCAAACATTCCCCTTGAACAACTCTGTTAATTCCCCTAGTGTCATTTTATTGATGGATTAGCTTACTTCTAACATCTGTTCTTATAAAAATACTGCTGTGAACATATATGCATATAATCTTTGATTTTGAAATCATTGATATTCTGACAGATATAACAAGATACTACATATTAAAGTCCTATAGATTTTTCTTTCTTTCTTCACCAAAGTAATCTTTCATCATACACACGCATGCACGCGCGCGCGCACACACACACACACACACACACACACACACACACACGGACTTTCAAAGCAAATTTAAGATACTTAGTACTGCCTACACAAAAACTCTAACATTCCTTCCTGAATGTCATTTTCAATGTGGGGTAACTAATGGACTCACTGGACAGATGGTATCTTTTATGCAGGAGAATTTAAGAAGACTCCCATTCCCTGAATATCACACTAAACTATTTGAAATTGTATGCTAAATCTTCCAGACATTAGGCCTTCCTAACAACTGTAAGATACAAAGGTAATTGATGTAATCAATAGGCTACATAAGTGAGGGAGGAGTATTTTAATTTAGCTCTCAAAGCAAGAGTAAGGGGCATTTATTTATTTATTTAACTTTTCCTTTTTCCTTGCTCTTAGCAGATAAAAAAACACACTCTGTTTGGCATTCCATGAGCTTATTAACAGACTGACAGCAAATGTTGTGAGGGAATGGGCTTTTCATCAAAATGTATTCTGGACCAGTTGCATTTTTGATTGAGAGATGTCTCTCACAATGTAATTTATTAAATATTGTGGAATGTACTTTTATACAAATATTGAACCCACGTACACATATATTATGAACTGTGAAGTGAGCCCAACTTTGAAATTTGGGGCCAGGTAATTCTTTGTTGTGGGGTCCTGTCCAGTGTTTAGGAGATGGGACACATATACCTTCAGTTGTAACAGCTAAAATGGCTCTAGACATTGCTGAATATCCCAGGAAGGGCAAAATTAACCCCGTTTGAGTAGCACTGCATTAGCACCTTCTTTTCAAGCAATGTTCTGAGAATGTAGGGTTCATTTTCTTTTGTTTTTTCTTTGTTTGAGATGTTATTGACATGCAAAAGTCTGTACGTATTTAATGTATATGTGTTGATGAGTTGATGACTGTGAAATGTGGCACCATAAACAATTCCATAAACATAACCATCATCTGTAAATGTTTCTCCCCTTCTCTTTTTCTGTTATAAGAACATTTTACATTAGCTTTACCATCTTAAATTTTTTTTAAGTATGTAATACACTATTGTTAACTATAAGAACAATACTGGACAGTAAATCTCTAGGACTTAATTCATCTTGCATAACTGAAACTTTGCACTTCATCCTTTGACCAACATCTCCCCAGTTTACCCTTCCCTCAGCCCCTTGTAACCACCACTGTATTCTCTGCTTCTATGAATTTGACTATTTTAGATTCATTATATATAATATAAATGGGATCCTATGATATTTGTTCTTCTGAGTCTGGCTTTTTTCTCTTTGCATAATATCCTCCAAGTTCCTCCATGTGGTAGTAAATGGAATGATTCCCTTTTAAAAAAAAATTCCATTTTATGCATATACCACCTTTTCTTTATCCATTCGTCTGTCTATGGACATTTAGATTATTTCGTGTCTTTGGTATTGTAAATGTTATAAAATATAAATATTGTAAAAAATTATATTTTCAATGACTATGAGAGTGCAGATATATCTTCAAGATCTTGATTTCAATTCTTTTGGGTATATATTCTGAAATGGAATTGCTGGATCAGATAGTAGTTCCATTTTTAAGTTTTTTGAGGAAACTCCATGCCGTTTTAAATAGTGGCTGTACCAATTTACATCCCCACTAACAATGTACAAGAGTTCCATTTTCTCCATACCCCTGCCAACATTTGTTATCTCGTCTTTTTCATACTGGCCATCCCAACACGTATAAGATGATACATCATTGTGGTTTTGACTTGCATTTCCACTATATTGAACACTTTTTAATATACCTGTTGGACATTTGTATGTCTTCTTTGAAGAAATATTTATTCAGATCTTTTGCCCATTTTAAAGTGAGGTTGTTGTGGGGGTTTTTTTGATATTGAGGTGTAGGAGTTTCTTATATAATTTGGATACTAACCTTTTATGACATACATGATTTGAAAATATTTTCTTCCGTTTACATAGGTTTTGTCTTCACTTTGCTGATTGTTTCCTTTGTTATGCAGAAGCTTTTTGTTTGATGTAGTCCCATTTGTCTATTTTTGGTTTTGTTGCCTGTGCTTCTGATGTCATTTCCAAGAAAATTATTGCAAGGCCAATGTCAGTATGCTTTTTCCCTACGTTTTCTTCTAGGAGTTTTACAGTTTCAGGATTCCTTTACTGCTCTAGTTTCCTTTCTACACATTTACTCCTCAATCTACCACAATTTGGTTTCTACCACCATCTGGGTACTGAAATTTCTCATTAACATGACCATTAAACTTCCAGTTGCTAAATCCTTTGACTATTCTGTCTTTCTTTTGAATTCTGAAATATTCAACATTGCCAATACTTTTCCTCTAATGAAACAACTTAAAAATGAATGTTAAGGTGTGAAAATTACCACTCATTCAACACACACACGCACGCGCGCGCGCGCACACACACACACACACACACACACACACACACACACGGACTTTCAAAGCAAATTTAAGATACTTAGTACTGCCTACACAAAAACTCTAACATTCCTTCCTGAATGTCATTTTCAATGTGGGGTAACTAATGGACTCACTGGACAGATGGTATCTTTTATGCAGGAGAATTTAAGAAGACTCCCATTCCCTGAATATCACACTAAACTATTTGAAATTGTATGCTAAATCTTCCAGACATTAGGCCTTCCTAACAACTGTAAGATACAAAGGTAATTGATGTAATCAATAGGCTACATAAGTGAGGGAGGAGTATTTTAATTTAGCTCTCAAAGCAAGAGTAAGGGGCATTTATTTATTTATTTAACTTTTCCTTTTTCCTTGCTCTTAGCAGATAAAAAAACACACTCTGTTTGGCATTCCATGAGCTTATTAACAGACTGACAGCAAATGTTGTGAGGGAATGGGCTTTTCATCAAAATGTATTCTGGACCAGTTGCATTTTTGATTGAGAGATGTCTCTCACAATGTAATTTATTAAATATTGTGGAATGTACTTTTATACAAATATTGAACCCACGTACACATATATTATGAACTGTGAAGTGAGCCCAACTTTGAAATTTGGGGCCAGGTAATTCTTTGTTGTGGGGTCCTGTCCAGTGTTTAGGAGATGGGACACATATACCTTCAGTTGTAACAGCTAAAATGGCTCTAGACATTGCTGAATATCCCAGGAAGGGCAAAATTAACCCCGTTTGAGTAGCACTGCATTAGCACCTTCTTTTCAAGCAATGTTCTGAGAATGTAGGGTTCATTTTCTTTTGTTTTTTCTTTGTTTGAGATGTTATTGACATGCAAAAGTCTGTACGTATTTAATGTATATGTGTTGATGAGTTGATGACTGTGAAATGTGGCACCATAAACAATTCCATAAACATAACCATCATCTGTAAATGTTTCTCCCCTTCTCTTTTTCTGTTATAAGAACATTTTACATTAGCTTTACCATCTTAAATTTTTTTTAAGTATGTAATACACTATTGTTAACTATAAGAACAATACTGGACAGTAAATCTCTAGGACTTAATTCATCTTGCATAACTGAAACTTTGCACTTCATCCTTTGACCAACATCTCCCCAGTTTACCCTTCCCTCAGCCCCTTGTAACCACCACTGTATTCTCTGCTTCTATGAATTTGACTATTTTAGATTCATTATATATAATATAAATGGGATCCTATGATATTTGTTCTTCTGAGTCTGGCTTTTTTCTCTTTGCATAATATCCTCCAAGTTCCTCCATGTGGTAGTAAATGGAATGATTCCCTTTTAAAAAAAAATTCCATTTTATGCATATACCACCTTTTCTTTATCCATTCGTCTGTCTATGGACATTTAGATTATTTCGTGTCTTTGGTATTGTAAATGTTATAAAATATAAATATTGTAAAAAATTATATTTTCAATGACTATGAGAGTGCAGATATATCTTCAAGATCTTGATTTCAATTCTTTTGGGTATATATTCTGAAATGGAATTGCTGGATCAGATAGTAGTTCCATTTTTAAGTTTTTTGAGGAAACTCCATGCCGTTTTAAATAGTGGCTGTACCAATTTACATCCCCACTAACAATGTACAAGAGTTCCATTTTCTCCATACCCCTGCCAACATTTGTTATCTCGTCTTTTTCATACTGGCCATCCCAACACGTATAAGATGATACATCATTGTGGTTTTGACTTGCATTTCCACTATATTGAACACTTTTTAATATACCTGTTGGACATTTGTATGTCTTCTTTGAAGAAATATTTATTCAGATCTTTTGCCCATTTTAAAGTGAGGTTGTTGTGGGGGTTTTTTTGATATTGAGGTGTAGGAGTTTCTTATATAATTTGGATACTAACCTTTTATGACATACATGATTTGAAAATATTTTCTTCCGTTTACATAGGTTTTGTCTTCACTTTGCTGATTGTTTCCTTTGTTATGCAGAAGCTTTTTGTTTGATGTAGTCCCATTTGTCTATTTTTGGTTTTGTTGCCTGTGCTTCTGATGTCATTTCCAAGAAAATTATTGCAAGGCCAATGTCAGTATGCTTTTTCCCTACGTTTTCTTCTAGGAGTTTTACAGTTTCAGGATTCCTTTACTGCTCTAGTTTCCTTTCTACACATTTACTCCTCAATCTACCACAATTTGGTTTCTACCACCATCTGGGTACTGAAATTTCTCATTAACATGACCATTAAACTTCCAGTTGCTAAATCCTTTGACTATTCTGTCTTTCTTTTGAATTCTGAAATATTCAACATTGCCAATACTTTTCCTCTAATGAAACAACTTAAAAATGAATGTTAAGGTGTGAAAATTACCACTCATTATTAACTCAGTATATATTAGTCACTGTGCTGGACCTTTGTTCTACATGTTTTTTAATTATCACAGTAACTGTAGAGTGTGGATTATTAGACAGATTTGGCACTGTTGAGCATGGTCCTCTTGATGCCTTCTTGGCTTTCTCTCAATCCCAAGGACCTGTCATGGGACCAGACTCTGATTCTTCTTTTATTTCCTTTTGCCATGTGCCCAGGAGAGTCAGCTGGTGACCTTTTTCTCTTGCTACCCTCAAACTTCTCCTTCCTCTTTTGAATACTTCTCTCCCTATACTTTGGTTGAAGGATGAAACAGTTACTTCATCTGCTCTTTCACTGATGCTCCCATGGACAGGTGCCCCAGACCACTTCATTTTGTCATTTTCACTGGGAATCACTAAGAGGATAACAACAACAACAACACAAAAACAAATCAAACAAAAATGTAGTGAAGAAACTCAGTTTTGAGAGTTCTAAACACTGTGGGGTGTGCTCTGCAATTTATAATTCCCTCAGATACAATAAATAAAAGTCTATTTTACTTCTCTCTGGCTGTGGTTGAAGAATGGATTGCAGGTGGCAGCTGCCATGTAGTCTCACAAAGTGTTTCTCCAAAGATTTGGTCCCCTTGAGTGTCTCCCATCCACAAGGAAAAACAGTCTGAACAGTTTTCCTTCTTGCTCAAAATAATGATGCTGAAAATACTATTCCTTATTTTTGTGTTTCTGTTCCTTATTTCAATTGTAAAATACAAAGTGAATGAGAAGTAATTACCAAGAGTTTTTTTTCTAGTTTAAGATATACAAAATGACATTTACATCCCTTTTATTGTTTTATTTAATTCATATTTAAATGAGTGAACATGTTCATGCACAACCCCGTCACAAATTTTATTTCCCCATATTCCTAAACAACAAATGCCACTGCCTTGGACATGTTAAAAATAAAAAATAATAATGATGATCAGAGTTGGATTTCCTGTGTCCATCTGTTTCTCTGTCCTTTCCTGTCTTTCCTCTTCTGCTTCCTCCCTGTACAATTCAACACTTCCTCAAGCAATATCCAAGAGGTTTCGCCTAGTGCCATTGCCCCACAGATGGAATTGGTTAAGAGCCATTTCAGGTATTTTAGTTAGAGTCTTTCCTTTTCGCCATATATCAAGGAAAATATGATGTTGCAATTTTAACTTAAAAATGTAAGCTCAATTTTCACCTAGAAATATTGTTCACTTATCGGGTATATTATGGCCTGACCCGAATTTTTAGCCAGTTTCTAGGAGTGAGCCAAGCTTTTGAAACCTTCCTCCTTAAGGGTGGAATCCATGATATAGTCCCATCTTCACAGTAGACATGAACTTGATATTTGTTTTTTATTCTGTAATCACTTTAAGAAAATTAGGCTGTAGTTCAAGGACAAAGTAAATCATAAACACTTTAAAATAGGATTGGGTTATCTGAACAATAATTTTATACCATGGACCAATGCCTAGGTGAAAAGTAGACTCTGTTTTCTCCAACAGACTTGTGAAAAGAAACATGGTTGGCATTTCTGAACTTTGTACTGTGAAGCTTTCAAAATATGCTTTCTATTAAAGGAATAGAAAATGACTCAATTTTTCTGACAATTTTTATGGCAATTTTAGGGACTGTAGATGATTTTGGATTATTGTTATAAATTATAAAGTAATTACCATAAGGTCAAATTTTTGATCATTTGTGTAGAATTTTAACATTATGCATAGAAGGCTATAAATGCTGAATCATTCAACAGAAAATTAGTTCACTGTAGAGGATTTTCAAAATAGAAACATCATGGTTGAGAATGGAATATTTTTCCTTTACCCAACATCTACTATATCAGCTTTTAAATAAAAATTACTGTGTTAATTATTTTTTAATATGTGGTGACTCAATTGCTGAAATAAGAAAACTTTTAATTCTTTGAAAGATACCTGAGGAGCATTTAAAAAGTATTATTATTAATATCTCTGTTCTATAAAATTCCCAATATTTTTTTCATATTTCTGAAAACATACAAAACCCAGCAAAATGCCAATGGCAGATTTTATTCTTTATCTTATGTGGAAGAATTAGAAGAGAAGATTAGAAATCAGTGAAATAATATTGGATTATGAAAGAGCTTTCAGAGAGTAGTTTTTATGGCTGAAATTTTTCTTGTGAAGCCCAAATGACTCCATGATGTAATTTCTGAAAAGTCATATAAATAATTTATAGATGATCTTTTGAAGACATCCTTCTTAAGTGGGTTTTTAATAATTTTTTTCCCCAAATCCCAAAGCATTAGTTAGAAAATACCTCAAACACCTTAAATAAAAGCTGTTTACACTATCATTAAAATAGCAATTCAAGGGATTGGAATAAAATAAATTCAGTAGGACACATGAACTCTAGTTAACATGTAAAGAAAATGAATGAAGTTGGTTGACCTAGTTAGGATTAGGCAAATTTCATTTGATGCAGAAGTAGCACTAAAATTTCTTAGGAATATCTGATTTTCTAATATTCCTTAGTAAAATCTCTCATAGCTTTTATAAAAACATAACTCTAAGATAATATTATAAATAACATAATTGAAAATTTTTATGGAGAATACAAGTAACAGACTGAGTAAGGATGTTCTATTTTCCTACTTCCAAATATATATTAACTCTATTCATTCTTGTGTATTTCCAGTCACCATTTTAATTTATGCGTCCATCCTCAGCTACCTGTCACTGAGTAGGAGACTTCCTATTGCTTCCACTCCAAACTCCCTCCAATCTATTCTGCACTTACAAGCCATCAAAATCTTTGAAATCATAAATTACTCTCTAAAATCACTTCTTTTTGCTCTTAGAATAATGTACTAATACTATTCCAAGTCTCATAAATTCATGTCTGATCCTGTCCTTGTCTGACCTTGCATTTAACTCATGTTGTGCTAACTTCTCCCCTTTTCCAGCCACAGTAGACCCCTTAAATGTCCTAAGATTGCTCTAGCCTCAGAGCCTTCTCACCTGCTCTTCCTTCTTTCTGGAATTCTAAAGCCCTTGCCCTTTGCACAGCAGACATTCTCACATTTTTCAAGACTCCTCATGTCACTTTTTCAGCAACATCTTCCCTGCCCACTCTAACTAGGTAGCTCTAATTCTTTTTCTTATTGTTCCTTGTTTGTTTTCTGTAGGTCATCTACCACAATTTGTAAATGTGAATATAAAACATGTGTTGAGAAGGAAGAAATATTCTTCCACCTTTCTAGGTTTTTCTGACTGGTCTAAGAATTACAAGAGACAGATTAATAGGAGAATATTAAAGTTTAATAAATGCATATATGAGAGAGAACCAGGAAAACTGAGTTACTCACTAAAATAGCTGAAACCCTCACCTTAAATACCATCTTCAGCTAAAGACAAAAGAGGCTGTTGGGAGCAGTGGTTTGAGACTTCAAAAAGCAGGAAGGCATGGAGATGGAAAAGCAAGTTTTTGGTTAACAAATGATTGCTGGGCCGTGCAGAGACAATAAGACACAGAGTGGATTCTGATCTCGAAGAGTTTCCCCACCACACCTAGCACATATTCACTGCAGATATCCCTGTAATAGACCCTCTATCTAAAACTTTCAGGCAGTTAGGGGGAAGGTCAAAGTTTTTTCCTGAGTCTTCTGGGCCTTGATTGTTTTTAGCTGGAAATAATCTGCATGCCAAAGAGACAATTTTGGGTGGTGAATTTCTTTCCCAGTACACATGTACATTTTGTACACACGTACACGTTCATACACCTGTGGATGCATCTGTATCTCTTGATCTATCTAGAGAAGGCGGGAAGGAGGGAGGAAGAGATTGTGGGGATTGGTAGGTCAATAGGTAGATTGTTGCTTTTGACTTGTTTATTTGACCATTGCTAACTCCCTAAAGGGAAAAACCATACATATTTTATTCACTAAAATATATCCAGTGCCTAGAATGATGCATGGCCCATAATAAGTATTCAATGAATTTTTATTAATGAATAAAAAGAATGAATGAATTAATTAACATCTAAGGTCAAACACCTAGATGATTGTTAAGCAGGTTTTAGGAATTTCAGTCCAAAACTTTCTACTATGCAACTTTGGACCCCGAGTCACAGCAGAATGTCTACCTCTGATGTATAGCTTTTCCTTAGTTTCTCCTTTTCACTGTATTCCAAATGTGTTTGTTGTAATTGTCCTAAAATCAAGTGTTTATTAAACACTCTAATTATATATTATGTTTTTATATTCCCAGTTACTTCTAAGTTACTCAATAAGTAAGCTCTAAGTCCTTAGACATTATTTCCTTTTAAGAAAAAAAATCATCCAAAGTATTAAACATTCATAGTACAGGTTCTTAGGTAGATTCTTATTTTAATATATGCTTATTAACTCTGAAATGTATCAGAAGAGATCAAGGTTGTCTCAAAGGCAGGACTTTCAGTCCCTCTGGGAAGCACCGTACATCTCCCAATGTTAATTTAAGCTTGACAAATGAGGGGTGAATTTATTTGTAAGAGAGTTCATATCATCATTAAGAAGCAGTTATTCTTCCCTGAAAGGTTATTTTCTACAAAATAACATATAGTGCTGCATCCAGGCATCCAGCCTGCTCTGCAAGAGAACAACCCTAGGCATTTAAACTAAGTGTTATGTCCTCTAGCTATGAAATGAGTTGTGAGAGGTATTTTTCATTTCTAACTTTTGATCGTAGTAACATTTTCAGTAAGCTTATATGGAGACAGCCGCTGCTAAGCAGGTTTATTTTCTCTGAGTCATAAAATAACATATGGGTGGAAAGAATACAGTTATTGCTTTGGTTGAAAGAACTTTATGTTATGGAAAGATAGCGGGTCGCATTAGATGAGATGGTTCAGACAGATGAGAGAATGTATCTCAGCTCTGACCTTTATAGTATAGGTGACCTTTGGCAAGTTATTTAACTTCTATAAACCTTGTTGCTTAAATGTTATACCTTCCTCACAAAGGTACTAAAAATTTTAATGATATATTAGGTATTTGGTAATACACATGGTAACTTGAAGCAATGATAATGCAGACAAGTTACATTTCTTAAAACACTATAGAATTGAAATGTGGAAATAGAGATATTTCAGCATATATCATCAGCTATTTTACCCGTTTATTTAAAAAAATATTAACTAGCCCTTACTAGATGAGAGGCACTGACTAGGTATGAATTGTTGAATAAAAACACAGTAGTGTCTTTTCTCATGGAGTTATACTTTACTTTTTATTATTTCAATTATAAGCGATTTTATTTTTAATCTAGTTTAGGAAAAGGTTTTATTTTTAAAAGTTTTGGTGAGATTAATGTTGCATTTTCCCAGTTATATTATTTTTGTTCTTTTAAAAGTGGTACAACTTTTGGAATTTGCCCTCAACCTTTGGGAGAATCTTGGGATATGGTGGTAATGCATACATAGGTGCTTCTCCAGTGTGTTTATGTGGTGATTTGTGATTACTATAACCCTTACATGCTAAGATTACAATCACTAGTTTATCTCCTTTACCAGAATATATACTCTTAGCTATAGAAATTGTGCCTGCCTTACTTACTATGATGTACATATAATATGCACTAACTAGATAAAATTGAGTGAGTACATTGATGGATAGATGAGTATTTCCCATGATTACACATGCTGTGTGAGATATGTATGATTACACATGCTGGAAGTTACCACCTCATTCTGAAACACTGGTGTAAACAAGAAAAGAAAAAATAAGTATGCAAATTCAAGCATCTACATTCATGACATTTTAATATTACTCCCACTAAAAATGAAAAGTGATACGTGTTGGAAAGTAAAGTGCAATTAGTCTAACATATTTTCAATAAATTGTCAGATTTTCAAGGAACATTTAGGAAATCAAGATTCTCAAATAAACAAGCCCCCTAAATCAGTAAAGCTGACCCTCTATATTACCTGCTGATGTGTGACAGGGATAAAGTGACTAATTCAGCTCTGAAATAATCCTTTAAGTACTCACCATCTTTAATTTAGTATTTGCTCAAGAAATTTAGAAATCTGTCAAAAAATAGTGGTGACATGAAAGAAGCAGCAAGAGTTTCAACATGTTTCTTTGTCTAGCCTGCTGGCCTGCCTTCTAATAAGTAAAAACAATTGTGTAAATATTGGTTACAGAACCAAAAGAAGAAAACTGAAAATGTAGATAAATCTCCTTTAATATATCATCTCTTGACTAGTTAAGAGCTGGTGTGATGTTAAATGAGAACATATGCTTGACTTTCCCATAATTGCTGCTATTCATAGTCATAAAGTACCTTCCTTAATTTGGATGCAAAGATATAAATATAGACTGAACCCTAGTGAATTTGCATTTTTGTTACATGAATTTGCATGTAACAGATAATGTATTATTCATACAGTCTTCACTACATTCACAGTAAGAGATGATGAATATGAAACATCTTGGAAAATTTCCTATTGTCATTAACTCTACTTGTCTCTGCTGATTCTGAAGTGGATCTCTTAAAATGTCATGTAGATAAGGAAAACCAATGGAAATCATTTGTTGTGGGACAGAAATTTTTCTTTCTGCCTAAAGAAAAACTACAAATGTTTCAACATGCGTTTAGATGTTTTGGATTTTATTCAAAGTAAACATTAGCTTAGGGTGATGTTTTCTTATTTCAAGAATGCAATTTTTTATTCTTGGAAAAATGCCATCAAATCACATCAAATTAGTTTTGTAATACCTGATGAACTAATGCAAATAGTGTGCAGTACAAATAAATTGAAATAGATTATGAATTCTGGGGAAAATAAAGTGAAGGTTAAACAATTTCATATTAATATAAACATTGCACATATTCAGTCTATTAATTCGAGGTGTGTTGAAAATAAAGCTAATTTTTCTATGTAGCTCACCTCTATCTGATAATGAAAAGATATGGATGAATCCAAAACATATACAATTAGGCCAGATAGGCTAGATTATTCATCAACAAGATATATTGAGAATCTAATATCTATTGCTTTCCTACTACCATCTACTACACATGAAGTAGTAAGATAGGGACATCATAAATAGAAGCTAGATGGGCCATAAGAGAGTGAGATTTCTCTTAAGATTTGGGAAGCTCAAAAGAAATGCCTCTTCTCTCAGTTCTTAACTCCCATAATTATTAACCTCCTAAGTCTTGCTACTTTCTCAGCAAGTAAAATGCCTTAGACCCTCTCTATGAAGAAATTTTTGAGAAGATTCTCAAGATCATAGATTCTAAGAAACATGGTCTTTTAGAGCAATTAATGAAATCACAGAGTATTTGTCAAATTCCACTCCCTTATTTTTGCACGACACTTGATGTTACAGTAGTCCAAAGTTTGAGAGGCAGTTCTGAGTGTTGGAAAGAGTATGGACTTTGGAGTCAGAAAACCTGGGTCCAAACCCGCATTGAACTATTATTAGTCTTGTGACCTTGGGCAAGTCAACTGCATTTAGAGTCTAAGCCTTAATTCCCTTATCTGAAAAATATGGACACTAACATGTCTTTTATATGGATTTTGTCACTATTAGTCAAGACCAGGTGTGTAAAGTTCCTGGCCAGTCATTATGACTGTGTTGAGTGGAGATGTCTGTGATCACTGATCCCCCAATAAAACCTTTCCAGTTAAAGATCTCACAGCACAATTAAGAAATCTAGTCCAGCGATGCTACAGACAGAAAATGGAGGAGATAAAGACCCTTCTCTCTACCATCTTGCTCCCTGTCTGACTGTGAGGCATTTACTTTCTTTCAGCCCACTGATCATCACTTTTCCCTTGTAGGAAATGAAATGGTTAAAGAAGGACCGACACACTGGAAAGTCTAGGTTAGACCAGAGCTGCATTTCCACTAAGGAAGCAAGTTCAGGACACTGTTAATCCTGCTCTGTGAAGGAGAGGCCCTGGGGTGATCTTTTAAAAAGATTTTAAAACCTTCTGACATGTTTGCCATCTAAGCAAGTCTAGTGCTGCAACAGAAGCAGCACAGAGAAGCTGGGAGCAACTTTAGAAAGAGGAAAAATACCCGAAGGGTGTTAGCAACTCTGTGCCCTCTGTTTTGCATGCCTGGAGGGGAGAATTTACTGTTGATACTATTCTTCTTTTCTTTTCTTTTCTCTCTCTCTCGTTTTCTTTTTTTTTTTTTTTTTTAGCTTTTTTTCCTATTCTTCTATCTCCCCCACTGCCAGTCAAGTAACATGAATGGATCGTCTACTATTTTTAAGTCCCATTGATGCCAAGGTATACAAAGAATGGAAATATTAACTGCCCTTGTTAGAGTCCTGTCAGCATTTCCTTATAGAGGGCAGTGTATTTCTAGGGAATATTACCTCATCTCTCAGCACTGCCTAACATGGTCCCTTGCCTTTAACTAGGGACATTTGGTTTATCTGTTCTCTTATACATCTTATTTATTTCTCCTCAATGGCACCCATATCTTGCCTACCTGCCAGCAGTGCCTCTTGTATTTGTCACTGTCTGTAAGCTAACTCAGCTCACTTCCCATTAAAGGTCTAACATGATTAACCTCAGTTTATGTCTTTTCACTGTCTGGAGGTCTAATCATCTTTGCAAACACAGAAGATACAAAATAGAACTCACTCTCCCTTTATTATCTCCATTCAAATTGCAGAATCCTGTCCTGAATTCTTGATCTCAGGGGAGAGCCCCAACTAGCAACCTTTTTTTTTCTTTGCCTTATTGTCTACGTCAAAACACTAGCCGATTCTTGAAAAGTCTGCCTCTATAATATCCCTCCTTTCCTTACTTGTCTCAATTTTTCCTCCATCTTTCCCAAATCAAATCCTCATAACTTCTCTTCACGATGTTTTCAGTAACCTTCTAACTGACTTCCTATTCAATATTCTTTTCCCTTTTATTACATTTTCTGTCTCATTACCCACCTGACCTTTCTGAAGGTTAGTTTTGTTTATATCACCTTACTGCTCAAAGCTGTTATTTGCTCCTAATTGTCTACAGGGGAAAATAATAAACTTCTTAAACTAGACCTCTAGATTATCTTTTTCCAGTACTATTTCATCAAGACTTCACTGCCTTTAGACTTCAGAACTGCTTTGCACATTGTCCCTGATTTCCCCTGAACTTTCACATCTATGTCCATTTGCATATACTGTTCCCTCTGTCCTACAGATTTTTCTCTCCAGTTTCCTTAGGCCTAGTCTAATCTTCATGGTTGTTGCAAATTATGTGTCTGTGCCCTGGACACTTTGTGATTCTGATTCACACTGATGGCATGTCTGAATCCTAAGGGAGTTGAGACCACAAAACACAGGGGCAGCTGCCCTCAGCCAAAGATAGATAGGCGCTGGAAGAAAAGTACCCTGGTATATTAGTCTGGGTTCTCCAGAAAAACAGAACCAATCAATGTATATACACTGTAATATATATGTGTAAAGAGATTTATTATAAGGAATTTACTCACATGATTATGGAGGCCGACAATTACCAAGATCTATAATCAGCAAGCTGGAGACCCAGGAAAGCCAATGGTCTAGTTCCAATCCAAGTCCAAAGGCCTGAGAACTAGGGTATCTGATGGTGTAAATTTCAGTCTGAATTTGAGTTTGAAAGTAGAAGACCAGTGTCTCAGCTCAAAGACAGAGAGAGAGAGAGAATTCTCTCTTACTCCACCTTTTTGTTCTATCCAGGCCTTCAATGGGTTGGTTAAAGCCCACCCATGTAGGATATGGCAGTTTGCTTTTACACAGTCTAGGGACTCAAATGTTAATCTCATCCAAAAACAACTTCACACACCCACCCAGAAAAAAGATTTTGTTTTGCTTTAATTTTTTTTCATTTAAAAATTGTTTTCCAGTTTTACTGAGGTATGGTTGACATAAAATTTGTATTTATTTAGATTGTGTAACATGATAATTTAATATATGTACATATTGTGAAATGATTGCCACAGTCAAGTCAATCAATACATACATCATGTCCCATAGCTACCATTTTTTGTATGCGTTGTGAGAACACTTAAGATTTACTTTCTTAGCAAACTTTAAGTGCTCATTAGAGAATTATTAACTATAATCACCATGCTGTACATTAGATCTCTTGAACTTATTTATCTTATAACAGAAAGTTTGTACACTTTGACCAACATCTCCCCATTTCCTGGTAGTCACCATTCTAATCTCTGATTCTATGAGTTCGGTTATTTTAGATTCCACATACAAGTGAGATCATGCAGTATTTGTCTTTCTGTGTCTGGTTTATTTCACTTAGCATAATAACTTCCAGGTTCATCCAAGTTGTCACAAGTGGCAGGATTTTCTTTTTATGGCTGAATAATATTCCATTGTATATCTATACAACATTTTCTTTATTCCTTCATCTGTCGATGGATACTTAGGTTGTTTCCATATCTTGGCTATTGTGAATAATGCTGCAATGAGCATGCAGATATCTGTTCAGGGTACTGCTTTATTCCTTTGAATAAATACCCAGAAATAGAATTGCTAAATCATATAGTAATTCTATTTTTAATATTTTGAGGACACTCCATATGCTTTTTATAGTGGCTGTAGCAATTTACATTCCCATTAACAATGTTCAAACTGTTCCCTTTTCTCTAAATCCTCACTAGCACTTATCGTCTTTTGATGATAGCCATTTAACAGGTGTGAGGTGATATCTTATGGTTTTGGTTTGCATTTCTCTGATGATTTGTGATGTCAAGTACCTTTTCATATACGTGTTGGCCACATGTATGTCTTCTTTGGAGAAATAGCTTTTCAGGTCCTTTGTACATTTTTTAATTGCATTATTTGTGTTTTGTTCTGCTATTGAGTTGTAGGAGTTCCTTATATATTTTGGATATTAAACCTCATCAGACATATGGTTTGCAGATATTTTCTCCCATTTTTTAGATTGCGTTTTCATTTTGCTGATTGTTTTTTTTGCCGAACAGAAACATTTTAGTTTGATGTAGCCACTCACATTTGTCTATTTTTGCCTTTGCTTCCAGTGCTTTTGGTGTCATATCAAATAAATCATTGACAAGACCAATGTCAAGGAGCTTTTCCAGAATAATGTTTAACCAAATATCTGGACACCCTCTGACCCAGTCAAGTTGACACATAAAATTAACCATCACACCTGGTTTCCTTCCCTTATGGGAAGACAACTATGAAGTGTTTTCTTTATTTCTAAGATCTGTTTTGATCTCCAGTTCCTCACAGTGCCATTCTGTCCCTTAAGTCAACTCTACTAGTTTCTTCCCCCTACCCATCTCACTTTCTAGCTCCCCAGCTCAGGCTTCATAACATCACACAAACTGTTTACACACAGATCCTAGTTTCAGGGTTAACCAAAGGCAATAGTTGTTCTTTAAAAGTCACCTCCATGCAGCCTTCCTTGATTTCTGCAGCTTGGGAATGGTTTCTACCATTTTGAACCCTTATGTGTCTCTTTAAGGAGTCATCACTTCCTTTATTTTACATATGGGTTTTCATTTTGTCTTTCCTGATATTGTTAGATTTCCTAATAAGCAAGAAGTACACCACTTTCAACTTCATATTTCTCACATTCCTTTGTCAAGTATGTGACATATTTAGTGAATTCTTTTTCTCTGTGTGTG
The DNA here is from genome assembly GCF_002837175.3 of Physeter macrocephalus. Classification (NCBI taxonomy): domain Eukaryota; kingdom Metazoa; phylum Chordata; class Mammalia; order Artiodactyla; family Physeteridae; genus Physeter; species Physeter macrocephalus. Next base: position 77,839,356 of record NC_041229.1, read on the forward strand.
TGTGTTTGTGTGTTTGTTTGCCCTACTTATCCAAGTGTTTTCTATGTGAGAGGGCTGTTTGATCACCTGGGTCATTGCTTAGGGGAAATATTTCAGGAGATTCAAAATCAAAATGTTCATTGACAAAAAATGTTGGGGGGGAGACTCTAAGGATACAGTGAGAAGTAGAGACACACTTGTCAAACAGCACTAGGGTCCCTATGCAAGTGCAGTTAACTGATGCCTCCATATTCTCTCATCCTCCAGTTGCAGAGAGATGTCCCAGTGCTTATTTTCTTGGAAGAGGTCATTGTTAAGTTTTATACAAGTTAAATTTTCATTTGAGATGTAAAGCAGGATCATCTTTTTTAGTTTCTTTAGAATCTTGGTCATTGACTTGTTGAGGCTCCTGTTTCAACTACCCTTTTAGATTTTATATAGCTCTGTCATTTAATATCCTCCTGCTATATTTTTTACTTCTCCCCACACACAATTCTGCACATGCCCCTGGAATATTAAATCTTTTTCTAGTTCAGTGTATTAGAGGCATAGTTAACCTCCCTCTAGTGATGCAGTTATTGTGGTGTAGATCAAATGTCAGATACTGCTGTCCTTAGTCCTCTATTATTTGGATATTTGGATATTGTTTAAGATATCTTAGATATCTTAAAAATTGACACACACTCCCATCTCACAAATGGAGAGAACTCGGTACCACCTTACTGTCATTAATATTTCTAGGAGTCTTCAAGGCTTATGTTTTTGTTATAATACCTTGCTCTGAATTTCTTCTTTTGCTGAATTTCCATTCTCACACTGTAGGTCTTCATTTTGCTTTATTAATTTTACTCCCTGAAAATACCACTTCAACAAAGGATTATATGTCCCTGAGGTTTTACTGAGGATTTTTAAGTTATTAGAACATGATAGATAGCATCATAACACTATTCACGATGTATATCAGATATTGCTTTCCATATAATTCCCCAAATTGGATACAAAGAATGCCTTATTGGCTGGATTTTCTCCTAGAGTCCTGCCCTCTTGACATTTCTAAAACTCATCCTTGCTTTAACCTTACTTATCTTTTTCCTAAACACAACCTTCTTACCTAAGTTTCCATTAAGAAATTTCTTTCACTTTATTTTGAAAAGTTTTTTGCACATACCCACCAATGCTCAGATGAATCCTAGGGGGATGACAGACAAATATATGTCCATGTCACTCTCGGAACAGAAGTCAAAGTCCATAGCTCTTCATGATGTAGCACCCACCTACCCGTCATCTCTCATCTCTTACCTCCTCCCTGCACCTGCATGCCTTCCTGTCTGAAATGTTAGCAGGTCTCTGAGGTACCATACGTTCTTCTCTCTTCCCATGAGCCTTTGCATGTGCCATTAACTTCTAGCTGTAACAAGGAATCCATTTCCTCCTCTCCCATACTGTTACTGATATCAAACATGAGTCTTCTTTTAGAACAGTCTGTAATTGCCCACCTAACATATTCTATTTTGGGTATTTCCCCACTCTCTCCTATAGCACTCTGGTCATACCTCATTTTCCCCCTGAGATATCATAGGCTAAGAGATTTTTCTTCAGGGCAGGGATTATGGTTTGTTTGCTGATGTGTCATCAGCTCTACCATAATGATGGTTTATGGAATATATGGTAGATAATAATAAATGCTTGTTGAGGGAATGAGTAAATTGTTGAATGAATAAACGAACTGTAAGTCTAGGTTACCTAATGTCCCTCTTTGACCTACTCCCAAATATTTCTGAAGGAGAATTAAAGCAAATATTAGACGACTCCATATTTAGTAGAACTAGAAATGAGAAGTATCATGTTTGATTGACACTCTCATATATTGTTGTAATCACTCCTCCCAAATTTAAGAAATTATTTTGCACATCATTGTTGAATGTCTACATAAAACCAAACATGTTAGTAGTTATTGAGATTGGGGAAATTCATCCTAAGCTTTAATTTTCAGTATGCAGAAAAGTAGTGTGAAAAGATACCTTGTAAAATATCTGTAGTCATGTTTTCAGTAGAATTTGAAAAGAAAAAAGTGAACTCTGGAAAACAAAATTATGGCTGAATTGTTTACTTTATCATTTGAAGTTTACTGTTGCAACTTCTAACCTTCTCTTCCCTAAATCATATTCTGTTTAACTGTTATGACATTTAGTGTTTGGAACAGTTGCTCACAGACAGTGTCCCAACATAAACAATTCAAAGATATTTTGGCCTACTTTCACGCCAGTTACAAGATATAATAGGAGGCACCTTCCCTATGTCCTTTGAAGAGCTTGCCTCCCAGTGAAACAGTTAACTGTGTTTTTCAAAATCACTCTCCCACAATGTTCTTATTCTAAATGTACGTACATCTATCCAATATACATCTGCATCTGCCTGACCATTGAAACTGTTCTATGCCATCCACCTAATTAGTCTCCCATCTGTCATTTGTAACAGAATATCTACTACTTCTCAGGAGTTTGGCTTCCCACATGTGTCCAGCTCTGCTGGCAATAGGGATTGCCCAGTGCTCGTGAACGCAGTGACTTCCAGAACTCAGTCACTTTAGGTGACTGCTTTATGCTTCTCATTACCTTAACTGTCTCAGCCTCCTCACTCCGTAACTGGAGCCCTTCAACATTTTATGCTGAAGAACTGACTCTGCTCACACTCTTTCCTTTGCCCTCCCCAGAGTTGCCTGTTAACATGAAAATTCAGGTTTGCGACATCCCAGCATAGTGTTAGCTATCGCCTGCAATGCCAAGGGGACCAGCTGGGTTGCGCTTAATAAACTGGACTATGATGAAGTTTTCTTGTGTCTGAGATAAAATTAGGAAAAGAAAATAAAAACACTGCACTACAGAATTATCCATGAAGTTAAATTTGGTTTGTTTAAAGGATAATGTTTACATAGAGATAATGTCTATTCTTACTATGGTTTTGTGTTCCTAACAGTTTGGAATTAAAATATCCTTATTATATAAAGTTATATGGATATAATTTTATAATTCATTTAAAAATGTCATTGTTTGGCAGATTAAACATTTATCAAACCTATATTGGTCACCAAAACATATTTTGAGGGCATTTTGTCAGTCTCTGAATTTCAAAAGTAGAAAAATTATTGTCATAGCTAGTAGTCACTCTTGAGAAACAATGTACAAGTTAGCATTACATAGAATTTACTATTTGCCAAAGCCTGTCTTAAATCTTTATCTATATTAACCCATTTAATCCTCACAATAAACCTGTGAGGTAGGTAACTTTATTAGTTCACTTTACAATGAACACACCGAGGCTTAAAGAGACTGTATAGTTTGCCCTAGGGTACAGAACTGCTAAGAAACAGAGATGGGCTTTAGCCTGGAAGAGTTTGGTTGTGGCTATGGTATCTTTAACTGTTTGGTTAAATTGCTTCAAAAAGCAGAACTTATTTGCATACCTTGTAGCCCTAGCTAGGGTGATTATGCCAGCTTAATCTTTTCATTTATCCCACTCTACTTCCTGAATTCATAGACCCTCCCCTATTTATGGTCAGGTTTAATTGTTCATTTACATGTAAGTCAAAATCCTCTCTGAAACTCTGTGCAATCTGAATGTCTTTGCCCCAGAGCTGGTCTGAGGGGTTAAATGTATTTGAATTAATTCACATAATGTACAGAAATCACTACATTACTGATAGGCATTATCATCCTTTTTCAAAAGGAGGACTTACCCAAGCCTCACTTTCTTTTTATGTAGACTTTATATTTTTTAATTGAGCTTTAACTATTATACCATAAAGGATTACATGTATTAAATATAGAAGAGTCTTTATACTCAAGTAACCACAACCAAGATCAAGATATGGAATATTTCCAGCATCCTAGAAAGCTCCCCAATGTCCCTTCCCAGTCAACACCCACTCATACTTTTCAAGGGTTAACCACTACTCTGATTCTACCACCAGAGGTTATTTTTGCCAATCATGAGCATAAGTAGAATCACTCAGCATGGACATTTTTCATCTGGCTTCTTTAGTTCAGTGTAATGTCTGTGAATTTTCTCCATGTTGCTGGCTGTGGCAATAGTTTATTCTCTTTTTATTGTTGTATAGTTTTCCATTATATGAATATACTACAATTTAGTTATCCATGTTCCTATTGATGGACACTTTGGTTGTTTCCAGTTTTTTTTCCCTATTATAAAGGAAGTTACTTAAGTGAATCTTGTGTTTGCTATCTTGTGGACATATATATACCTTACTTCTGAGAGAAGGATTACTGATGTATTGGACAGCTACATATTTAGTGTCCATAGATGTTGATAAACTATATTCCAAGTGGTTGAACAAATGAACACTCCCACCAGCATACATGAACATTCTAGTTCCTGCTCTCCCCAACAGTTGGTCCTTTGGGACATTCATATGAATGTGTCCACTTTCTTATCTAAGCTCTCACTCTGCACAGAGCATCCACTTATCTTGTCTGGAGACTGGTTTCTGCTTAGATCTTGATTCCACTAAAATCTAAATCTTTTTCTTTTGCCAATGTCATTGTTCTCTGGGGCTATCCACCTGTCATGTACAGACCCTACCTTTTTGCCAAAATTAAATGTATAATGATAATAACAACGGCAACAATAAAAGCAAACATTTACTGATTGTTTACAAAGGCTCAAATTCTGTCCTCATGCATTATGTACTTAATGCCATGTAATCTCTCTGTATTATGCATGGCCTAGAATGTTGTTTGGTGCTAACTACATGAGTGGAACCCTGTGAGCAGCCAAATGGAACTCTTTTAATCAAATTTTTTTCTGACCTGGTATCAAACAGAAGCATAAAGTGCTGAAAGATGTCCCCAGAGGATTCTCCTGTCCCAACTACACCGAGATACTAAATGCTGGCTAAAGAAAAAATTGTAAGTAGACAGTAAAACTATGAACAAGAAAAGTAGTAAATGCCCTGGCAGGAATATGAGGTTCATTCTAGCATTAAATTAACATTTTCAAATCCAAGCTTTCATTATCTATATAAAGGAGCAAGAAATATAGACAAAATATTGTTTTTATGTTCTTTGTAAGTATTTATATATATATATATATACCAAAAATGTTGAAAACAACTTGATATCTAGTCTCTACAACACATTTAATGCCATTATTTCCTGTTTAGCACAATTTCCTCATTGTAAAAGTACCTAGCTAAAAAAATCAACAATTTTTACCAAGCACACACCATGACATTTGGCTGCATATTGCCAAAAAAATTTAAAGCTGTGTGAATTTTTTTCTTACCCTAATAGAGTATACACATGAAGTCAACACAAATGATGCTAAGTAATACTTTTAAATTCTCATTTAGGAGAATATTAAACTGCTACTCTCTAATCCATGAAACAAGGAAAATACTCTTGGGTTAAAATCATTTGGCATTTTCCCTGCAAATAGCTACATGGGAGTCTATTTGATTTTCACAACTGCTATTCTATTTATTTCATTGACAGTAACTCACTTTTTTTTTTTTTTTTTTTTTTTTTTTTTGTGGTACGGGGGCCTCACACCGCTGTGGCCTCTCCCACTACGGAGCACAGGCTCCGGACGCGCAGGCCCAGCGGCCATGGCCCACGGGCCCAGCCGCTCCGCGGCATGTGGGATCCTCCCAAACCGGTGCGCGAACCCGGTTCTCCTGCATCGGCAGGCGGACGCGCAACCACTGCGCCACCAGGGAAGCCCAGTAACTCACTTTTGAGAGACAGTTACTTTTTATGTTTCTCCTGGACTTTACAAAAAGAGGCTAAATTGTTCATTCTTTAATAAAAGTGAGTAAAAGTCTTTTTTTTCTTTTCTTTTTTAGTATACTGGGTACCAGTGAAATAATTGATTAATAACTTTCTTCTATTTAGTATATTGTTTGATTTTTACAGTTTTATTTTACTTTCTAATTTTATTCATTCTCCTGTATCCCTGCACTCTTTATGCTTGATCAATGTCTTTTGTTTAAAAAAAAAAAAGCATCGTGGTGTTTCATGGTCTTCTACAGCACTGGGTGATTTATTGCACTGTTACACTACTAGAATGACAATACTTTTTGTGAATTTTATGATAATAGATCATAAAGACAGTTCCCCCATCCCAGGAGGGTCTAAGCAATAAATCTTCAAAATTGATAGGATAGAGTGTTTTAAAGATGAAAACTTGAGGACAACCAATATATGGTACATGAGCTTGAGTTACTCCTCCACATATATTTTATCTTAAATAAAATAGATGATTATTGATGTGCTTGGAAGGAAATGAAATTATATGTTGATTAAAATGAAACAAACAGAGCATTTTATATTCATGCTTAATAGAGCATTTTTTTCAATGGAAACTGTCTTTGCTTTTCATTAAAAAAAACCCAACATATTTCATGTATTATTCCTTTGAAAAAAGACTTCTTTTTGTTATTGTGTATAAGCTAGTTGGGCTTTTGTGGAGTCTAGAATTTATCAGAGAAAAGCAAAGACAAAGGGCAAATTCACTGTACTTCATGTTTTTGAAAGTGTGCTTAAGGGTTATATATTAATAGATTTTAAAAGCTGAGTATTATCAATACAAAATAAGTTATTCAGATACAGAAGATATAACAATGGTCAATAAATATACAAAATTACATCTACTCTCCCTAGTTATAAGAAAAATGCAGTATAAAGCAATCATATTAGAAAAAAATAAATAGAGGGTTGATAATAGCCAGAATATACTTAGGATGAGGTAGAAGAGAAATTTTCATATACATTATTGGTAGATATGTATAATGATGAAAAACTCAGTGGTCATACAATATGATAGAGAAATTTCACATATTTTTGTTTCTGCTCAAAACCTCCTAATGGTTTCAGATTTCAATTATAAAGGCAAAGGCTTTATAATGTTCTAAAACCCCTATGTTCTTTGGACTCTTGGACCTTTTCTCCTCCTCAATGCCCATTGCTCACTGATCAAGCCACCTAGGTGTCTTTGATGTTCCTCCAACAGGTTTGGTGTGATTCCAGCTTAAGGATTTGTTCTGATTTTTCTGTCTAGAATGTTCTTCCCCCATATATATGTTCAGCTAATTTCTTTACCTGCTTTGGCCTTTTCTCAAATCTCACAGTCTTAAAGAGGCTTACCTTAGCTATCCCACTCAACACTACATGTCCCCTCCTATCCTTTTCCTCTCCACAGTGTCAGTCTTTTTTTTTTTTTCACAATGATTTATCCCAAGTGTCTAAACCTACCTTAGTATACACTTATTGATTTAATAAAAGCAAAAATGTATACCAAAAAGTATGCACAAAAAGTGTTTTTTATTTTAGCATTGCTTAGTGATAAGAAAAATCTAGAGATACCCTAAATGTCCATCAGTATAAACCATGGTTATAAGCATTCTAAGAAATATTATACGATATTCAAATTAATGTGGGCAATTCATACATTCATGCGTGGAATGATATCAGAAATGCGTAGTTAAGTGACTACAGTGAGTTTTAGAATTAGTAAGACATGACCTAGTTGTATGGAGGGAGGGGAGCTTCTGCCTTTAAATTCTATGTAATACCTAAGAAAAGCTTTCTAAAGATGTACTTCAAACTGATAACAGTCATTACCTTTGGGAAGGGAAGTGTGGCAGGAAGGGAAAGTACATGTAAAGTAGGCACCGCTGAGTTATTTTCAATAGAATATAATGGTGTGTGTGAGTGTGTGTGTGTTAATGCTAAAATAAAAATAAAATGAGTGATTTGATAAGTTCAGAGGAAGGCCAAACCTTTTGGGGATGAGATAACATTTGAGTGGAAACTTGAAATATGCATACACTTTAAAAACAAAGCCTGTGAGATGGAGAAAGAAGGGAAGAATAGGGCATTTGAGACAGAAGTTTACATTGGTGTATACTTTCAGTGGTAGAGGTAACTAAGGGGATGACAGATATACAACTTCAACATGAGTGGAAGCTTCTAGTATGACCATGAACTGCTCAGACATGGGAAAGAATGGTTGAGGCCCAGTTGTAAAAGACTTTGCCTACCAGGCTAAGGATTGGGTAGCCATGGGAGGGTGGGGGAGCCTATATTTGAATAGGAAATTATGTTGTTAAAAATAATGCTTAAAGAAAAATAGATTGACCCTGTTGGACAGAGCAAGGCAGTAAGAAGAACTCATTTTTCCCCATCCCAACTGGATATGGTTAGAATATGCTAACAGATCTCCTGACAGGGATGAGGGCTTCTGAGGACAATGAGTCACAGCACAGACAGACATGACCTTTTACTTTAAAACCAGTAGACAAATATTTCTGGTCATTTGTGGGTTTTTTCCCCTTTATATCTTATCACACAATATTAACATTATAGTCTCCTTAAAATAGAATTTACCAAGCATAATGTTAGGGGTCACTGCAGTCACTTATGTAAGCAAACTCTGATACTTCAAAATATTATATATTCCATTCTTGACAAATTGGATTTTATTTCTCTTCAGTTTGTAATAACATATTCCATTCATTTCTTCAATTGTGAATTAAACAAAAATTACTGTATACTTTCCATGAGCCATTGACTCTGGTAGGTGCTTGAAATAAAATGATGAAAAATAAAAATAACCTAAAAAACTAAAAAAAGGTGGAACTGGAATCCAGTAGGAAAGATACACATATGACAATAAATGAAAAAAAAAATCCATTTTTGAAGGATGTGAAGACCAAAAATTAAGGAAAAAATAAATGCAGATTGTAAGAATTTCTATAAACAACATTAACAGAATTTTATGATGGAAAAATATGAGTGGATAATTTATAAATATGACCTCTTTGATAAGACAACATAGATGTGATATATATGTGTGTGTATATACATATATATATGGAGTATTAGTCAGCCATAACAAAGAATGAATTTTGCCATCTGAAACAATGGACCTGGAAAGTGTTGCACTTATGAAGTAAGTCTGACAGAGATAGACAAATACTGTATGTTTACACTTATATGTGGAATCTAAATATATAACACAAACAAACAAATATAACAAAATAGAAACAGACTCAGGTACAGAGAACAAAAATAGTGATTACCGCTGGGGAGAGGGGTGAAGGGAGGGGCAAGATAGGTGAAGGAGATGAAGAGGTAAAAACTACTAGGTATAAAATAAGTTACAAAGATATAATGTACAGCACAGGGAATATAGCCAATATTTTATTATAACTTTATATGGAGTATAATCTATAAAATATCTAATCATAATAATATATCTATAAAAATATCAAATCACTATGTTGTACATCTGAAATTAATATAATATTGTAAGTCAGCTATACTTTAATAAAAACAGACAACGTGTAAACTGTTATCTAAATATGTAAGCAAACTAGCCATGCACAGATGGAGGGAAAAACAGCAGTACAAAGGCTTTATGATACAGAGAGGGCTGAGTTCCCTTAAGTTTTTTTGAAGATTAGTGTGGCCAGAATTTTGGAGCTAGGAGAAGTGTATGAATGAAATATGAGATGATAAAAGTCTGTTTAGATCACAGAAAGGACTTTGGCTTTTATTCTAAATGCATTCTGATGCCAACTAAGAACATTAATTGGGGGAAAAGATTACCAGATTTACATTTTGAAAAAAAAATATCCTGAGGAAAATCCTTGTGAAAAATTGATTGAAGGAGTAGTCTTCTGTGTAAGCAGAGAAACTAGTTAGGAGGTTATGGCTGATCTTAGGTGGGTTAGACTATGAGCAGACAAGCTAAGAGATGTATGCATATTTGAAATATATCTTAGAATTAAAACCTACAGAGGTTACTGATGGATTAAATATTAAAGGTAGAAAAATGGGGATATCAAAAATGACTAATTGTGTTTGGGTTGAGAATTGGGAGGGTTGTTATACTATTCACTATGATGGGTAAAACAAAGGAAAAATACAAAAGTTTTATCTAGGACATGAAAAGTCTGAGACCTAGATGAAAATGTGAGGGAGAAGGATGTATAGATACAGAGCTTGGAAGAGTAGTCTTGGCTAGAAATATGTATTTGGGAGTTACCAGAGGAGAGATGATACATAACACTGTGGAATGGATGATACTACTAGAGTACACTATTAAAGAGTATAGATGAAAAGAAGAGAGAGTCAGAATTTTGAGCACTGAGGAACCACAGCATAGAGTTTCTTTGGGGTAGAAGCTAACAACAAAATGATGGTAGGAACTGTCAGTGAGGAAGAAGGAATGTGTCAGGCTCAATTCTACTTCCCCAATTTGTAGCTGCCAGTCCCTCTTCCTAGAAAAAGCTCTTCTCCAGGTTGCTGTATGACCATTTGCCTCACCCTTCCAAGTCTTTTCTTAAAAATCACTGTCTTAGTGATGTTTCCCAGGTCACCTAATTTCATATCAACCACACCCAGTATACTCTTACTCCCTATACTTTTTTTTCCTACTCTAATTTTCCTTCTAGCACTTACCAAAATCTAACATATTATATAGTTTACTAACTTGTCTATAAAATGTCTCTCCTCATTAGGTTATATGACCCAAGAAAGCAGGGATTTTATTTTTTTTTTATTTTAAGAACTGCCATAACCTTAGAACTTAAAACAGTGCTGAACATATTGCGATGTTCAATAATTTGAGGAATTATATGGAATTAACTCTAGAATTAAATAGAAATAATGATTGATGTTTAATAATTTGTGGAATTGAATGGAAAAAATTCTACTGGTTTAGTGGATACTGATGCAAGATTGAAATACTTTTAAGAATGAATGGAAGTTGAGGAAAAGGAGACTGTATATAACCAGCTGTTTTGGGTAATTTTGTTATTAAAACAAGTGGAGGCATAAGCCTTACTGGGAATAAGGAACTATCTCCACTCTAAAAGGAGAGAAGATATGTGTAGATTAATTCAATGGTAGAGATTAGACTTGAGGAAGATGAGGCAGTTTCTCCATGCCTTCAGTTTCTTCAATGAACTCTTCAACCTGGTGCCAGTGAAGCAAGAGTAAGATGTGTGGGGAAAAAGAAGAAAGAAATGGAATTTACTAGTAATTCCAGAAGATGAGATTTAAAAGGGAAAAGTGGTAGGATGGCCAAGTGGTGTGGATTTTCTATGTGCATTTTGTCATTTCTGATTTCAGGTGAGAAGATCTAATTTGATTATGTCATCATCACCAAATTCTTTATTCTGCTTAGGTGAGAAGAGAAGATGAGGTCTGTGTTCAACCAGATAGGTTTTGCTAGTTAATTGGAGCACACAGAAAGGGATGAAAAAATATATATAATTTATTACATAATTAATAAATATATTATTAATAATGTATGATATACATTATTATAATGACAAAACATGAAATCTATGCTGGACAAGCAAATGAAAACAGGAGGCTAAAAGATACTAAAAAAGTGATGAATGTCAAGAATTATACATCATTACTATAAGGTCAGATAATTGTAGCAGTGAGAGTGATAGAACATATGATTTTCCAGTAAACATGCTGAAGATATTTATTTTTTTAAACAAATCCCTTAGCCCCTGATCTAACTGTCCATCATCTCTGTCAGATTCCTGGGAAGATTGCTCCTGTTGGTTTCTATATCAGTTCATAGAGGCAGTTATTCCTATATACCTCGGAGTAACCAGGCAAGGCCACCAACAGTTACTAAGTACATCTTAAAAATACATGTATCACTATATACTATAGGTGGTGTGGTGGGCTCATTCCTGAAGATTATACTCACAGATTAGCAATTTAATACAAAAGTCAGAAAGAAAGTGACACTTTTTTTTTTTTTTGGCGGGGTTGGGGTGAACTTCAAGTATGAATAGCCTGATTTTAGAAGGCTTTATTCATAACAATGATAAAAAAAAGGGCACTAAAATAGACACAGTAGGTAAGTTTTCACACATCATCATGCATGAGTAAAGACTCATTCACTATATATTTGAATGTCTCTAACTGTAAAACTTATAATCTTGGGCTCAGTCATGTAGATGTAAGGTATGCTTTAGTAACTTGAGTTGTAGAAAAGAAGAGAATGCTATGATTTTCTAAGCTAATTGACATTTTAGAACTGATATAAATATAAAATTTAATCAGAATAAAAATAAACATTGATCTTAGATAAATGTTTTTCTAACCCACCCGCAAAACACACACACATGCATACATGCTCGCATGTGTTCTAATATAGAAGCACGTGGGTACTAGGTTGTCAGGCTATCCCTATGCTTTAGAGTCTTCAGAGGGGAAAGGGAGAATATATGAACCAAACATGATATAGTCATTTTAGGAAAAACTACAAAGAGTTGAATTTATATTTAACTATGCTTTGCTAAGAAAAAGCATAATAATAATCAATGATATTTATTTTTTCATTAATGTTATGTTATCATCCTTAGGAAGATCCCCATGGATCTAATAACTTTCTTTTGTTTGGCTGTTTGTTTTTAACCAATCCTCTCATGATTTTGAGCAAGATTTGTCTCTCCAGAATTAAAATTATCCTGTGGCAGTTTGCCTCTTAGAACCTCAAATTGCTCCCATGAGCCCTGGTTGCTGCCAAATCACGACGCATTACATGGTCCAGACAGTTAGGGTCCATACTAACTTGTAAAGTAAATTAGCAGAAGTGGAATAGCTTTTCTCTCCCTCAGGATGGGTGGAGAATAGCAGGAGCCTAGCTACTAATTCAGTCCACCAAGCAGTTTCTGGTGTGATTTCATTTGAAGAGTCATTCTTTTTTTTCCTCTCCTTGAAGATATTGCTTAGTGCAGTTTGCTCAGAATAGGTCTCTGCTGCTGCAAGTGATTTGCTTTTCATGAATGGAGGGAAGATCCTTACATCTAGGAGCGCTTTGGAGCTTGTCACAAATGTCCTTCAAAGTATTATTACTATCCCCTGCTTGCCATGAATACTGAGCAAGGTCAATGCATTATCAATCAATTTTCCCTTTTCTACAAATTAACAATATTTCTATCCTAGATTCTAGTTTTTCTTTCATGTGTTAGAAAAATAATTCAAGTTATTATTTCCACATATATTTTGAAAAATTTCTTACACATACTATGTAAAAGAAAAAAAAAATAACCACACTGTGAACGAATACCCTATTTTAACTTTTTTTTGTCATGGCATTAAGTACTTTGAAGTTATATTATCTTGTTAGAGTCAGGAATATCCGTCAGTGAGTTGAATGAGTATATATGAGGGAGTTTAAAATAAGTGCTCTGTGATATTAGTATAATTATTGTTTCATAATCATATATTCAAATTCATACAGGCCCTAATATTTCAGACAACTACATTTCTAAAGGAACACAATTATGCAGAATTTTAGTCTATTTATTTTTATCTTGAAATGAATGAAGGACAAAAAGGATTATGTAATTCTCTAAACTTCCTGAAAAAAAAGATCGTATTAAAAGTGACAATGAAGGAATACACATAGTACTAAAGTGACTTATCTGTAATCACAGAACCTCTACAGATATTTTAACCTGAAAAGAAACCTTCAAGCAGAAGATATATTATCCTCAAAATTTGATTATCAAATTTTGAGCCTTTGACTCACATATTTTTAGAATGAGCAATCATATCTGTCTGTCTACATATATACGTGCACACACACTCATATACTTATGTTTACTTGATCTATAAACTGAAAGCTCTCACTGTATATACAGGACATTTCTGTTTTCTTGATATTAAAATAAACTATAAAATAAAACCATGCAGCTGATCCCTAATACTAAGAAAAGTGAAGATCAAAAAACCTTACCTTACCTTTCTACAACAAGTTTTGTTCTAGTTTAGAGTTTTGTATTTTAGGTTGTTCTTGCCTCTTTAAAAAACCATGAAGGAGAAGAAGATGTGGACAGAAACAAAAGAGAAGGAAATATGAAAGAGGGCATGTGGCAAGGCATTTCAAAGTCCTGTTTCCCTTTTCCTTTAATTTTTTTCCAACCCTGTTAATCATGTTATGGAAAATAAAACTGATCTGGATGTGAAGACTAACGGACGATTTATAAGTTTACAAAATCACAGAACTAGTATTGTATTCTAAGATCTTAGGCCGAGGGATTTAAAGATTTGGTTTCAATATCTACTGAAATTAGACTTTCCTCTGTACATTTGTTGAGACACATTGATAAAAAACAAACACACAAACAACAAACAGCTGTTCCAGGTGAAAACTATTTGCAGTAGTAACTCAGTGACAACAAGATGACATGTAAATTGCCCAGTCTTTAGAACAGAAAGTTGGGGAAAGAAGCTGAACACTTGCAGTAACAATGTTGTAAATGGTCTCCACCAATTGGGATGATGTCCACTGACACTGTGGCTCACCTTGATTAATAAGCATCTCCTACAGCTCCTGGACCATCAGAAAGTGACATTTTACATTTTCAAGCTTGGCTGTCAATTTAATCTGTGTAAACATAGATTCATAATTTCTGATGGACATGCCCATAATTTCAAATAAAAGTGGCATATGCAACTGTGGAAATATGACAAATTGGCCACTCAAGATTTCAGCAATGAAAAATGTGAAATGTGTGCTCATAATGCTGAAAAAGAAAGTGTCCTGAAGCTGCTGATTGCCTTTTTAGAAAGTGCTGAGTGGAAGCTTAAACTAAGGTTTGTAACCTCCAGGGTGAGACTACCTCCTAGAGCAGTGGAAAATCTTTTACTGTGAGCTGTGCAGTGACTGATACTTGACACTTCTTCCCCAGAGGAAGGAAGCAATAGTCATATTCTAAGGCACAGAAAATTGCCTGGAAGTGTATGTCCTGTTTTATAATCTGCTCACATGAAAAAGATGATGATGAAGATGATCATTACCACTTTTTCTAATATTTTGACCAGGTGAGGTGAGGAATAAAAAAATATATAACATTTATTAAATGTTGGGAGCATATTATTTATTTTATTATAACAAATGTCAGCTATGTGGAAGTTGCCAAGATGGCCGATCTTCTCTTTCATATGTATTTTAAAATTTTTGAGTCTCCATTCCATCCCACAGGAAGAGGGAAATCCAACGTGTCTCTCCCTTTAGTGACACCAGGACTCTTTAAGGGCTTCCCCTTTTCTGAGAATTGTTTGCTGAGATTCCTTGTTTCCACTAAACACTGCACACTGCCCTTTTCTCTGTTCTCTCCATATGTTGCTTTCTCTCAGTTCTCTAATCTCTTGTGTGTAGTGACCCTTGTGTAGAGGTCAACCCCACCTCTAGGCAATGCCTCACAGAGTACAACTTACATTAAATGGATCCTGAAAACTGTGGACAATGATGGGGTGAGGCACTAGGCACAGCTCAGAAGTCAATGCAACTGTTAATAATGTATAAGCCAGTCTTATTTTTGAAAGTCTCTCTTTCAGCCTGATACTAGGTATTTGCCATATACCAAGTTTATTTTCCTTAGTTCCTGGTTTCCCACTATTTGCTGAATAAATTCTCTCTCTCTTAAATCTCTTCACTAATTATCTCTTCTCTTCTCTTCTCTTCTCTCCTCTACTGTCCTCTCCTCTTCTCCCAATATGTACAAATATTGAAGCATTATGTTAAACACCTGAAATTAATATAATCTTACATGTCAGTTATACCCCAATGAAAAAATACCGAATGGAAAATACAGAAGACTGTATCGGCTGTCAAATGTTAGATGAACAATGAAAACTTTTCAGAGTGTTATCATGACTTATATCTATTTTCAAAATGGATTAAATTCTGTTACATATTACATCTCCTATCTTCCTCCCACCCCGCAACACTTCTCACACATTCTTTTTGGATGTCACCATCGCAAACATGGCCTTGAAAAGTAGGTCGTTTAGCCTTTGCCTAATTCATCTTCTGTTGGTAGATTGTGTATTGGCGGAGGACTCTACTAGGCATAGAGAGTGCAGTGCAAAGGGAAAACACACTCTTACAGACCCACCTAAGTAACAGCCTTTCCTTGGTCTTCCACAGACCTTTTATCATATGAATGTGTTAAATATACCAGAAGGGACTGTAATAGAGTATATTTATTCACATGTTTCTTATTTATTTTTTTATTTCTAGCTTCTAGCCCATTTTTAACAGAATGTACAGAAACATTGTACATGCTTGAATAAGAGAGAACAGGAAGGGGAGTATAAAGAAGATGTAATTTAACGTTTAGTTAAGGCATCAGACAAATTGACTTTTTTCTCATAACAAATAATTATAAAACACTGAATCAGCAATAGAAGAAGTAGTCAAAATTCCTGAATGGTTGATTTATTGAAAACACACACACACACACACACACACACACACACACACACACACACACATATGGCCAATAGCACATGAGAAATCTCAACTACATGAGTAACCAGGAGTCCAGATTAAAGATGATACGCTGTTTTTTTTGTGAATCACTTGCAATTCTTAAATCTATCTTCTCTCTCTCTCTCTCTCTCTGTAGTACATTGAATCTTGGCACTAAAAAGATATATCAATGTCCTAAGCTCCAGAACTTGTGAATATGAATTTATTTGAAAGAATACTCTTTACAGATTTAATTAGGTTAAGGATCTTGATATGAGTTCATCCTGGATTTGGTCCCTGTAAAAGAAAGATAGAGGGAGATTTGAGACTCAGACACAAAAGGAAGAAAATCAAGTGAAGATGGAACAGAGATTAGAGTCATGCAGCCCCAAACCAAGAAACCTGCATGTTGGAGCTTCTACAACTGGTCCTGCAATCCAAGTATGTCATTAAGTACCAATGCTATTTTCACATGTCAATTACCTATCTCTAGCAAGCTACCCTCTCATCTATCTTTAGGAATGATTTGTCATGTTCCCAAAATTATTGTCACATCTCTAGAAGTAGGAAAAGGGAAGGGGAAGCAAAAGATTGCCAAGACTGTAAAATATTTCCTTTTTATCTCTATTTGTGATAGATAAGAAAAACATTTCTGAAGACCCCAGAGACTTCTTCCTAGCTCTCATTGTCTAGATCTGTCACATGACATAGCTGTCCCTGTTGCAGTGGAGGCTGAGAAAGTATATTTGTGGTGTTTGCAACCTCTAATGTGGACGGGCTCTGCCAATATGAGAAGGAAGAAGGAATTAATGTCGAGGCAAACAACTATGTCTAGCACATTCTAGAAGGATAAAAAAAGGAGTTTGTCTGGTTAGAATTAATCTAAATAATATTCTGGGAGAAGAGAATAACATATACAGAGACACAGTGTTATAAAAGAGTACAGAGTATTCAAGAAATGGAACAAAACGTATTTTGACTGAAATATAGAGCATAAGGAAGGAAACTGTTGGGGAGATGAAGCTGAAGAGAGAGGTAAACATACTTTTGTCAAATGTGTCTACATTTTAATCATATGCCTGTTCATATTTAGTACAAAATTATGCCTTAAGTGATGAATAAAGGATTCTATTTCAAATTTCCTAGTAATCCCTAAGAATACTCTTTCTAGGTAGAATCCTCCTTTGCTGATGGGGTCCCACTAAATAGTAGATATTGGGGGGCTTCCCTGGCAGTCCAGTGGTTGGGACTTCACCTTGCAATGCAGGGGGTGTGGGTTCGATCCCTGGTTGGGAGCCTGGGATCCCACATACCTTGAGGCCAAAACACACAAAAAACCATAAAACAAAAATAATATTGTAACAAATTCAATAAAGACTTAAAAAATGGTCCACATCAAAAAAATCTTTAAAAAATAGTAAATATTGGGTACAGCTGATTACTGACAAATAAGCATGCATACTGCCTTCCTTTGCACCTTCATTCTTTCTGCAAGTGTAGCCATACTTATATCTGTGGTCCTCAAAAGCAGTCAGAGGGAGGAACTAGGTATTATTGGGAGAATTTAGTTGGGTGGTCTTTCCTTGTTCACCAGCAGTGATTATATGGAGAGAAGCTCATGGATTAAATACCTGCTGTAGTGTTTGCCTCTCTCAGCCACTCGTTTATCAGATCCTTAGAACATGAAAAGTTTAAGTAAACATGAGCCAGGATTCAGTCCTACCTCTGGAAGTAGTAACAGAAATTCACTCCTCTGGTGAGAGGGTTTTCTTTTGCCCCAAGTTAACTATGATTATCATTCACTGGGATTGATCCATTTAACATTTTAATAGGGCTCTACCACTGTCTTCTAGAGTGAAAGAGAAAATCAGTGGGGTGGGATTTCTGAATCACTCTGAAGTCTTGACAGGAAAAAAAAACTGATATAAATGAATGGTGGTGATTTTATTATTCTAGAGATGCCTTTGGAGTTTTCCCTCTGCACAGAGATACCATGCAAGCTTTTTTTTCCCTTTTGCTTTAGAGTCTCTCTCTGACCAGATACAACTTGCACGATAGCAGGATCTGAAACCACTTAGCATATGAGGCTTGCAAAATCAATATAATTCCTATCAGTCACAGACACCAAGCAGAAGATTCATTTCCTACATCAAACAGAATGCAAATGCAAAGCCATGGATTCCTCTACTCCTAGTGAATCTTGTATCTGTATAGATACAAGAAGTTAGTAAAAACCTAACACATTGATCATGTATTGACAAGGATTTTTTTCTCTGTGATTAATAGTCTCACATTCCATGCCAATGCTATAGAAAGCCCTTCTGAAAACTTCTACTACTTTTAAAGTAGCCATCCTTTCTCTGGTATGGATTGTCTTAATCACAAAGGATTTCTACTACTTGAATTATCCATTAAGAATACAACCTCACCTCTCACTACCACTGAACTTAATAAATCTCTTTAGCATAAATTTATCACATATTATTGCGATTATGTGTTTTAGACTAAGAACTCCATTAAGGCAATAACTATGTTTTAGACATTTCTGATTTTCAGACATAGCTCAAAAACTTATTAAAAACAACAACAACAAAACACAGTAAGTGTGTTTTAATTAGCTTGAATGAAGAAGTAATGCTGATATTTATTGGGGGGGGGGCAGGGTCAACTAAAATGGCTCCATACCTTTCAAGAACAAGCTAGAATTCCAACTATACTTAAAAATCTAGTGATAGATTTTTTTCTAACTGGCTAGTTAGATAGTTAACCTCTTTCACCATGGTCATTAAGCAGCATCCATTACATTGAAGTGGGAGCAGCAGTAAGGGAAACCTTTCCTCTGTGTGACCATTTAAACAATCTGAGGGACTTCCCTGGTGACGCACTGGTTAAGAATCTGCCTGCCAATGCAGGGGACATGGGTTCAAGCCCTGGTCTGGGACGATCCCACATGCCATGGAGCATCTAAGCCCGTGTGCCACCACTACTGAGACTGCGCTCTAGAGCCCTCGAGCCACAACAAGAGAAGCCATCGCAATGAGAAGCCCACGCACTGCAAGGAAGGGTAGACCCCACTCGCCGCAACTACAGAAACCCTGCGCAAAACAATGAAGACCCAACACAGCCAAAAATAAAATAAATTAAAAAAATAAAAATAAAAATAAATAAATAATCTAGGGCAAAATGGGACCAATATCTTTTCTCCTTGGATAAACTCTCCCTGCACATCACAAACTTCTAAACTCTCTGCAGAGATGATCGTTTCTTTCTGAACCTACCACTGGTAAAATATTTTGTGAACTTTTTTCCCCTCTTCAGCTTAAGTCACCAGCACTTTATATGTGGACATGATTTTGAAAAACAAAGTAACTAAAGATCCCAAATGACTCTCTACTTTTAGAGCAGGGGTTCTTTATAAGGAGACTATGGCTTATGAACAGAAGTCTGCAGTGGCATCAGAGTGTTCTTTTCCTACAAGGAGTTCATGTGCCTTTTGAAATTTTACATAAAATTTTGTCAGTTTATAAGTGTGTGGAAATTTTTCTAGGGATAGTTTTCATATTTTTGTAGGAATATCAAAGAGGCTGACAAACCCACAAAAGTTTAAGAAACACTGCTTGTGAGCTATCACAGTGGAGATAAGCATTCAAATTCTAAAGTCAGGATGTAAGGCAAAGTTACTCTTAAATTTTCCTGAATATTCCATACAGATAATATACTTTTCTCAGTTAGTACAATAGAAATATATATTTTTTTCCTTTTTCTCAGCATTGAAAAAGATTGCTGTTTCTTGCTGGAACATCTGATGCACTCAATGTCTTATATTTAGGACTGTGTTGTCATTGGGAAGGGGAGAGGTTGATTCTTTGAAAAAATCACATCCAGCATCGCGTACATCATGAGAGACAATGCCTCTCACCTCATGCTTCTTTCAAGGCATATACTAACTAAATGACAGGCATAATTATTAGCACTATAGATTTCTCTCTCTCCCTATCTCTCTCCTATTTTAGAGAAGTTAATTGACTGTTTTGGGGAAAATACAATTAAAATATCTTCCCAAGCCGGAAAACATCTCCACAAAGATAGAAGAGAAAGAAAACTATTTTATTGAATAAGCATATGATGTGCATCACAGGCAATCTGCTAAAAGTTTGCAAAGAGAGCAAGAACTCTCATCTTTTTATATAGCTGAGCAGATACAACCTATTACATTTTCTCAATATAAACAATAATTAGTTCTCAAATAAGAGGATTCAGTAGTACTATTGGTCATACATTGCTCATCCTAAATTGACTTGGTAGTTGGGATATTCATCTACATTACCTAATTGGCTTCATCCAAAGGAAAAATAAACTTATCACAACTCTATGACAGGAAGTAGTTTGTAACTTAAAGGGAGGTGCCTACTAAAGTTTGGTTCCTACTCTCTCACAGAAACTGGAAGATAGGGATGCTATCTTTCTTGATGATTATATTTCAAAGAAATAGTTCCCAGGTCAATTAAGAAGGACATTTTTGGGTCTTAAAGATGGCTAGTGGATTATTATAACTTTAATGAAGATTTACATATATTTCAAACAGACAGAGAAAGAACTTGAGTTTTCTAAAGTAAATGCTCTGAGAGGGAAGAAAAATGTCTTTTTCTTATTTCAACAGGAAAAATTAAGCCTCTTACTTTAAATTTCCATTTGCCCTTACACTATAAAATTAATGGTGTTTTCATAAATTTTTATCAATTTGTGAAATTTAAATTAATCTATTTATGTCACAGATGTGGAAACTGAGACCTAGAGAGTTGCAGTGATTTTCTTGATGTTAGTGACAAAATCTGGAACTCAAATTTTGATTTTCAAATTTCTTAACTAATGAATATGCTAAAACATGCATCATGACAGTGACATTTTTCTACTCTTTATATCTTTTTTGTATCTCCCATGTCTTTAATCTGGAAAGTATTGCTCTAGTAAGGATTTTCTTTTGTAAGGATAGATATCAAAAGATTCATACAATGCCTACTTAGCTGTGAGCGATGGTTGTGAGGATGGAGATATCAAAGTCATATGTCTTCTATGGTGTGTTTATTTATAAAAATTCAGTGATTTTAAAAATTTCTTAATTAAAACCTTTAACTTGATTTTGTTATACACATATGCATATACACATAATTTTATATAAAGGCAGCACAGTCTATTTTTTCCTTTTTCCTTTTTGCTTGCCTTTCATCTCCTAAATTCCCTCTATCTGCAACCCTCCTCTGCCTCTGTTAACCCATTCCATTTCAAATTTCTGACCTTAAACTATAATTTTATGTAGCCATACACAGGCACAAATACATTCACAGGGCATTATCATGGCTAGTGTTATATACAAATATATAAATGCATCATACTCTACATTCTTTCTTTTATTACTCAAAAATGTTTCATGGAAGCCCTTCCAAGTCATCTGGCATAGCTCTAATTGTTATATAATTGAATCTTAAAGTAATGTCATGTTGTCGGAGAAAACCCAGACTGGACACTAGTTAAGAGAGAAAAACAGATTTTTTTCAGGGATTATTGCAATTGGGGAAAAAGAGATCTCAGTATAGAACAGTGCTCAATCCTGAATACAACTTCAACAAGTAGGGATTTATAGCTATAGAGCAGGATGGGAGTAAGTAGATGGTAAATTACTAAGAGGAAACATCAGGGGTAAGAGGATTCTGGCTAACCCAAGGCGACAGGATTCTTGCTGAAAGCAGGTCAAAGTTGTCAGATATCACCTGGGCAATAGCGGAGGATAAGGAGCTTGATCTGATATCAAAGATGATGAGATATTGGGGGGGGGTGGGTTCTGGCTAAACTGATTTAGCAAGATTCTTGCTACAACTGGCTGATGTAGGCCTGACAAGGATGGATGCCAAACTTGTTTAGCTGAGAAGAGGGCTCAGAGGAATCTGAGTGAAGTTTGGTCAGGAGAGCATCTTTGCCAGTGTATGTAACAGATTATTCAGGTCTCATTTTATTTCCAAATATTTATCTATGATTAATGCTGCTTTAAATTTATGCTCTTAAGGGCTGGATAAATAGATTCCCAGCTGTAGGGTTAGTGGGAGAAGAGTTGAATATTTTTAGTTTCAAGTAATCTTGCCAAAAGGCTTGTGATACTTCCATCTTTGACTATATTTGTATGAGAGACCCTCCTTTCCTAAAAGATAGATTTCTAGACTTATGTACATAGGGACACAGAATGAATTCTGCCACACATCCACAGTGGGCTTGGGTTATTCTCTTAGTTTACATTGGCAGACCTTGAAAGAAAAAGACTATGCAAATACGCTGGTTGTCACATTGAATGTTGGGTCTGAAACAAAGAAAAGGAAAAGAATGGCTTCAGATAACACAGATGCCTCTTAGCAAAATAATCTGTGGCCTTTGAGCCAAGATTCAGAGGAATTCTACAGCTCTCTTGAATTTCTTTAAGGAAAGCATTGCAAATGTTTCCCCAGGATATAATTCCCTGTGGTCGCCAATTTAATATCCTGACCAAGCCAAGTAAAAGTCACTCTTATTCAGTCTTTTTGACTATGAATAAATAAGAATCTACACTTTGGAATAACTTTGACAGCTGTTGTGGGGGGAGGATAATTTAAATATTTCTTCTTTTTGATATATATTTGAGTTGGAAATCTGACTATATATATTCCTAAATATATCTTCCTTAGTGTTTCACAAAGCAGTAAATTTCCTATAGAAAGTATTCAAAACTCCTGAACATGGCATTCAAGGGTTTTGATAATTTGAATCTTACCAACTTTTTCAGGTTTTACCCAATAGCCCAGTAAGTACCCTATATGCAATTTAGACTATATTACTTGCTGATTTACAGTTTATGTGCACTCAGCACTTTCTCATTTGCATTGTCATCACTCATATTGTTCCCTCTGTTCAGAATATCTTTTCCATTTACTGCATTTAATAATCCTATGCATCATTCAAACCCCAACACAAATATCTTTTCTTCCATGAAATTTTCCATGGTTGTTTAACCTGAAGTTGATCTCTCCTAATGACTTAGTCATATCACATTTTGCCATATGTTATCCTCATTTCCATATGTGTTCTATTTTAGCTATATATTGCAAGCCACTGGATTAGGGATGATGTATTGCTAATGTGGATAATTTTTTCAAAGATTCCTACATGTAGAAGGAACCAAGAAAATATTTACTGGGTTCACTTGTTATAATGAGACTTCATAATGCAATATTTTGTCATCAAATATATCTAGAGTTGAAGACTACCTACATGATATACTATCTGTGTGACCTTGGAGAAATTAAGCTGCATCTCTTCTTTCTTGCTTGTAAAATGGATGTATAATGTCACTTACATTTCAGGATGATTATGAGAATTAATGATATGTGTGAAATATCTGCCACATGTCTGACATATACTTGTGCATAATAAATATTAGATATTATTTTTTTAAGAATAAATAACATGAACCCACAGTTTTGGCTGCCATAATAAATGATTCTTTATATATAGGCAGAAATGCTGCAGACAGTTTGAATGGAGGTTTATATTTCTGCAATTATTGTTGTTGTTCTCTTTGGGGGGAAAAGCAAAGTTTCTTGAGATCTCATAACACTAATCCAGAGCTTTGAATTTTATGAGGTTTAAATCTGGAGGCATTCAAAAAACTCTTGTAGGATTCTTTCATTTAAAACAAAAACTAAAAAACACTTAAAATGATGTTGAAACATTAAAAGACTACTCCATGATAAGTGTCATTGATTTCATTGTATTTGCATTTGGAATAAACGTCCAGACATATTGGTTATGGCAGGTCATCAAAGGAACAAAAAGAATAAGGAAAAGTTCCAAATGATGGGGACAAGTCACAGGATATGAGAGCTAGTTTGTAGAGGTTTTCACTGGCCCAATCCAGGACAGTTTAAACATGAAATTAAATAATAATGTTTAGAAAAAAAAAGGGAAGAGATACATGGTTCCAAGCACATTTTATTCTGTAAAAGCTGTTGTACAATAACTCATTAAAAAATACTAACTCTAACAATTAATTATAAAATGAAGAAATGGACAGAATAAATGACCTGCAAATTCAGAAAAGGAAGGAACTATATAGTTCTAGGAGGAGATTTCATGGAGGAAGTAAGATATGGCAATTTTTCTATCTAGTTTGGCAAACAAAGAGTAGGTAAATGTACCCCAGGCTGATGTAAGAATTCCATCGAAAGCTAGAAGTGAGAATTCATTCAGCCAACCTACATTTATTAAGTACTTCACAATGTGCTAGCAAATAAAAACAATCTGGACTTAAGGAAATCATTTATTCAAAAAACTATTGCAATAAGAATGCTCTAACCATTAAATCTTCACCTTAGAGTGAAGACAGAAAAGGCTTTCTTTTATAGACAGAAGTAACACAAGGTTAGAAAGAAGTGGGTATGGGGCAGTGGGGTGAGCAGGTGGTGTGATCAGACAAGTGAACAGGAAATGTTTCTTCACCGTTGGCTGATTCTCAGAAGGGATTGTTAAACTGGGGAGAGGTGGTGTGGTGTTCGTGGTTCCAATGCTTACTTAAGTTCCCAGTACTTGCTTAAGCTCAAAACGGGGCAACCTTCAAAGGGCCTTGGGGCAAGAAAGAAACTGGGTGATAATTTGATCAGATGAAGTAGCAGGCATTTTGTCCACATTGGTCAGTGGGGGCAAATATTTCAGCTTACTAATCATTTATGAGACAGATAATGGGCTTTGGAGGATCTATGTTTGACTTTGTCAAAAGTTGACAAGGGGATCATCTGTGAGTCTGATCTAAGTCATATGGAAGGATCATTCTTGGCAGTAAGACATTTCCTAGAACACAAAGTTTGGGGTGAATTTCTTAACTACTGATAAGAAAGCACAGGGCTCAGGTACAATTTAACATTGTCAGTAGAAAATGCTGTGCTAGGCAATAGTAGTACTAGACAACATTCATGCAAGCAAAGATTTCAATTATGTGGTGAGACATATACATACACGTAAATAATATACGTAAATATACATAAATCATACATAAATAAATAATACACATGAAGATACATACATAAATAATATACTATTAATATAAATGAATATTACATATAAATATTATAATAAATTACACAGTTAATATAAAACTCTGAAGGGAGATGGAGAATAGAGAAAGAGAAGAGACTGGCTTGATGTATGTAGAGGTTTTGTGTTGTGAAATCAAGTGTTAAGACTAGAGTATGACGTTTTTTGAGGGTTTTGGCTATTAGGAAGAATTTAATATATGATTATTAGGGGGATTTATTTTAATTTCAGTTTCAGTTTATTCATACAAATGAAAATGGACAAAAACACATTTAGGGACTTCCCTGGTGGTCCAGTGGTAAAGGATCTGCCTACCAATGTGGGGGATGCGGGTTTGATCCCTGGTCGGGGAACTAAGATCCCACATGCTGCAGGGCAACTAAGCCCACGTGCCACAACTACTGAACCCTTGCACCTCAACTAGAGAGGCTGGGTGCCGCAAACTACAGAGCCCACACACTCTGGAGCCCTTGTGCCACAACTACAGAGCCAACACGCTCTGGAGCCCGTGCCCCATAACTAGAGAGAGAAAAAAAAAATTTAAATATTTTCAAGAAATTCTCTTCAGTTGCTAATTAACCAAGCACAGGACACATAGGACGAAAGGGATCAGCAAAGGAAACTGAAGGAATATGAAGATAGTTTCAAGCCAGAAGGCAAGCAGCCTTGACCTTGACATAGCCCAAGGAACCACCAGTTTTGAACTATAAGTGGATCCAAATAGAACTTTAAGTTTAGAAAGTCTGATTTGAAATCAGTGTATTAAATGGATTGGAGAAGCAAATAAGAAGTCAATTAATATAGTGCTATAAATATTTAGATAATGAAGAATTGAACTGACAGTAAGATTGGGTAGTTGCAAATAAAAGTGTTCAAATATTCACTAAAAGTTTCATCTTTAGTGAAATTAGACAAGTTTGTCATCAAACAATTTTGGAGCCAGTGGAAAAACTGGAAAAAAATTGTCAAAAAAATCCCTTTGAAGGCATTGGAGAACCACCAATGCACAGGTGGCAAGTACTCAAAGGACCAATCCCTGAGAAATGAACTACAGGAATTAACTCAGCAATTGTGGTTACGTAACAGAGCATTTGCAAATATGACCATAATCATTCTTCTCCTTACATACATGCTCATTTACAATATGACTTTTTTTTTTTTTTTTTTTTGCGGTACGCGGGCCTCTCACTGCTGTGGCCTCTCCCGTTGCGGAGCACAGGCTCCAGACGCGCAGGCTCAGCGGCCATGGCTCACAGGCCCAGCCGCTCCGCGGCATGTGGGATCCTCCCGGACCGGGGCACGAACCCGCGTCCCCTGCATCGGCAGGCGGACTCTCAACCACTGCGCCACCAGGGAAGCCCCAGGGGCAAGAGAATCTTGAAGAAAAAGATAACATTCAAGTTTTCAGATCACGGGATATCTACATTTCACAATTTTATCAACTACATTATTTGAGACAATGGCATTAACAAAAGGATAGACGAACAGAAAAATCTGACAGATTAAATAACATAGGAACAGGCACTTTTTAATTTAGAAAATGAATTTATGAAAAAATGGCATTGCAAAATACAGGGAAGTAATTATATGTCTAACAAATGATGCTGAGTTATTTGTATATACATATGAAAATAAATGTATTTTGACCCCTAAATATTCAATACAAAAAATTTCAGGTGGATTGCAGACCTGAAATGTGAAAAGTTAAATGAATAATTTAACTAATTATTCAATAATTAAGCTTCTAGACAATAACATAGTAAGTAAGCCTACATTTCTTAATTTGGGTATAAAAGAGACAACTCCTAATATAAAAGATTAATAATTTTGTCTATATTTGTATTATCAATACAAATATATTTGTACTCATCAAAAGACACCATTAAGAAATTGAGAATTCAAGCAGCAAATTAGGGAATTTTTTCAATACATTTAACCAACAAACATCTCCTATTTGGAATATATAAATATCTCCTATGAATCAGTATTAAGCAATGGACAAACTAATGGGAAAAGGGCAAAAGGCATGAACAAGCGTTTTATAAAAGAAAATATGCAAATATTATCTTTAGTAAAGTGCTCACTTTATGAATCAACAGTAAAATGCAAATTATAGCTATATTGAGATGCTATTACACAACTACTAGAGTGACTGAAATAAAAAAAAAATACTGACAATACTAGTGTTAATAAGAATGTGAAATGGACTTCACTTCTACTCTATAGCAGTTTGGAGAATTCTTTGGCAGTATTTACTAAAGTTGTACAAAGGCATACTCTATAATAGAGCAATTCCATTCTTAGATATATACCCAGCATACATGTATGTATATGTTAAATACAAGGAATATAAAATATTAATAGCAGCATTATTTGCAACAGTCAAAAACTGGAAAAAAAAAAGCACAAGTGTCTGTCAACACTAGAATACATTATAGCATAATTATTTACTAGTGTACCAAGAAGCAATAAAAAATAAACTATTTCTCTACAGAAATTTCATGTTGTATAAAACAAGTCAAACACAAAAGACATTCAGTGATTGTACTTGTATAAATTTGAAACATAGGCAAATGATTATAAAGTAATAGAAGTCAGAATGTTAGCTCTGTTTGGGGAGAGCTTTTGAAAATACACTTTGGGTATTTTCAAAAGTGTATTTTCTGTTTGTAAAATTTTTTATCGTGGGATTGTGCATTTTTTTCTGCATGAATGTTATAACTCAATAAAAATTTTATTTTAAAAAATGGACTGTGAAAAATGGTATCACCTGAAAATTACAGTAAACAGTTGCATACATTTTGCTCAGTGGTGAAACATAATTAATACATCTATTTTAAAATCAAACACAAGATAAAAGACATTATCATCATTTTCTCTATTCAACCTTGTTTTGGAGGTCTTAAGCAGTGCAATTAGCAAAGAAAAAAAATAAATGTTATATCTATTAGAAAAAAGTGTTGTCTACTTAAAAAAGCCAAACGAATCAACTGAGTAACGGTAGAACTAAGTTTGTTTAATAAGATATACAGAATCAAGATCAACTTATAAAGTCAATAGCTTTAAAAGAAGCTGGCAATATTCATTTAGACAATTGAATGGAAAAACCCATCCACAATAACAACAATAGGTCTAACAAGAAATGAATAAGAACTCTATGAAATAACTGTAAAACATTACTGAATTGTATAAAATAACTAGAACGATATATGAGACACTGTATATTTCTGGACTGGAAGATGACTTATTGTTATCTAGTTCCCTAAATGTAACTATAATATGAATGCGATTTTATATTTATAACTATAATATGAATGCGAATTCCCTGTTGGAGTTTTTGAGAAATTGACAAGCTGATTCTAAAATTCACTGAGAAGAAACAAATACAGAAAAAAATTTCAGTAAAACTATGAATGAAAACAGTAGGGTAAAATCTAGGAAATATCAAAATATAGTGCACAGTTCCAGTAACTAAACCCTGATATGGCTCTGAGACAAATTCATCTGTAGATCAGAATAGAGAATTCAAAACATACAGTAAAAAGGAATTTGATACATAAGAAAAATGTCATTTCAAAATCAGTGATGAAAGGATTGTCCCAATTATGCTAAAACAATTGTCTATCCATATCTAAGTTATATTCCTACCTTTTACCATATGTATAAAACATATTCCAAAATTAATTTGGTAGTTTAGCAAGAATTAACAATTAATGCATTTTCATAAGCCTACACAAACTTTTAAAGAATAATATTGGGATGGAGAAGATCCACCTGTGCAAGAACAATTCAGATGCCATAAAGGAAAATATTTATCTAGAAATATATTTTTAAAATTGTAGGGGATGATAAACTGAAATACCAATAACAGATTTGGAAAATGTTTTCCATATATCAATAATAACAACTAAAAACCGTACTGGACCCAGACAGTTTATAAATCAATATGTTAGATAACTGTTATGGATTGAATTGTGTCCCCCCCAAAATTCATATATTGAAGTCCTAACCCATCAAATGTAACATCATTTGGATATGGGTGTTTGCAGAATTTATCAAGTTAACATGAGGTCACTGGAGTGGGCTCTAAATCAATATGACTGGTGTCCTTATAAAAAAGGAAAATTTGGACATGGAGTTGCACATAGAAGACAATGTGAAGAGACATAGAGGGAAGACAGCCATCTGCAAGCCAAGGGGACAGCCCTAGAACAGATCCTTCCTTCACTGCCCTCATAAGAAGCTAACTCTACCAACAACTTGATTTTGGATTTCTAGAATCTAGAATTGTGAGACAAAAAATTCTGTTGTTTGAGTCACCCATCCTGTGGTATCTTATTATAGCAGCCCCAGAAAAGTAATACAATAACGAATCCAAAATTTAAATAGGTAAATGGCCTAGACAGATAACTTATAGAGGAAGAAATACAAGTGCTGATTAAAGTAATGAAAATATAATCAGTCTTTCTAAGGAAGTGATTGGAAATTATATCAGAAAGAAGATATCATTGTTCACCCATGCCATCAAGAAATATTATATAAAGGGAGGGAGGACAATTTCCAGTTCAGGTGAAAGTGTTGAGAAGAATATCAGAATACACTGTACTGATAAGAGAAGTACAGACTAGCCTAGTTTACAGGAAGACAATTTACTGTCACCTATCAAAATTAACGTGTCAACTTTAGAGTGAAATATTTCCACTTCTGGCAACATATGTCATAGAAAATTTTAGGAAAAATATTTTTACCCGTTTATATGGACTTCATTACTTTTCAAGAGAGAAAGAAAAATTGAAAATACCTTAAATGTCCAGTGGTGAAATATACTACAGTATGGGCATAATGGATTTTAATATGGGTAGACATGGAAAGAGCTCCAAGACAAACAAGACAGTTGCAAAACATGACTGCATGAGGGTCGTATTTTTTGTTTTATGTTATGGGGAAAAAACATGTATTGGAAGATAAACATGCACTCATTTGTAAGTGTAAGAAGATCTGATAAGATGCTAAGCAATGCTTCTGTCAAGGTAGTTTTCTTCTACAGAGTAACTTATTTCCCCTTTCATAAGGTCTTTGAGTGATTGAATCTAGAGTGTTGCTATTAACACTTTTGACTATATTTTTCTGATAAATGATTTCTTCATGGTTCTTAGTGTATTTGCCAGAAAATAAAGGAATTAAAATTGGTTTTCCTTTCCTCATGAAGTTATTTGAATGCCAGATATGAGAATGAAATTAAAAGATAATTATAAATAATTATAAAGGAAATGTTATTCATAATTTTATCTAATGGCAAATAATAAATGGCAAATAAATCCAAATACTGAAAACTTATATATGCAACAGTGATGGAAGAAATCACACAGAATAAGTTCTGTGATGGGCACAGTGAACTTTTATCTATAAAGAACTCCTAGCCAATCAGTATGTTCTTAACAGTATAATGGCAAACACAGTGGACATTGGAGACTGACTGATACACTTCCTTGATATGTTCTTGGAAATTATTATTCCTATGACTCAATTTCTTCAGCAGTAAAATGGAATTAATACTAGTGTTTATTAATACTAGTGCTTATCTCATAGAGTTGTTCTGAAGATTAGATGAGTGAATAAATATATGTAAGACCATCTTGCATATAATACATTGTCAATGCTTGTAATCTAACACTGTGATTTATTATGGTCACTTAAGATAATTTTAGAGATGTGTTTATTGTCACAAATATGCAGGAAAAAAAATCATGTCATGAAGTAAGGTTGTATAATTAGAAGTAGATGACAATGTGCCTTGCTATTCATTATTTGACTTTGCTAGTAAGTGTGAAAGGAAACCTGGGGCATTAATAGCTATCTTATTACTGGCTGATTACTGTTCATCAGTGAAAATCTCAAGGCCAGGGAGAAATATTGAGGCTCTCGCAGTGGAGCATTCCAGTTTCCTCCAAACAAGAGGAATGTGAAGAGTGTTAGAAACCTGCATTTAAAAAATGAGAAAAGGCAAAGAATTGTAATAGAAACCTATTGCAGATGGGGTGCATTTATTAATCATGACTAAGGCCATTGGTAGACCCAGTTGCTTTATAATTCTGCAGAAAGACTGTAAATTCATCAAATTTCTCAGTCATAAATATTTTATACTTTTAAAAATGAATTATCTACTGTGGGTTCAAAAACTTACATAAGTTGCTGCAACTAACACATAACAATCTGTGTGAGGTCCAGTAGCATTGCATTTTACAGACAAAGAAACTAAAGATGAGAGAATTTGAGCTATTTTCCAACAAGTTTAATGTTGAACTTGTCAACCCAACTTTGACTAAAAAACTGTTCATACAATGGATTCTCTCTCAGTGAAGGGCTGTGTTTAACTGTTGCCTAAACCAGAGACATGGCAACATTAATAACTAACTCCTTCCCACTCTTTCCCTATAACACACATACAAAATAAAAAATTTTAATTATACATTATTGATTCAGTTTTGTATGTTTTGCTGAAATCCAGCCAAGCTTCCCTGTCTCTACTGCTTCTAAACTAATTTAGGCCACCACAAGTCTTTTCCGTGGCTTATTTCAGTGGTAACTTCCTTAACAGTCTCCTTTTCTCCAGATTTTTCCATCCTCCAGTACATTTCCCAGTTTTTAGCCAGGGAAATCTTTCCAAAACATAAAACTGACCATGTCACTCCCTGCTTAAAACCCTTCAATTGCTTCCCCTTGATTCCTTTTTTTTTTTTCCTTTTTTTTTTATAGATAAGTTCATTTGTGTCATATTTTTTTAACTTTTTATTTTATATTTCCTTTTTTTTTTATAGATAAGTTCATTTGTGTCATATTTTTTTAACTTTTTGTTTTATATTGGAGTATAGCCAATTAACAATGTTGTGATAGTTTCAGGCGCACAGCAAAGCAACTCAGCCATACATATACATGTATCCATTCTCTCCCAGACTCCCCTCCCATCCAGGCTGCCACATAACATTGAGCAGGGTTCCCTGTGCTATACAGTAGGCCCTTGTTGGTTATCCACTTTAAATATAGCAGTGTGTACATGTCGATTCCAAACTCCCTAACTATCCCTTCCCCCCACCCTTTCCCCGGGTAACCATAAGTTCGTTCTCTAAGTCTGTGAGTCTGTTTCTGTTTTGTAAATAAGTTCGTTTGTATCATTTCTTTTTAGATTCCGTATATAAGGGATAGCATACAATACCTCTCTTTCTCTGACTTACTTCACTCAGTATGACAATCTCTAGGTCTGTCCAAGTTGCTGCAAATGGCATTATTTCATTCTTTTTAATGGCTGAGTAATGTTCCATTGTATATATATATATATATATATATATATATATATATATATATATATATATATATACCACATCTTCTTTATACAGTCCTCTGTTGATGGACATTGAGATTGCTTCCATGTCTTCCCCTTGTTTTCCAAACAATGCCCATACTCCTAAACATCATTTAAGAGTTTTGCAGGGCTTCCCTGGCGGCGCAGTGGTTGAGAGTCCTCCTGCCGATGCAGGGGACACAGGTTCGTGCCCCGGTCCGGGAAGATCCCACATGCCACAGAGCGGCTGGGCCCGTGAGCCATGGCCACTGAGCCTGTGCGTCTGGAGCCTGTGCTCCGCAACGGGAGAGGCCACAGCAGTGAGAGGCCCGCGTACCGCAAAAAAACAAACAAACAAAAAAAGAGTTTTGCATACTTTTGCTCATGCTCTCCACATCCTCATTTCAGCAGCGAATCTCTCTACCCCCATTTTCTACTCCAAACCTTCTGACATTTATGCATTTATTTTTTAATTCAGTAAGCTCATTTTCATTAGTATTTACACATGCTTTCCCCCATTCATATAGCTAAATTCTATTTATATTTCAAAATGCGTATATTTTATATTACTTTTACCAGGAGTTCTTCCCCGGATTCGTGGTTCTAATCTCTAATCACCTGTGTGTACCAATTAATCATTTTTAACCTTTCCCTATCAGGTATAGTTCTGTGCTGCACTGACAACTGTTTCCTTGCTACATTCTTCCCCCACACGTGGACACTTGCTATAATATATATAAATACACACACACACAAATATACACACTATTTGTTCATTCATTCCTTAAGTAGGATCTTAGGGTAGTAACTTAATTTTTCTGAGCCCAGTCTTTTATATCGGCAAAATTAGAATGACAATACCTGTCTTATTATCTTGCAAAGTCCATATGAGAAAAATGGAAAAAAAAAGTACATATATATGTATGATAATGAGATGTCTTTCCTTCATTGTAATAGATAACAAGTCTGTTCAAATTTCACTGTAATTACTATCGTTATTGACTGATTTTTAGCGGTATTTTCTTTAATAGCAATAGAGATTTTGAAAGGAGTGCCTTTTCAGTGCACTTCATTCCCTACAAACCAAGGGCGAAGCAAAGCCCCTCCATTCTGCTCTGGTTCCACCCCCAAGTTTGTCCCCCAAGTGTCAGAACCTGTCTACATCTCTGATCTACATTGGTTCAAATCAAATCTCTTGCTGTAAAACTTCAAGGACCTTAGAAAAAAGTGTGTAATGTCATGGAAAATATCTATTTTCCAAGAGGTATCTGATAAACTATGTTATACAGGCAAAAGATGTGCAGTGTTGTTCTGGAAAGTCTGTAGCCTGGATAGTCCTCAATGCAAAATGAAACATTTCTTTAAAAAACTGGTATTTCAATTTTCCCTTTTTAGATGAACTAATAAAAACAAAACATACTAGTAATTAAGGTTTCAGTTTATCTAGATTTTGCTTAAAATGCAAGGGTCTGTGATTATGGCCAAAATGACTAGAGCCAAGTGAAGGCATTTGGGGGGCCCTCATGCCTTTTCTTTCTGTGTTAGACAGGACTATGAAGAGCTAGAAAAGCAGCTGAAGCAAGTCTTTAAGGAGCGAAGCACCATCCTCCGTCAGCTGACAAAAACATCAAGAGAACTTGATGGAATTAAAGTCAACCTTCAGGTGAGATGAAAACTAATTTTCTCAGCAGCAAAGGGTAAGGAGTCACCTGGTCTGTCTCAGTGGGTTAACATGTATATGTAACTGCATTTTTTACCAGTTTTGAATATATTTCTGGGCTTGAACATGAGTTATTATTTATTATTATATGAGCTTTGAAAAGAAATGTCATTTGAAATGCAGTCTGGGAATCTGTGGTTTGCAAATTCAGGAATGAGAAAACTGTGTGCTTGGCAAAGCCATCAATTTCTCACAGTTTCTAAGATCAGTTTGACCCCTGTGTTTTTTATATTACAAAATGATGAAAAGCAGTTATGGCTAAGAGTTATAAATGAACATAGAAATGATCTCTTGAAGAGAACTTTAAATTCCACAAAGGATAGTTCTGAAAATTCTTTAATAAACCTCATTACTAAGATGGGTAAATGCCTTGCAAAGGAAAGTGTCAACTGTGAAAATGTATTAGCACTCAGTGAAATCTAAATCAAAAACCAAAGACAAGATCTATATCTGATAAGAAAAGTTTCTGAAATATCTGAGAATATATTTTAATATTTTACTTTAACATTGTATTTATTGAATAAATACTGTATACTAAAAGCTTTGCATGTATTATAGGATTTAATTCTCATAATATATCAATGAGGGTAGGCATTATAAATGTGAGTTTTCTTGTTACACATGAGGAATCATGCTTGAGTGTCACAAAGGAAACCAGAGTTTAAATGCAGGCATCCTGACTCCAGGGCCGGTCTGTTAGTTATCGCACTGAACCAAGTTTCTGAACCTTGTGCAATCACCATTGTTCTTAGCTTTTTAGTCCCATGATGATGATTATGGTGTCAGTAACCACTACAGTTTATTGAATGTGGTCTCTTGTGTTAGGTCCTCTTTCTCCAATTTTTAATTAATTTTCACATGATGATTATGCTATGATTATTATTAGCCTTATTTTACAGGTGAGAAAACAGAGTTAGAAAAGGGCTCGGAATCTGAGAGCACAGAGAAAGGAGGTGGATCTGGTATTTTGAACCCAACACCCAAGCTCTTGTTCCAGAAGTTGTATTACATCTTGAGAACATGAAAATAGCAGAAAAATTACTCACACTCCAGTATGATACAGTGACAGGTAGCAAGATGGTAACAGTGCAGGAATAACAGTTCTATGGTAGAAGTTTGCACAGAGCATTAGGAACGCACCGACTAGGATGAAAATGGGTGCATATTGATTGCCATATAGGAAGTTGAGGGCAGAATGCTACCTTTTCATTAAGTAGAAATTCACAAGTTTTATGAGACTTCAAAGAATATTTAGGACACCTGCACCTTCTTAGAGGCATGAAACACCTGGCACGTTGAGAATTTTTCAAGCTTATGGTGAAATAAATGCCCATGAGTGGTCAGTACTTCCAGCCAGGACACTCAGTATCTCTATACTAGCAGCCTAAGTTAAGTCAACCTAAGTGTCCATCGACAGATGAATGGATAAAGAAGATGTGGCACATATATATAATGGAATATTACTCAGCCATAGCAAGAAACAAAATTGAGTTATTTGTAGTGAAGTGGATGGACCTAGAGACTGTCATACAGAGTGAAGTAAGTCAGAAAGAGAAAAACAAATACCATAAATACCATATGCTAACACACATATATGGAATCCCAAAAAAAGACATAGAATTACAGTCTAGGAAATTACTTGAAATAAATGTACAATTTTGTGGAGTTACTTTTTGAAAGGGTAATACATCTATCACTAAATGTAATTGCAATCTTTTAAAATGCCTTTTATTTATTTTGTGACAGCCATTGTGCAAGGTGTTTTTTTATTTAATTTTTACCTTATTAAATCCCCTCAACAAACTTTTCACAAAATAAGATAATATTTTACTCATTGTACAGTGAGGAAACAAAATTCAAAGAGGCCACAGGAATCTCCCAAAGTCATGCATCTAATAAATGTTGATTCCAGGTTTCAAACTCATAGTAAATAAATAAATATATTGCCCATTGTACACATTTTTTTCCAGTGGGGCTTCATAAAGACATGAGCTTTGAAAGCCTTGTTCACCTCTGTAACCATAGCACCTGGATGGCATCACAATATAGATCCATAAATAAACATTGTATTAATTAAGTAGTAGGTATATCAATCTTTGGTATCCTTAAAGTCATCAAAATTATTTTCCAAGACGTATACCCCACTTCTCTGGACATTGCTGGGGAAATAATATTCAAATACTCATGAGTTCTTCTAATTGCATACATTTTTCAGACCCTCATCTGCATACCTACCCTCTTCATATTTTCATTTCTTCATTTCATGTTTTGTTTTGTTTTTAATTTCTTGAGGATAGTGCCATGCCCTTTTAATCTTTGTTTCCTTCAGAATGCCTGGAGTGTAGCAGATGGTAAAATGAATAAGCATATTTTTATTATACTTTTCACCAAGTGCTTTCACACATCTATTATCCCCTTTGAGTTTTCCAGTAACTGCCTAATGTAGGCTTTCAAAATTCTCATCCCTGTTTATCAGATAAGGAAGCCAAAGTGCAGATTTTGTGACCTGTCCCAGGTCATATGGCCATGATGCACTTTGAACTGTAAATCCCATGATTGGTGATTTTCCCCCAAACCTGCTTTTTTGTGTTTTCTGTCAAGCTACTCTCTTCAAATAAACAGAGAACCTTTTATTGGCTGCTTCCTAATAATGATATCAATCAGTCATTTTAGGGAAAAGGGTTCTCTTGTGATGTTCACCCCACCACATCCATATCAGAATGCTTAACTTACTACATGAAAATTGTTTCTAGCATTAGGCTGAAAAATTGGTGAAGTCAGACACTATGGCTTTGTTGTTAAATAAATATTAGGTAAGCAACATATTTGCCATTCTTGTTATTGTCAGTTCCTTACCTGTCATAGCTGCTCTTTTTACAAACAATATTATTGCCTCTGTTTCAGCTTTTAATATCAAAAAGGATAGGTTACCCTGTTAAATAATATACTAAGTATAAATAAGAAAGTTTTCAGGGAAGGATTAACGGGTCAGAGTCTCTAATGAGAAAAGCTCAGTGGGCTTTTCTCTTTTAATTCATGGTCTGTCAATGCTGAATTTGCCAGAGTAAATAAACAGTAATGACTGAGGTGGTCTTTTTTTTTCTTTAATACACTATCTATACAGAACAGTTACAATTTTAAATGGCCCTAGTTTTTCTATGCGTTTTAATGCGTTACTCGTAAATAATAGACAAGACCAAACAGGTGCATGCCATTTGACTGCTTTCATCCTCATGTATTATTACTTAGCTTATTTAGGGAGGCCTTTTATGTCCCCTTGTGTTTGTAGAAACTATGCCAGAACCAGTTTAACATGCCTGCAGAGAACATAGTAAAACTTCAAATGAAGAGCAGAAGATATGTTTTATATTCACTTATAAAGAGACCTAGGTCTTTGGAGAGGACTTTCTCCTCCACTGAACCTCTAAAGGCTGAATCTCAGTTCATTCCCTTTCACTCACTGTGCAGCACTTGCACCACTTGGTGTCATAAATTGTGCATCCTGAGAGCCTATGTGCATCCTGAGAGCCATGGGGACCATCATGGCCTCATTTGCACATTCTTATTTCAGGGCATATGTGCAGCCACACCTTGTGCCATAAACACAAAAGTAAAGTAAGTTTCAATTTATCACCTGAATAAGACTTCCTTTTCCCACTTTTCTTATCAGAATTTGAAAAATGATGAGAAATCTGCCAAAACTGATGTTCAGAAGCTTCTGGAAGTAGGTCAGAAACAAAGGTAAGGCTGTGTTTTCCTTTTATTTTCCTAGTTCTTTTTCTCCATAGCCAAACTCCATTCAGAGACTTCACAAGAATAAGTTTATTCTAAATGCATTCATTTCTTTATATTCTTACTTACACTTTAATGTATAAGAATCTTGTTCAAATGTAGATCCTTATAAAATAAGTGTAGGGTGGCGCTTGAGATTCTGCATTTCTAACACGTTCCCTGGTGACGGGTGACCCCGATACTGATGCTGCTTGTCTGCAGATCTCAATTCACCTGTTAAGGATCTGGAGTACTTTCCTTTATTGTCCCACTAAGATGGGCCCACATAAGTCTGCCCATCAATAGATCCAATAACAATGACATCAGTGGGCTTTTTTTTTTTTTTTCAGATTCTGTGATCTGAAGTTTATAACTTGTAGAGGATTTTGGCTGTTTTTAATAGTATCAAAACTTGATCGTGGCGATAGTGGTGGGGGGTGGTAAGAAATGGGATAAACTTAACGCAGTAGAATTGGAACAGTTTTATTATTGTTGCCGTGTTTATTTTGGAAGGAAGTGAACTATAAGCTAGATTTCTATGCAGTATTAAAAAAACTATAGGACTTGAAGTTGCTTCTCAAGAAAAAAAAAAAAAAAGCCAAGGTATTTTAAGGTAGAAACAAGCCAGCATTTGTTATTTGTTATACATTTACTGGAGGCTCTACTAGATGCTTTATATATTTTTTTCTTGTTTCAACACCACAAGTGTAGATTAAATATTATTGTCCCCATTCAGTAAATGGGAAATTGTTGCTCAAAATGCTTAAGTGAATTGATGAGAGTTGTGTTCATTGGAATTTGCTCTGCCGTGTCTTACCCACAGCCATACCCTTTCAAGATAGTTTACTGATCCAAAGCAAAAAGCTGTTTAAAAAGTTGACAGATGCTACACTGTGTAGTCCCTTCTCACCATCTTCTATCTTCTCCACTGTCCTTGCCTCTTGACCCAGAAACCTCATGGCATTGAGGCGTTGACATGTTAAAAATCAAATCAAGCATCTTATATTGACTCTTGTTATTATTTAAATGGAATCACTATTTATTGAACATGAAATTCTCTCCAGAGTCCAATATTAAAAAGATGTCATATAAAATATGGGTCTGAGCATGTTTCCAAAATTACATGATTTTAAATTATTTTATTGGTTTGAAATAATCCACTTTTTAAAACACCTATGCTCAATATCACACAAGTATTTGTGATTCACCGAGTTAGTGGAGAATTATAAACAATATTTTCAATAGAAATAGCTAGTCAAAATGTTACCAAGCCTGAGCTTGTACTGCTCCCTGCACAACAGGCCAATAATCGAGAGACAAGTCCTTGAGGCAAGAAATAGTGACTTTATTCAGAAAGCCATAAAAACCGAGAAGATCGTGGGCTTGTGCCCCAAAGAACCATCTTGCCTGAGTTAGAATTCAGACTCCTTTTATATACTAAAACGGCAGCCTCCGGAGGGGATGTGTTCATTTCTTCTTCCCTGCAGTCACTCACAGGTAGACTTGGTCAGGATGTTTCCTGTGAGCTAAACAAAAGTATTTTAGCTTAATGCTCATTACCTGGGAGGCAGAGTTCCCAGAGATGGACCATTACGTATAATTTAAGCTTATAGGCAACATCCCTTTAGTGATCAACTTGTAATAGAATACAAAAGGTTCTTCCCTATTACAAAAACAGACCAAGAGTCATTGAAAATTATCACTTTTTGAAGTGTCTTCCATGTTGGGAAAAAATAATAAACAAAAACATAAAAATAGAAATGACTTCTGCATAATGCATGTGCAATACCAGTGAGAGGGTTGCAGTGACTGAAGAAGACAGATTGAGTCAGGAAAGATCAGAAAATAAAGCTGTTGTGCATAGACTGGGACCACTCTTAAAGGTTAGCTCAGAGTGGACTTCAGCATAAGCAACAGAAAACCCATTCATGTAGCTCTGTAAAAGAATGATATAATTAAAGAATTATATTAGGGAAATCATTCTGACAACATTGTTCAAGGCAGAAAGAAAGAGTCATAGACCAGGTTGAGGAAAGGTCCCCTAGAGAAGAGACAGAGAGATCTCATCAGTGAGGACCATGGAGTGAAAGAGCAATGAAATCAGCCTTTCTTTATTGCAGGAGAGACACAGATGAAGAGACAGGCTTATGCATGATGTGAATAAGGAAAAACCTATTCCTTTAGCTTACTGATATTTTCTTAAATTATCTATGGTTGTTTCTACATGACACACAAAATATCCAGGCAAATGAGGAAAAACATGGTTAGAGTTATTAAGAATTTCAGGCCATCATCTCTACATTTGGCATGGTATACGGATAGCCAGATGATGGACCAAGTTTTTCGATGAATGTGTTAAATGGAGCATATATTTTGGTATTGTGATTTCAAAGTTTTATCCAAAATTATAAAATTTGTTAAAATGCATAACTTGTATAATGTACACAAAGTCAGCATGGAAAATTCAATAAATCCTAACAATAGGTGATTTCTCCAAAGTATAATACATTTGATATATTAGTTTTTGCTGTTTAGAGTTATAAAAATCATGGTTATCTGAATGTGAAGGAGGCTATATATCTCATTTCCAAAATAAAAGAGATTAATAAACAGTAAAAGAGAAAAAAATTATCTCAGACTATAAAAAGTATTAACTAATGGCAAATTTAGAAATATTATCAGAGCCTGAAAGACTAAAATGTATTGCAGATGCCATTTGGCTATACACCCAGTTCTCAGTAACTACATGTCCTCTGGGATCCTTGCCACCTGGGCCTTACCTAGAGAAGTAGTCCCTAGAAGTCATGCTGCTTTTATGTGTCTCTGACATCACTGGCTACAGTTAATTACCTCATAGGTGTCTACCAAAACAAAACTGAATCAGTTAGATTTCCTTCTTAGAATTGTAACCAACAGGCAATTAATAAAGTCCCTCTGTGTAGCTGTACTAGATTGTAAGTAAGTAAACGCAGAGGATATGGCATGGTCGTAAACAACCAGGTAGTGAGAGCAGCATGTCTTTCTGCCAAAGAGGTACAGAGAAAGGAATGTGTATATGTGTGTTTGTGTGTGTAGTGTATGTGTGTGTGTGTGCACATGCACGCATACTTTTACATGAGAAGGAGAAAGTTGCATTGACTCTTTTTTTTTTTTTTTTTTTGCGGTACGCGGACCTCTCACTGCTGTGGCCTCTCCCGTTGCAGAGCACAGGCTCTGGATGCGCAGGCTTAGCGGCCATGGCCCACGGGCCCAGCCGCTCCGCGGCATGTGGGATCCTCCCGGACCGGGGCACTAACCCGTATCCCCTGCATCGGCAGGCGGACTCTCAACCACTGCGCCACCAGGGAAGCCCTGCATTGACCCTTGATTGTTACATTTCAGAAATATTTAGACAGCTTAGGTAATATTCATAGAAGAGCCCTCCGGTTGATGGAGAGACTTTTAAGCCATACTATGTGAGGAGTGAGAGTATGTAACCAAGAAATAGAGACCCTGGGAGATAGGAGAGTACCCTGAAGTTTCTGAAAAGCTGTCTTGAAAATAAAAAGGAATAAAATATTTTACTGTCTACGGTGGATGGTGGGTAGAGATTTTGAGAAGGCAGTTTTGGACTCTGTGTACTAATGGATTTTAGTATATCGAGTTCTCTGTAAAGGAAAAG
The DNA here is from genome assembly GCF_002837175.3 of Physeter macrocephalus. Taxonomy (NCBI): domain Eukaryota; kingdom Metazoa; phylum Chordata; class Mammalia; order Artiodactyla; family Physeteridae; genus Physeter; species Physeter macrocephalus. Next base: position 77,881,251 of record NC_041229.1, read on the forward strand.
AATGCCTGAGATAGTGGCAAGGTTTCTATCTGTGATGTTATGACAATACAATCTGGTAACCACATGAAAAGAATACCTTCCTGTAGGGTGAGGCATTTTTATATTTATAATTGGGGATGGAAGATGTGTGAAACAGCTGCCTTTTAAAATCCCTTGTAACCATGAAATTCCATGCTAAAGTGTACTCAACATCCGAGAAACCCTATCACAGTGTCGCTGGAGCCAACAGTTCTTTAGAATTCAAGGTTCAGTTCAGTGCCAAATAGGGCCCAAGAGGAGCTCTACGTAGTTTGTGCAAATCCCATTTGGTGGAGGGGGGGGGTGGTCGGAGTAGAACTGAGCAAGTTGTGGGACAGGAGTTTGGGGCCACCTAAAGCATGGGAGCAGTGAGAATGTGCAGAAATAAGTCTGAAAAAGGAGATGGAGAGATTCAGAAGTTTCAAAAGTCCCGCTTTGCCATTCTGTCTGATAGCTTTCCTCGCCATGAAAATGAGAATTCTCTACCTTCTCCAGCTTTTAACAGCTTTTGCAACTTATTTTTTTCTTACTCCCTATTGCCTATAGATGTCAGTATGTGGGCATTTTTGAATATATATATATATATATATATATATACACATATATAAACACTTATTTTAATTTTTATAAAATATATGAATTTTATCATTTAATTTTAAAATATATGTATCACTTTAAAATAAAAATGAGAATTTTAAAATCCAGAAATGATGAATAAGTATTACAAGATTTTATTATAACTTTTTTCTAGTTGGAAATATAATAGTCCTATTGCATTTTTATTCATTACTTGTTGAAGATTTGAGTGTTAGGAATAGAACGTAGATCCTTCTTTCTTTCTCTCTGTCTGTCTCCCTCAGTAGGGGCAGTATAATGACTCTCTAGAATTTGAGCACATAGGCTGCAGAACACAATTCCACCACCTCTTTATGTATCAGTTTTCCATTTTATGGAGTGCCTGGTATACTGTAAGCCTACAATATATGTAAATATTACTATTATTTTGTATTATATCATGCCACACATGCTCTTTGTGGAAAATATCAGGAGAAATAATGGAAGTCTACATGTGAAACAATTCTGATAAATAAAACCTGTTTGAGGCCATAATGGAAGCTGAGAATTAAAATCCACTTTAAGCAAAAGCATGTTAAAGCTTTACCCAAACAAGCATAAATCATCTAAAAACCAAAGTGACTGTAATTATTTTATAACTTGTTCCTGTTATACGTTGCCTTGATAAACAAAATCCAGATTGATTCCAGCGATTATATAGACTCTCATGGATATTCCTAAAATTGAAACTGGGACCTAATAGTTTCTAGAGTAAGAAATCTGGAGGCATCATTAAGTCCTTCTGGATGAAAGAGCAGCTTGTGGTTGTGCAGGATGTGGTGGTCAAAGAATGAACACAGGGACCTCAAGTGGTGTCCGTAGTTGTGATAATGGTCTCGTGTATTAAGTGATTATTTTCCAGCCATTTGCTAAGCATTTTGCCTCTATTACATCTTCTAAGAGGTAGTTCTATTATTGTGCCCATTTATAGGTGAAAAAAAAAATGAGTCTAAGAACGTGCTTTCCTATCCCATAGTCTCTTTATTGTGGTTACACACCAAGAAAATATTTTTGTTCCAGAAGTTGTCTTTTGGCTTTAGACTGGGAATTATAGTTTGTGTACTGTTAAGACTAGAAAAGGTTTCTGTTTGGTTGTTGCTCTTGCTTTGAAGGAGTTTATTCCTCTAGTCATACTTAACACACACCTACACACACACTCACTCATTCATATACTGTTTTCTGCTATCTGAACTTTTTTTTTTTTTTTGCTGTACGCGGGCCTCTCACTGCTGTGGCCTCTCCCGTCGCAGAGCACAGGCTCCGGACGCGCAGGCTCAGCGGCCATGGCTCACGGGCCCAGCCGCTTCGCGGCAGGTGGGATCCTCCCGGACCGGGGCACGAACCCGTGTCCCCTGCATCAGCAGGCGGACTCCCAACCACTACACCACCAGGGAAGCCCTATCTGAACTTTTTGAAGTGATAGCTTAGGTGATAAAGTGAAGGCATAGAAATATAATAAAATTTGTCATAATTGAGAAAATCCTAAACCCTTGAGGGGAATTCATATTTATGAAAATATTTATATTTTTAATGTGAGACAGGGTCCATATGTCCTACTGAACTTGAGATACAATATGTATATATGTGCAAACGTATTTTTTATTATCCCCAATAAATGAGGCAGCTTTCACATTAAAAATAAGGCTTTTTTCTCTTTGTTTTTACAAGAAGTCTCAGACCTTATACAGGATGTCTAAAACACAATGCTTTAGAATTAGTTAATGTAGAGCATCCAAGGGAATGATAATTTTATCCCATCAGCAAGTCTATGGTAACTTTTTTTCTAAACAGCGTGTTCACACCCTGGCATGCTGTCACTAAAATTAGCTTTCTAACTCTAATTATTATATCGATTAGATTTAACACATTATGCAGCTCACAGATGAATCACACAGTAGGATTCTTATAAGACACAATAGCAAGGCAATTTCCCTTAAATACAGCTTGATTTTAGTGCTTGCATGGGAGAGAAGACTCTTTATTACCGGAGTCCTGAGATACATCTTGTATGTTTAACCGTGGCTCTATATATTCTAGTTATGTTTCCTAAATGTATATATACAGCAAAACCTCCTTTCATCGTGTAAATAGGAAATAAGAGATTTCTATCATGTCTCTCTTTTGCTCTCTATTTTCTACTAAACAAGAGAACAAATGAAGTCTCTCCAGGAGGCCCTGGAAAATCAGCTTAAAGAGACAACTGAGAAAGCAGAAAAACAGCAGGCTACTGTAAGTGTTTCTTTTCTGTGTCTTTTGCTTTGGGGCTGGAAAATTGTTAACTTTTTTCCCTAAAACATTATGGAACAAATACACCTGTGACAAATATAAATGAAAGTACAATGAAAAAAACGCAATCAACAAGATTACAAAAATACTTAGCAGCAATCATTCCAAAAAAATATTTTCATTGTATTTGATTCTTAGGGGTCTTCTAATTCCCAACCCTTATTTATGGTTGAAAAACTCAGGGCAAGAGTGTTGGTGTCAGGCCCCCTATCAGTGGCTCTTGAATTTTGGGGTGTGACTTTGAACTAAGTTAAGCTATACAGATCCCTAAGCCATACCCTACATCCACTGAATAGACATCTCCCAAGGGTGGAGCCGCACCATCTGCTTACTTAATCAACTACACAGGTGATTCTGAGACACCCCAAAGTTTAAGAATCAAGCTTCTCTCCAGATTTTCTCTCTCAAAATGATGTTCTATTGACCCTCACCTTTCAATTCTTATAACTAATATTCACCATGGACAGGAGAGATGGTGCCCTGGATAGTAGTGCTAAAAACTAGATTTCTACCTCATTCCCCACATGCACTTATGTACCATTTATGGAGATTGAACCTTTTATCTTGTTCGAGGACCTGAATCTATTTCAAAATATAGTATATTAATAGAAAATTTGAGGTATAGTAAGACCAATAGATCAGGAAACAACTACCTTTAGAAAGATAGTTTATTTCTCACAGTTCCCAAGAGGGGGGCATGCCACATGACCGGGGACCATGCAGGGAAGCACCAGGTCAGGCACAAGGCAAAGGAAGGCAGGGAAACTGTGGACAAGAGCCTTTACTGTGGTTTCTGTGGGAAGGAATGGGCTGGGCAGGGTAAGCAGGCCGAGGATTGGCCCATTTGAATGATTTCAGCAGGCTCTGGGGCACAGAGACTATTTGTCTGGTACCCGGCCCTGGGGTGATTAAGGCAGGTGGATAGTCGCCTGAAGTGTGAGAACCCAGTACAAGGGGTGGCTGGAGTTCTATGCTCTGTATTGGTTAGTGTGTATTTGAAAAGCTTACCACCAGGAAGAGTGGGTGGGGAAGGAGCAGCGATGAGGAAGGCAGGAGGTCAAGATAGGATGACTCAAGCATATTATTGAGTTGTCCATAACAAGGCTAGTCTGTGTATATGTGGAAGGTAGATGTTAAAGCATCAAGTTTACAGAAGCTAGAAACAGGACTAATACAAGGTCTCCATCCAGGTTGATTACTTGGGATCCCAGCCCCTTTAAGACTTGTCATCCTGCCTTTCTTTTGCAAGCCTTCCTTGAATAATCTGGATTAGGGTATAAAGTTTTGCTTCTGAAACTTAGCCCTGTCTGTCATCTGGGGTACCTGCTTCTTGGAGACAGTCTTTGTAATAATGGCTGTTGATTCTCCTGGGTGCAGGATTATTTCTTGTTAATAAATTCACTGTTATCTGTCCAGCCCACCTGTAAGGATGAGCATGTTTGTTCTTCTGTGTTATGCCATGGCAACACTCACTGCTAACCTACAAGGTGTCCTAGTGTCTGGCTCGTTGGACAGCGGGTGTTACATAAAAGAACAGGCATATTTTTAGCACTATCATGTTGATTCCTCCCCTCAAAATCTGACCCAGCATAAGGAGCAACCCTAATTGCAATCCCATTTAATCTCAACTTCTTCATAGCCTGGTCGCAAATAATGACAGTTAGAACAGAATAGAAATATTCACACATACTGTTTTCTCAGATTCTCACAATAAAACTGAACACTACTGTCTGGCTCGTTGGACAGCGGGTGTTACATAAAAGAACAGGCATATTTTTAGCACTATCATGTGGATTCCTCCCCTCAAAATCTGACCCAGCATAAGGAGCAACCCTAATTGCAATCCCATGTAATCTCAACTTCTTCATAGCCCGGTCGCAAATAATGACAGTTAGAACAGAATAGAAATATTCACACATACTGTTTTCTCAAATTCTCACAATAAAACTGAACACTACTGTTGTTGTTGTTGTTGTTGTTGTTGTTCTGAAAAGGAATAACTCTTGCTTGTATTTACACAGCTAGCATTTGGAGAAGCCAAGTCATGAACCTGTGTTTATTCCAATATGTTATGCACACTGTGTCTAACATCCCAAAAGAAGAAAGCTCTAACACTTGAAAGAGCTCAACAAAAGTTAGAAGAGTAAAGTATGGCAAAAGTGGGGATAAAGGATGCATAGTTGAGAAGAAGGAGGAGACAGGACTGGCCGAGTCAGCTTTATCCTCACCTCAGAATCCTTGTAGTGCTTTTCTTAAAGTTCAGCATTGAATCTTGAGGGAGGATTTTCCTCTCCCACCCCAAAATACTCTACTAAACCAGAAACACCCTATATGTATTCATAACCTAACATGTGCTACAGAATAAGAATATTCTGGGTTTAAATTCCTAGTGGACCATCTACTATCTGTAAATTTGAGTAAGCTCTTTAACTTTTGCAAGTTTCCTTATTTGAAGAATTTGGGGAATAATTAAAATTAAAATAACATACATAATTTCCCTAAAATTATATCTGGCATATAGTAGATAGTAGAATCTAAACTAAATTTGGTCTACTCAATAGAAAGAAAAAAATAAAATAATAAAATAAATAAATTATCCAATTGAAAGAAAAATGTAGGCAAAAGAATTACTCTTGGCAAAAGTTTCAATGTATTAGAATAACAATAATTTAAATGGGTTAATTTAAATAATAATTTTTAAAAGACACAGAATAACTACAATTAAGAAATTAGGACAGTATATGCAAATGTGCTAATTTTAACAACTGAGAAGACCACATACTTAAAATAAGCAATACAGGAAAATACATGCAAAACAACATAAAAGAAGTAAATGATTGACAACAATATTAGTGTTGGCAAATAGAATTTAAAGCACAAATATAATGTAAGAGAAAGCATTATATGCTAGCAAAGAAAAATAAATGAATAAAATGAGGTGGTTATAGTTATAACCATCATAAACATAAATGTACTTAACAAATCAGCTTCCATATCCATCAATCTATAAGTGAAGGGAGAAATAGGCAAATACAAAGATCTTAAAAATACAACTGGTAGTAATAAATATTAGATATATAGAGAAATCTCTAAAAAAGTGACTATATTCTTTTTAAGCACATGCAGAACATCTATAGAAATTTTATAGAAATATACTATGTATAATCCAAAAAGTTATATATGTTCAAAAATATGACTAGCATATACACTATTTTATTCAATCCTTTTGTTATAAAATTTAAAATAAATTTTTATAAATGGTTAAACAATTCTTTATGTTTGGAAAATATATAACACATTTTCTAATAACCCTTCGGTTAATAAGAAATAATAAAAGAAATAAAGAAGTACTTAATAATAGTGAAGACACTACATGCCAATATAATAATTGAGGTGAATTGATAGCTTTAAATGCATTTTTCCAGAAAAATAAAAGATTAGCAACATAAATTCAAGAAGTTATTTAAAAAGCCAAACATCAATGCAATAAAGAGAGTATTATAAAGACTATTGAAGACAATAATAAAATAGAAAACAAAAAAAGGTAAATTTAAGTTCTTTGGAAAGACTATAAGACTTTAAGATATGAGAAAGATTAAGAATAGAAAGACAGACTCAAATTTTAAAATGTTGAATTAAAAAAAGAGCTAAGAGTCATAATTGTAATAGGAATTCAAACAAATAAGGTATTATGAGCAACAGTTCCCTGATACATTTAAAAATGTACATGTAAATTTCTAGATAAATAAATATAAAATGCTAAAATTTCGGCAAGAAGAAATTCAGCACTTGAATAGCTGAACACAGTTGGAATTTTATTTTGCTAAAAGACCCCCTTTCCCAAGTATTTCAAAGCCAGAAAGTTTTCATGGTGACTTCTACTAATTTTTAAAAATCAGTTAACTTCAAATATAGGCAAATATTTTCTGGAAAATAGAAAAAATTTGAAAACTTTCATCTCATTTTACAAACTTCATCAGTTATGATTCCAAAATCAATTAATGGCTATATGTGTAAACTAACAGCTATTTTTCTACTAATGAATGTACATGTAAAAGGTCTATAAGAACAAATTCAAGACTATATTAACAAAATATATCATCATGATCAATAAATGCAAATACCTGCAGAAATAAATAATACTTATCTTTTGGAGGGAATGTGTTTATGTTTTTAATTGAATGACTGATATTTTCTAAGTCAAAGTCCAGAAAGAGTTGACAGAAAGCTTAACAAATATGGGAATAACATATATTTAGTAAAAGCATGATTTTTATAAAATGTGCATCTGGTGGAATCTAGGAAAAAATAGATTTCATACTACTGGGTCTCATCACTTCCAAACTTCGGTAAAGACTCAAACTGTTTGTGCTTTTTCTCCCTATTTGAGGATTCTAGGTTAACTAAGGATTAAATAAGTATATATTTTAATTGTTGCAAATCATTCAACAATTATTCTTTCTGCTAGGAAGACTGTAGTTGATGTAGTTGAAAGTTGGATAAGAAGGGGAGAATGAAATAATTGTAATTGCTCACTCTCAAACAGAGGGAAAACATTTGGATTTGATTCTGTAAATATTGTGCTATTTTAGATTTAAGAGCAGATACTCTTATGTGCTGCCCTTGATTATATTATCTAATTACTAAATTGAACTATCTCCCTAATGGGACAATGAGTGTGACTCACATTTTCAGGTTGCTCTGAGGATCTTCTTAATTCAAATGTAAGCTTGAAAATTGTTATGACCAAAATGATGGACATAGTGGTCCTCAGCCTTCTGCTTCTGTTTTACATGTAGTTGGACCATCAAAAATTGTTTGGTTTAGGTTTTGTTACCTTTTGAGTAAATGGTAGTACAAGGAAGAAAAGACAAGGTGTTAATACATGTTGCAAAGCTTTACAGACGCACAACAAATATAATGTACAGAAAGTGAACAAGACTACTACACATCAAATCCAGGATAGTGGTTACCTCTGGGGGGAGGGGAGGAACTAAAATTAGTGGGGCTTTAATAGTACTATAACATTTTCTTTACAAGGTCTGAAGAAAGTTGGACAAAGCATTTATATATATTTATTCTTAGGGTGGGCCCAGAAGCATTTTACATAGTATTACTCTTGTTCTTTTGTTTATGTTTGAAAGGTTTCAGAACTATTTTTTTAATGTGTATATATACGGTAAAAATTAACTTTACTCCTAAATTTGATTTCCACTGACTTAATCTATCTATATATATATACGGTAAAAATTAACTTTACTCCTAAATTTGATTTCCACTGACTTAATCTATCTATAGAGATAATCCATATTACCAGTCTCTTTTGCATCATTCCAGGAATCCTCTAAGACTATGTTATCCAATATATAACCACCAGATACAGGAGGCTTTTGAGCATTATAAAATGGCTAGTCCAAACTGAGATATGCTGTACGTGTAAAACACACAGTGGATTCTAAAGATATATTGCAAAAAAAAAGTCAGTTTATCATCATTAATCCATTACATGTCAAATGATTCCATTTTGAATATATTGAATTAAATAAAATATATCAGTAAAATTAATTTTACCTGTTCCTTTTACTTTTTAAAAAAATTGTGACTGGCAGAAAATTGAAAATTGGAGAAATTGAATGTTTCATCCACTGTCATACATTCACATAAATAGGGAACCCTCAGTGACCATAGAGTCTCATATTTTAGCTACTGTGCTATACTGATCTTTTTCAAAGTAGTCAGGCAGATAAAGATGCAATGTTTATACAGATACAGTTTGAATAACTGGCCTAAGGGTACAGATTCTGACAGTATCATATTCAGCAGGAAACATCATGGTTTCCCTGGTACAGTATTTATAACGTTCCATGCTTTTGAGGTCAGGAGCATCACTATGCAATTGCTCTCAGACCTGGCCTTATATAAAAATTACCTTGAGCATGTTTAAAGAAAAGAGATTCCTAGGCCCAACCCTAGAATTTAGCTTTATTTAAGAACCACATTTTTAAAAATTGAAGTTTAAACAAGTAAGTGAATCACAGTCATGACATGCATTTCTCAATTTTTAAAATTTTTTTAAACTTTTTTATTATGGGGACTTTCAAACTTACACAAAAGTGGAAGGAGTAGTGTAATAAATCCCCATGAATACATCAATTAGCTTCAAGAATTAGCAACACATGGCCAATCTCATCTCAAGCATATCATTCTCTTGTCCCCTCTTCATTTTTTGTTATACAGTGGATCCTTGTTTGTTATTTATTTTACATATAGCAGTGTGTACAGTCAATCCCAAACTCCCTAACTATCCCTGCCCCCTAGATGAACTTATTTACAAAAGAGAAACAGACTAAATTTAAAAAAAAAATAATCTTTTATTACATAAGAAAAAGTTATGTGATATACCTAGTGGATATATTTATGAATTTGGCAATAAAAATATGGATAATGAAAATTTTAACCCTTTGTTCTTTTTCAGTATTTGTTGACAGAGATAATTTTATTGTACTTCAAAAATTGTGAAAATAAATTTATAAAAGCTATAGAAATGAATTTGAAATATGTCTACATGATATTCTATTTATTTTCAGATTGCTTTTTTAAAGACTGAAATGGAGAGAAAGAACAAAATGATCCGAGATCTCCAAAATGAGGTAAGACATATTTCAGGAAAATTTCATACAAGTCAAAGAATATACAGAAGCAAACATATTGATTTGCCATAAGCTCTGGGGTATGATCGCACGCAAATATGTCCTTTAGTTAAGTACTAATGGAGAGGAACTATAAGGTTAAAACTTGAGTATATAATCCCTACTTTAACATATATTTGACAATGTTATTAGTTCATACATCTCCAGGTCATTTTCCCTTCTAATTATATTTTGCTTTGGCAATGTTAAAATTTTATTTTTATTTTATAAATGTATTTGTCTACCAAATGACATCACAGGCACTGAAGAAGAGAGCTAGTTAGAAATGGACCTTATGTTAGGAAAAGTCAATCTAGAATGAAAAATTTATGTGAGGCAATCTTAGAGTGATGTAGATTTGAAATAAATAAGCTGTAACCACTTTCCTTACAGCCTTTAAAATGTAAGGATCCTATAAAATGCTGTATGCTTTTTCCTCCTTTTGACTTTTTGTCTACCCTGTTACATAACTACTTTATTTTCTAAGATTTCTCCATCACATTTGTATTTCCACCTTTTTATTTCTTTTTTTTTCCTTGAATGAAATTAGTTATTTAGAACTATTAAACCATGATTAATTAAAGATACGTCTTCTTTTATCAAGCCCACTAAGGTGGATTTTAAATCCCAACTCAACTGCTTTAGCCATTTCTCGTTTCCTTTACTCCCCTTCCTCCCTCCCTACCTCCCTCCCTTGCTTCCTTCCTCCAATTTTTTGAGACACTTCAAATACAGATGAGCTACATTATTCCTATATCATTTCCACCTTGATGCCCAGGTTAAAAAATAGACTATACAAATGCCTTGGTATCAAGATTCAGCATTTGTACTCTAATTATGACATTAAAATGGTTTATCAAATGTGCAAACAGATGTATAGAAAAAAGGAAAGCAAGAAAAGTTTTAAGTGTCTTCCTTATGATTCTATTGTATTTTCATTTCTTTCTAATGATTTTTTCTTTTGAGTCTTCTTAAGAAAGTCTAATGAGATGGACTTGATAATATTTTCCCTGAGGCCTAAATCTTGGATTTACTGTTTATGGTGGAAAATGTCAGTAAACTAGAGATACCGAAATACTGGTTGTACTAGATAATTTCTTGTTCTCTGGGGCTCAGAGAGGGCCCGATTACTCAAGTCTAAAACTTTCCATGTATCATTTAAGACAAAGGGAATGTTTAAAACAATGTTAAAGCCAGTATTAAAACAGGAAAGAAAGTACATTTGGACGTGTAAACACACATCCATGCACACACACACACACACACGCACACAACAACATGAACCCCGTTGTATAAGAATGAGAGGATTATGGGCTAATTTATATCTCTGTGTATGTATTATCAGTTAACTTTTCATCTTACATAATTTTTTAAAAATCTAGAATCTAAGGAGGAAGCTCTTTTAAAACCAAACTATAAATTATTCATATCAGGTACCTATGAGGATTAACAAAATATTTTCTTTCCTTCCATGGGATCATTTTTTAAGTTTAATATTAATTTTCTAAGTGTATAGGCTAGAATAATTTAAAAAGCAATACAACACTTCAGAAGTAATGGCTGCCAAAAGTAAGCTTTGTAATTAAATTTGCTACTATTTACTTTCATCATATTGAAAATCAGCAAGATGATACTTGATAACCAGAAAAGTCTTTGACTTCTCTAACAAAAACTAATGGTGAACATGTATTATCAACTGAATGCTTTTAATCTGACTCCTTTTTATTAATTCCTTGAAATTTTAGGTTTGTTATTTTGACAAATAATCAGTATGTAGAGGTTAAACAAAATACTTGGCCCATACTCTGCACAGTAAAATTATATGGACACTACCTGAAAGATTTTTGTTCAGGAGTAATAAAATAAAAAGGCAAATTGACTAAACAAAATACAGAGCGGTGAGGGAGATCATACAGGTATAAAGAGATTTCTGGGAGAAGATCGAAATATCCTGAATGACTTCTGAGTGAGGATATTGGGGAAGTCCCAATTTAAGAAGGGACTTCTGAAAAGTTATTAAAGAATGATCATATTTTTTTCATATGTGAACGTAAATATCTTAAAAGGCACTCTTATGTTAGCAGCTAGGCATTTAGTTTTTAAGATTTACCTCATCCCTTGGAGGGGGAAAATATTTAGATTTTATTTTTAGGCAAATGCTGTGTAGGGCTGAAAGCATTTTGATTTTTCCATCCTGGCAGTCATACCTGGAATGGAATACATGGGACCCCATAATTCAAAGACTGTGTTCATAACTGGGAAAGAACATCGGAGAATATTTGGAGAATATGGATAGCAAAGTGAGGATGCCTGAGAAAAAGAAATAGGAGATTTTTTTTTTAAACCAAGAAAATTAAGAGTGAGACTGTAAAGAGTATAGCTATGAGTTAATCACAGTATTTCAAGCTCCTTTATTTTATCTGTCTCTGTGGGTATCTATGTCTTCACATGGACATCACATTTAACCTGTGTCTGGGATTGCTTTTACTCACAGAAGCTTTACTGAGATTTAGGGGGTCTCCAAAGTTCAGGTCCAAGCCTTCTGCTTCTCCGCTTATATTCTCTTTCATGGAACAGACAAGTCAAATCTATTCTGCCACAGTGTGTATCTCTTTGTACCAAATCACCTTACTAGAAATTCATAAATGATGGAATGATGTCAGTAAAGTTTGAAAAATTGTGTTGGTTTATATGTAATTTTTCCCAACATGTTGAGGTTTGAAGCAATCAGGGGAAAGCCTTGTCAAATTTTAGAGAAAATTTTTATCATACAAAGACAAAAGAAAATATGCAAAAGTACCTCCTTTTAGTGCATGTAGTGGTGTTTTAGTGCCTTCAAAATATTTAAAAAAATGTTTCTTACTGCACCAAGATATCTGACTAAACTGAATATTGAAGACTCTAAGGCATTCCCCCGTATTAAAATAAGAGATTATGGGCTTCCCTGGTGGCGCAGTGGTTGAGAGTCCGCCTGCCGATGCAGGGGACGCGGGTTCGTGCCCCGGGCCGGGAGGATCCCGCATGCCGCGGAGCGGCTGGGCCCGTGAGCTATGGCCGCTGGGCCTGCGCGTCCGGGGCCTGTGCTCCGCAACGGGAGAGGCCACGGCAGTGAGAGGCCCGCGTACCGGAAAAAAAAAAAAAAAATAAGAGATTAGTGAAAAATATGTATCAGAAATTAATTCTTCTGATAATCTACTTTATTAGAAGTCAATTCCCTGTAGGGTCTACATCTCAAAAGAGAAAACAGTAAATTCTAAGTGTAAGACTGAGCAAAGGATTGAGTATGATTTGGGGGATAAATGCTAGAAAATATTAAACTGTGGTTGTATTTTTATTACTATTGTCATTATTTTGTTAATATTATGATCACAAAATTACACAGTAAGTGGTCTTCCTCAATCACAATTTTCTCATACATCCTGTATTTTTAGTGTACACATTTGCAGAATATGAGATTTCTCACAATGCAAAAATTGATTTATAGTAGCTCTCTCACCATTTTTTTAGTAACTTCCTAATCTGTCTCTAATTCTGATGTCTCTTATGTAATCCATTTTATGCATTCAATTACTTATTTTGTATTTTGTATTTGGATATTGTATGGTTACAACAAATGTAAAAAGTTGTACCAGAAAGCAAAACAAAGAAACAAAAACACTTAGCCTTTCTTCTCTGACTTCCATAACTGCATCATCATGTGATATAGACAATCTTATTGACTCCAAAGCTTAGAATTCTCGATGACTTTGCACTTTTAAAACACCCTCTCTCTATTGTCATTTCTAATTTTCTTTAATTTTATCCACTGTTTCCCCTAGGATAAAATAAGTTTCTCTATAGTGGTTCCAGATATAAGAAAGGGATGAGTAGGGTAATACATAGGTATTGAAATATTAGATAAATTAGGCATTGAGACAAGCATCTCTGATTAGTTTGAAACTCCTTAATGAAATGTGAGAGTTTGATAATGTTCCGGACTTTTCAAAGGAGTACATAGCTAAAAATACTTGAATTAGATTAGTATTAAAACATAGTCTATATTAAATTAGTGAGTACATAGAGATAACAAAGGGAAGGGAAGAAAAGTGAAAGGAAGAGAGAGAGGGAAAAAGAGAAAGAAAGGAAGGAAGGGAGGAAGGAAAGAAAGAAGGGAAGGAAGGAAAGAAGGAAGGAAATGAAGGAAGGGAGGGAGGGAGGAAGGAAGGAAGGAAAGAAGGAAGGAAGGAAAGAAAGGAGGAAGACAGGCAAGTTGGGGAAGTACCCCCACCCCAAATCTCTGCTGTGATGGTTTGTTTTAGTATAGATTCTTATGATTGATTATTTTCCCGAGACTCATTCAAGATAGTTCGAGGTAAGGAAAAAATAAGAAATCACATTTCTAAAATGGTAATAATAAAGTCAGGAACCATAAAAGTGGGCCTTACTCTGCCAGTGATAGAAATCAGAAATTTGTCAAAACTACTCTCCAAAGCAGGTTTTCCCTCTCACTATTTCATGGCTCCATTTTCCTTTCTTTCTAGTCTCTCAGTTACTTAGCTCGTCTATTTTTCGCATGGCTCGTATAGTTTAACCCAACTTTGAAATACTAATCTGCCTTCTCTATCTCCTACTAATAACCAATTTAATCTTCTTTAATGTTTTGTTTTATTGCTGTTGTTATAAGTACCTGGGGGGAAAGTCTTGCTACAGGTCAAGTCACTGGCCAATCTGTGGGTTTCCAAAGGGTTCCAAATAATCATTGACACATATCCAGGTATATGAGGAATAAAACATGGGTTTTTAGGGGCAATGTGCCAGTTGTGACAAAAAGCAACCTCTGATAAGAAGAAGATGACTTATTAAGCCATTTAGAGGACTCAACAAAATGTTAGGAGAGGTGCATACGCATATTGTAGGCTGAGCTTAGGAACAACTCCACAAACAAACCCCAGAGCTGTTTGTCTCAAGGCAGGGCTACCTCTGCCAAGATCAGGAAGATGCTAGCCACCTTTATGTTCCCATCACAGGGAGCTCCAGTATCACATAGCCATATCCCTGTGCATCAGACCATGGATAACATCTAGCCTGTTTTCCCATGTAAGTAATTGCTGTATCTGCATTTTGCAGGGATCATATATGATTAGCAAAGTCTAAATCATGTCTGCCCTAGAGCTGCAATGCACTTTAGAAACAGAGAGGATTTGTTTTATTTCTAATTTGTTTGCTTTCATTTTTCCTTGGGAATACGGGTTTAACACTATGAAAAACTTTCACATCGTGGAAACAATGTTCCAAAATTTGGTAGCTAGTGTATTAAAAACTTTTCTTAAAAAAAAAAAAGGGTTAGAGTGTGGTAACCAGCTTTAGTATATGTTATGTCATCACTGAAGGGTTCTGAGTGGTTGAGAGACATGCTCTAACACTGATAGAGTATCCAATTGTGCATGTGTGTATATTAAAATATCTGTGTGTATACATGGCCTCTTGCCTATCCTTTAACATGTGATTTTAGCTTTGCTTTTGTATGAACTATTTCCTCAACTAGATGCTGACTCTTCAAAGTTAGAATCCTACCTTTACTAAAATATTATAATTCAGATTTTTTTACACACAAAGAAAACACAGGGCCAGGACTCTGTGTACAGTGAAGATAAATGAAAACCATATTTAAGTCCATTCTTGGCACCAGTGACTTCAATAAATTAAATAAACATTGGACACCGTGTCCAAATTTGGAGATTGAAGCTGGTTTCCCTAATTTGCTATTCTCTACAACAGGGATAGTTAGAGACCCAGCAAGATATCAGAGAATCTCTGACCATCTGGAAGTTATTAAGATGACAGAAAAAAAGTATAGGTGCATATGTGTATTTTTCAAAGGTGAGGATGTAGATTCTCATGGAGAGTCCATGACTGAAACAAAAAAATAATAAAGTCAATAACCACTGATCTAGAGAAAACTCTAGTAAATTTTAAGAAGAAAACCCATTTTCGTTCAATTCTTGTGGCTGTAAGTCTCTGTAAAATAAATTATTCCATTTTCTTGCCTCAATAAGGACACTCAAGTGAAGATGATGGGATATTTCATAATGTGACAGAGTGCTCCAGGGCCATCATTCTGAAATGGTGCCTGCAGATGAACCTTTGTGAGAGTTTGAGTTGAATATATACTGAGTCCAGGACACACTTGAGATGTTTTCAAATAATTCCATCACACCTTTCTTACTTTATTCCTGCTAGTTTACCTTTTAAAATGATTATTTCTGAGAAATTTTGGCGAGCTGGTTATTTTGGTTAATTGTGTATCCATTATCTAAAGTTTATTATAACCCATTTGTACTAGGTCCTAAGGCTACTGTAATAAAGTAACACAAGCTGGGTGGCTTAAAACAATAAAAGTGTACTCTCTCACCATTCTGAAGGACAGAAGTCTAAAATCAAAGAAATGTCACAGGACCATGCTCCCTCTGAAGGTTCTAGAGAATAATCCTGCTTTGCCTCTTCCTACTTTCTAGTGCCTCCTGGCAATCCTTGACATTCTTTGGCTTGTCAAGAATCTCTGCTTTGTCTTCCTATGGCCTTCTCTATGTATCTCTTTGTTTTCTACTCTTCTTTAAGGACACCTCTTATGGGATTTAGGACCCACCCTAATCCAGTATAACCTGATTTTAGCTTAATTACATGTGCAAAAACCACTTTTTATTAATAGGGGCACAACTTAAGGTTCCAGGTAGGTGTGAATTTTAGGGTGATACTATTCAAATGCCATTTTGTATATTCCAGGTAAACAGCTTAGACAAATTTTTTTTTAAACAGGCAAAGAGAGAACTTTTTTTTTTCTTTTTTTTTGCGGTACACGGGCCTCTCACTGTTGTGGCCTCTCCCGTGGCGGAGCACAGGCTCCGGACACGCAGGCTCAGCGGCCATGGCTCACGGGCCCAGCCGCTCCGCGGCATGTGGGATCTTCCCGGACCGGGGCACGAACCCGCGTCCCCTGAATCGGCAGGCGGACTCGCAACCACTGCGCCACCAGGGAAACCCAAGAGAGAACATTTTATTAGGTGTAAGTCTTAGCCAATGTTTCAATGGGGAAAGAGGAAAGATTTTTATTAGATATAAATCTGTCTATGGAAGTACTTTAGTACTGCTTATTTAGATGCATATATAAGGTTTGTTTATATATTCATTTGTAATAAACATATAACTTAATTCCCAAAATTATCTCAACATTTTGCTAGTTCCTGAGGTATATAAATATTATAAATTTCAATTAACACAAAACAATCTCTGATCATGAAGGATGTAAGGAACAGAATTTAATATTGTATAACAGGTAACATATTTTGCCATATAATATGTTATGATACAATAATAATTACTCAATTTGCACAAAATATCTACAATAAAAACACGTTGAAATAAGCATTTTACAATAACATATTGTAAAGGGGCCGATGAAGGCAATAACCTACTCAGGTGTGGTGGCCACTGAATGTGTCATTGAAGGGGTGGGTTTTGAAAGGAATGAAGTGATTAGAACTTATGGCTATTTATTCATAATAAAGAAAGCAAACGTAAAAAAAAGTGAATACTTCAAAAGTTTCCTTGTAGGTGAAAAGATTGTCAGATGTTTATTGCTGTGAAGAAAGTAGTTAATTTTGATGATTATAGCTGATTCCAATTTCAGGCCAGTTGACTTGCAAAGAGTAAGTAATGCTATAAGTATGTGTTATAAAAATGGGTTGGAGTAGCCAAACTGATTGACACAGCCAAACAGTAATAAACAGAAAAATAAATCTGAAAATTACCACTATCAAATACAATTACATCAGTAAACTTTCTAGTTTGCAAGGACATAGAATTTTTACTCAGTGTTTCTGAAGTAAACCAGGACTGTTGTCGTATGGGAGATTATGGTCTACCTAAAATCTCATTTTATTTACTGTTACTATCAATTAATTCCACCAAGTTCTAATTTCCTGCTTGAGAATGTTGGATAGATGCTGACATTGTACACAATTTTAGGAATAGTTTTCAGTTGAAATTGTGTCTTTAGCCCCTGGCTGCATCTGGATCACTATTTCTGTTCTGTGATAGAGGAATGTCTAGTATTCTCTGTCATGCTTCAGGTAAAGGGGAAAGTTTGATTTCTTAATTTTGCATCTTCTGTAAACATTATTTTATAAGTTTTAAGCACCTCAGAATATTATTAATTTAATAAATGAGAAAACAATGTGTGAGAGACATTTAGCATATGTTTAGACATTTAGCTTGTAATAAATGGGAACTATTATCATCATAGTTATTATTGCCGTTGGGTTCTGAGGTAAAATTTGTTCATCAATAAGCAATACTATGGAAAACTACTTGCTTAGAAAATGGTCTTAAACAAACAAACAAATACACTAAAACTCCATATTTCATTTAAATATAAATACCAAGGTAAGACAGGACTCTATCTCTCTAACTACTGGACAGTCTCATTCCATCTCTCATAGTGTCTCTCTCCACATGGCAGACAAGAAGTCCGAGAACTGTCTGATTAATATTCTACCAGCTTAGAAACAATAGCCAAGTGAGACCATTTTTTTCAGATTACATGAACAGAAAAACCCCAGGAAAGAGCCTATATTGTTTGCATGCCTGAGTCAATCACCATGGGCAGGGGAATAGAGCATTTTGGCCAAGTCTGAGTCACATTTCTATCCTTTTGTTAGATGGGAGCAACCCGACTCAAAACTTGGATGAATTTCCCACAGGAAATAAAGGTTCATTGCAAAAGATTGCCTAGATATTGGACCAATAACATAAAATGTATAAAGAAAACCATCAAACACTTCTATTACTCCCTCTTAGCCTCACCCATTTTCTAACCCTCAGATCAGAGCATGTAAGTAGTACTTTAATCATTTCAAGTCCCAAGTCATGCATGATGTATTTGCATCACCATGTCTTTGTTAGTGATGCTTCCTTGCATATAATTTCACCCTCATTCCAAACATGTTAAGGATCTTTACTTCTCTCATTTTATATTTATTGCTACATTCAAATTCTTAGTAAAAATGACCCTAGGGAAGCTTTAGTCATATAGCATTAGGTAAATGATCTTCTCTGTTTGTAATAGCTTTGTACATTAATTGCCAAAACCTTGAAGCAACCTTCTTTCAGTAGGTTAGTAGATAAATAAACTGTGATAACCCAGACAATGGAATATTATTCAACACTAAAAGGAAATGAGCTATTAAGCCACGAAAAGACGTAGAGGAAACTTAAGTGCGTATTACTAAATTAAAGAAACCAATTTGAAATGTCTACATGCTGTGTGACTCCAACTATATGACATTCTGGAAAAGACAAAACTATGGAGACAATAAAAAGGCAAGTAGTTTTGGGGGACTTCACTGGCGGTTCGGCAGTTAAGACTCCACACCCCCAATGCAGGGGGCACAAGTTTGATCCCTGGTTGGAGAAGTAAGATCCCACATGTCGCAAGGCACGGCCAAAGAGAAAAAAAAAAAAAAAAAAAAAAAAGATAAGTGGTTGTCAAAGGATAGAAGAGAGGGAGAGATAAGTAGACAGAACAAAGAAAAATTTTACGCATATGAAACTACTCTGTGTGCTACTATAATTGTGATACATGTCATTATACATTTGTCCAAACTATTAGAATGTACAACAACAAGAGTGAACCTTGAAACAAATGTACCACTCTAGTGGGGGACTTATAATGGGAGAAGCTATGGCTGAGTTGGGGTAGGTGGAATATGCGAAATCTCTGTACTTTCCTCTCAACTTTGCTATTTAACTGCTCTAAAAATGAAGTCTATTAAAAAATAACACACACACATACAACATGTAGTTCACCCTATTAACAAGATTTTAAGTGTACAGAGTATTATTTACCATATACGTATTTGTTTTTTAAAGATATAAGAACAGAAAAGTTATCTTTACTTTTAAAATTATTTTGTTTATTTATTTATTTATTTATTATTGTATCTTTTCTGGAAAATAGTAAGAACTTGATAAATATTTGTTGAGTGAATAATGAATATTGCTTCAACAGCTTATATTTATGTAAGTTGTATGGAATAGGCCACTGTCCATAATACATAGTAATGAGTCCCCAAACTTATGAGAGTTATTCCTTAAACCAACTTGAAATGACTTTGAAAGTCCTAGAGAATCAGAAAACCTCATATTGTCTAGAAGCTGCTAAAACTTGCTATCCCAAGTCTTTTTCATATGGAGCTGGATGGCATGGTATTGTACTTTTGGTTCCTCACATGCTGCAATGAAAGAATAAAAGCATGAAAGAAGAAAACCACTAAAAAAAAAAAAAGGAAAAAGAAAGGGAAGAAAGAAAGAAGGGAGAGAGGAAGGAAGCATGAGAAAAGTAACTTGACTTGGGCTGATTATTGAGAGAATGGAGTTTTTACCAGCATCTGGTGATTTTGTCACCTTGGAGAAGTCACTACTTTTATGTGTGTCATTGGTAAAATAAGGGTTTTACATGAAATGATCCCCTTGATTCCTTAAACTCCAAAGTTTATAAATTCTTAATCTGTAGAAACAGTAACTCATAAGCTGTGAGTTAATATCTAAGTACTAAACTCAGGATAAATTCCAAGAAGATGGTCATTAGTATTTCAAACAAATCCCTAAATAGCTGTAAATTGTGTTTGTATTTACTTAGAGCTTTTTATTCTAGGAGTGTTTAAAAATATTGACCACCAAAGTAAGCAGTTCTCTAGTACATGTCATAAATAAATGTAAAATGCATAGTTATCAGACCATCAAGCAAGAATTTTTTTAAAAAATGTTTTCATCATTTAACCTATATTTTTAGTGGTAAAATATAACTTTAAAGAAAGTTGGTTTAGATAACCATTATTTTAAGGTTTATTTCTAGTGAGTGTACAAGTTCACAGAATGTTGGAAATATTTTGAGACAATTACTTAGGCAATTATAAACTATTTTTCCCCCTCAGAGGTGTAGAAAAGACCAGTGCTTAGAAGGACAAAAATAGGTGTCACGGTACTAAAAAAGTTAATGGTACTAAAACACACCAGCTTCAAATCATATCTTTGACACTTACTATCTGTGATACTTAGATGTTATCATCGTAAAAGTAGAAACACTCACATCCACTCCCACAGTTATTATGATGGTCCAATGAGATAATAGTTATGAGAACAGCTATAATTTTGTCCCTCCTTGCTCTTCCTAATAAATGTTATCTCTTAATACATGGCTTTCACAAATTAAACATTACTCGTGGTATATTTTTTAATGAGTTGTTACATGGAAAATACACATAGTAGGCTGGAAAATGGCCCAAAGATAGCAGGTACCAGTTCCTGGAACCTGTACCTATTTTACCTTATAAGGAAAAAGTGTCTTTGCATATGTGATTAAGGATTTTGAGATACTGAAATTATCCTGAATTATCCTCATGGACCCTAAATGCAATCAAGTTGTCCTTATTTGACACACACCGAGAGGAGGAGGCAGTACAAAGACAGAGCAGGGAGATATTTGAATATGCTGGCCTTGAAGATGGGAAAGATGCAGCCACAAGCCAATGGATGCCTACAGCCATGAGTTGACTGGAAGGGACAAGGAACAAGTTCTCTCCTAGGGCCTCTGGAGAGAGCTCAGTCAGCCCTGCTGAAAGCAGGATTTCAGCCTGGTGACTTCTGACTTTTGGCTCCCAGAACTGATAGACAATGAATTTCTCGTGTTTTAAGTCACCCAATTTCTGGTAATTTCTTACAGTGGCCTCAGAAAACTAAGATGGAAGGGATTGGATGGGGCAAGTTTCCAGGTTATTATTAGCAATAATTTCTTAAGTGTATCATATGATGGCAGATTCCATTTTCTCCTATTAATTTTGAAACTGAACTGAAGGTCTAGCAAGAATTCCATTCACCCACATGATCCATTTTATAGGTGATGGTTAAATAGTCATCTGTTTTATCTTAAACCATTATTTATTACACACTTTGGTTCTGGGCACTGTACTCAGCAGGGAGGAAATAAAATCAGTAAGATTTTCCAAGCCTTGATTTTTCCAAATTTTAGTCTTGTATGGGAAAGACTTCTCAAAACACAATAAAATTATGTAATAGTAATAAAACCTGTACAGTCATACCTTGGATTTGCTGCATATTCTGTTCCAGAACACTGCAATAAAGTGAATTTCACAATAGTCACGTGAAATTTTTGGTTTCCCAGTGTATATAAAAGTTTTATCTATTAACTGTGCAATAGACTTACAGCTAAAAAAGAACAATGTACACACCTTAATTTTAAAATGCTGTATGGCTAAATAGTGCTAAAAACATCATCTGAGCCTTCAGCAGGGTATAATCTTTTTGCTGGTGGAGGATCTTGCCTCGATGTTAATGGCTGCTGACTGATCGTGGTCATGGTTGTTGAAGGCTGAAGTGGCTGTGGCAGTTTCTTAAAATAAGACCACAATGATGTTTGCCACATTGATTGACTCTTCCTTTCATGAACGACTTCTCTGTAAAGGCAATGCTGTTTGATAGCATTTTACCCACAGTAGAACTTCTTTCAAAATTGGAGTCAGTCCCCTCAAAGCCTGCTGCTGATTTATCAATGATGTTTGTGTAATACTCTAAATCCTTTGTTGTCATTTCAATAATCTTCATAGCATATTCATCAGGAGTAGATTCCATCTCAAGAAACCACTTTCTTTGTTATCCATGAGAAGCAACTCTTCATGCATTAAAGTTTATCATGAGATTGTAGCAATGCAATCATACCTTCATGCTTCACTTCTAATTCTAGTTCTCCTAGCTATTTCCACCACATCTGCAGTTACTTCCTCCACTGAAAACTTGAACTGCTCAAAGTCATTCATGAGGATTGGAATCAGCTTCTTCCAAAGTCCTGTTAATGTTGATATTTTGAGCTTTTCCTGTGAATCACAAATGTTCTTTTTTTTTTTTTTTTGCGGTACGCGGGTCTCTCACTGTTGTGGCCTCTACCGTTGCGGAGCACAGGCTCCGGACGCGCATGCTCAGCGGCCATGGCTCACGGGGCCAGCCGCTCCGCGGCATGTGGGATCTTCCCGGACCGGGGCACGAACCCGTGTCCCCTGCATCGTCAGGTGGACTCTCAACCACTGCGCCACCAGGGAAGCCCCACAAATGTTCTTAATAGCATCTAGAATGCCGAATTCTTTCCAGAAGATTTCCAATTGACTTTGCCACGATCCTTCACAGCTCCCTCCCAGAGGGGCAGGTCCCGTCCCTATTCTTTTGTCTCTGTTTTTTCTTTTTTCTTCTGCCCTACCCAGTTATGTGGGGAGTTTCTTGCCTTTTGGGAGGTCTGAGGTCTTCTGCCAGCGTTCAGTAGGTGTTCTGTAGGAGTTGTTCCACATGTAGATGTATTTCTGTTGTATATGTGGGGAGGAAGGTGATCTCCACGTCTTACTCTTCTGCCATCTTGAAGGTCTCTCTCAACTGTGTTAAACATTTTTGACATGTTAATTTAACTGACTATTACAACAATTTTGTGGAATACTTGTCATTATTATTATAATGATGATGATGATTATTATTTAATAAATGAGGCTTAGCATGTGGTCCAGGGTAACACAGCTAATGAAAGAGATGTTCTGGGACGAGTCTATATTGTTTCACAAAGGAGAATGAAAAAATGCTATTTTGGATGTTTGTATATCCCATACTAGACTATTATTACCTGAATCCTGGGATATACACAAAATTTTCCCTATCCCACCCCTCTCATGGTCACAAAGCACAGAGGTGATCTCCCTGTGCTATGCGGCAGCTTCCCACTAGCTATCTAATTTACATTTGGTAGTGCATATATGTCCCTGCCACTCTCTCACTTCGTCACAGCTTACCCTTCCCCTCCCCATGTCCTCAAGTCCATGCTCTAGTAGGTCTGTGTTTTATTCCCGTCCTACCACTAATCTCTTCATGACATTTTTTTTTCTTAGATTCCATATATATGTGTTAGCATACGGTATTTGTTTTCCTCCTTCTGACTTACTTCACTGTGTATGACAGACTCCAGGTCCATCCACCTCACTGCAAATAACTCAGTTTCATTTCTTTTTACGGCTGAGTAATAGTGCATTGTATATATGTGCCATATCTTCTTTATCCGTTCATCTGTTGATGGACACTTCGGTTGCTTCCATGTCCTGGCTATTGTAAATAGAGCTGCAATGAACATTTTGGTACATGGCTCTTTTTGAATTATGGTTTTCTCAGGGTATATGCCAAGTAGTGGGATTGCGGGGTCGTATGGTAGTTCTATTTACACAAAATTTTCTTAACTCTATTATTTTTTAAATGTAAGAAAGGGTGTGATCTAATGAAAAGAGCCTAGGAAGAATACCTAGTTCTGCCATTTAATAACTGTCCCAAATTTGGAAAATGACTTAACTTCTCTGAGCCTGTTTACTCATTTACAAAATGGGTTTAATAATATTTACTCCAAATTGTATTTGTAAGTGCTAAATTAAATAATGTATACAAGTGTCTAGCAATGTCTCAGTAAGTGACATTATAATAGGATGTATAAAAATCTTTTCCTACAAGTATTCAAGGTGAATTGGAAGGATTTATGAGGAACGAGTATTTCTTAATCACTGAGTATTTGAAACCATCAAGAGGTTGGAGAAAAATAATGAGATATTGAAGCACACACAAGGCAGGTGCGAAAGAAGAGACAAAGAAGCAGGGCGAGTATTGGCAAAGTGAGGAGGCTGTGGGTACACAGGCTATTCAGAGAAAGCCTAAATTTCTAGTTAGTCCCCCAAAGATAGGAAGGTTTTGGAAGCATCTACTGACTTCATACTCTTTCCTTTGTCAACATCTCTTGGTTTTGTTCTCAGAAAGAATTAGCTCAGCAAATATTTATTAAGTGACCCACATAGGCCAGGCACAGTGATAACAGGGACTTGAGGCTTGTAGTCTGAAGATGTCAGAAAAAATCTCTGGAGGTTATCTTAATCTTTGAAAATTAGAGCCAAAGTGGTCGTGGAGACTTGCTAGCCCACCATTTTCGAAACTGTATGTCTTAGTCTGGATTTTTCCTGAAATGGACCCTGAGACAAAAATCCAAAACTAAGTATTTTAGAAAGAAACAGTGGCAGGGCATGGAGAAGTAAGACAAAGAAGGGAAGGTAGACAATTAAAAGTGATGGAATGTAATCATCCTAGAGAAAGTTTTGGAGGACATTGTAAAACTTCTCTTGGATATTGGCTGAGGCTAATTCCAGAGATTTCAATTCCATGATATTCATCTCTTGCAACATAAGCAAGAAAAGGGTGCCTTGGCAGAAAGCCCCCCAGCAAAGAAATACAGGTAGTAGGATTCAGATGGTGGATTGACTTGCATGGAAAGACCTGGATGAGAAGATACAGATAGGCTGAAATTATGATCTGTAAACATAAGTTACATTGATACTAATTTATAAAGAGTATTTAACGGTCAGAAATCTTTGAGAAAAAGCTGGTTATACTCCAAGACTTTTATTTTTCTATCATTTGTGTTTGTGTAGCTTCAGCAGGGGAACATTCAATGATATGCTGGAGCTGGCTCTTATCAGTTGATGAGAGCTGATTGTTAAATATTCAGGAATTTTTGGAGTCAGTTATTAAGCTGTTGGTAGCTTGAAATCGGGTATTGTGGAAATATTAACACCACAGAAATTGGCAAATGTCAGAAATCGGCCTTCATCACACCCAGATGTGTTTATCAGCACATCACCAAAATCACGCAGATTATCTCAAACTATTTAGACCATCAACACTTAAATTACTGGAACATTGTATGGGATCAGTGTACTGTGTGGAATTCACTGACCAAATCCAATTGCTGCTTTTTACAACTGAGGAATATGTTGATAGTGACTTGTTCATTAAAAACAAAATTTCCATTGTACATAAAAAGAGGTAAAGACATGTGGATCCAAATTATGTATTCAGAAGATATTTATAACCCTGTTAACAATGTTCTTATGGTTTTTCTTTTTTTTAATCAATTTAAATTACCCTAGTAGTTTTTATTTCTTTAGCTTTGTTTCCTGAAACAAGACTTTGGAATATAGAAGTTGCCCAAGACAAACTTTTTTAAAAAGCCTTAGTCCTCTCTTCAGAAGGGTCTCTCTGATAAGATAGGCTCCTTATACAGTCTTCTGTGGAATCACATATGAGTTGTTTGAAGGCTAGGGGTTGGCTTAATAATAAAACAATAAAAATTAAGCAGACATGTCATTGATAATTTTATTAAACATATTGTAGTGTAAACAGACTGACTTACTACCCTTCAGAGAGCAGAGACCAAAAAGAGGAGAGAGGTGATCTGGATACTTCACACCAAGTCACTCCTTGGTTATAGCCCATTAAGATGTACAGGTCGTTGACATTGACAGGAGATGATGGAGCCCAGTGGTTACAGGGTTTACCCTGAAAAATGGAGCTGAGGTCAGAAGAGAAATAAAAGCACTGTCATTAAATAGAATCCAAGTCACTCCTTAATTATTTTGAAGTGTGAGTTTGCAGGAAGCTTATACTTTGCATTGTCAACTTTGTAGGTTAGTTGTGAAACAGAACTTCATATGCAAGCAATAGAAATCAAAACAATAATGGATCTTTTGAATTCTCTTAGATTTTGTAAAGCACTTTCACTTATGTGATCACCACCAATTGTAAATTAAAAAGTTAACCATGGGGCTTCCCTGGTGGCGCAGTGGTTGAGAGTCCGCCTGCCGATGCAGGGGATGCGGGTTCGTGCCCCGGTCCAGGAAGATCCCACATGCCGCGGAGCGGCTGGGCCCGTGAGCCATGGCCCCCGAGGCTGCGCGTCCGGAGCCTGCGCGTCCGGAGCCTGCGCGTCCGGCTGCGCTCCGCAACGGGAGAGGCCACAACAGTGAGAGGCCCGCGTACCGCAAAAAAAAAAAGTTAACCATGGAAACAGATGATACAGGTACTATTGTCATGTCCTCAAACCCAACTAGTTCAAATAATTTGGGGGAGGTTTAGACAGTATAAATACCAATAATGTTTAGCTCATGCCTTTGTGAAGGTCACTAACATGTTATCTTGTATTTATTTAAGCTTCTGACTAATTTACAGTGTACTCAGTTCCAAAGGTTGGTAAATTCCAATACTCACATAACCTTTCCTGTAGATATTATCTGATAAAATAAGGCTTAGAAAATTTAATTCTTTCTCTGCCAATCTATAGAATGGAAGAAGCAGGTTTCAAACCCAATTTCTGACTCCAAAAGCCCAACGTCACATTCTCTAGTGTAGATAAGCCTTAGGATGCGAAGCTAAAAAAAATCTAATACATTGATTTAATTAAAGTTCTTATATAGAATTACTCTATAGTGCAGGAATAAACCTGTCTGCAATGTAAAATTTAACTGTGTTTACTATATAAGATGTCCTCTACCACTCAACAGGAATTTGAATATCTACAATCCTTAACCCATGATATATTTAGCAGCCACATGTAATAAATCTTGGATATCAATTCTAAAATTAAGAAAAAGATGTTCTGTTTAAATTCCATATGTGTGTATTTCAATATAGAGTAATCAATTATATAAAATAACAGCTATAATATAGCCAACTACATATAAGAACATATACTTTTTCAGTTAGCATTCAGTGTCATGTTCTACATTTAAGGAGTCCCTCTCTTTGAAAAATATGCGGAGAAAGGTCTACACAAAAGGAAATAGTTTTACATGGGATCCTCCTTCTTATTTAAAAAAAGAAAAGCATCTCCACAATCAAGATTTGGAAAACATACATATAAGTTGAAAAATATAAGGGTGCAGAACCAGATCTGTGTAGAAATTTCCATCTATAAAATTAAAGAAACAAAATGAACCCTGACATACTGAGTTATAGAAATGACCACTGAACAAACTGCCAGTGGGCTAGAGTACTAAAAGATGACTTTACTCATGATTTTCTTTATGAAGTTTTCCTAGAGATACTGCTTAATTTAGAATTACTCTGGCTTAAATTAGAGATGAGATATTATTTTAGTGATTTATAGTCATTTCATTTTATTTTGGCAAACAGGTGAAATCAGTCCTTTCGGAAAGAGAAAATACAAATCCTTAATCTATTACCTGGTCATTAGCAAGTTTTCGTATTAAGAAAGGATGGCATGGTTTAGATGGCAGAACAAAAGTTTGATATCAAAGAGAGCTGTGTTTCCATGTGAGCTCTATCACTTATTAAATGTATGATTCTAAAGCTGTTTCAAATCATTTTTTGACAAAATGCAAAATAAAACCAAACAAATAATGAGTGAATAAATTTTTAAAATGCATGTTGCCTTGGAAAATTTTATAAACCTAAAGCTATTCAAATGTGTAGTCAGAAGGGGATAACCTTAACTTGCAGAATTGCTAAGGAAGCAAACTAGCAACTGGTTGACATGTCACAGGTGATCAGTGAGTTGGTTTTCTTTTCCAGCTGTTCACTCTTTCAGCATCCCATTCCTCTTCCCATTTCAGCATCTCACCTGAACCTGCCACCTCACATTCCAAGGAAACATTTTCTTCCCTCATCATTTTCCCTTAATTTGTGGATATTTAAGTGTGTGGAAGAAATAGACTGCATAAGAATAGTACAGTCAATGCTTAAGGTAGATAGGGAATGAATAATAGAGGAGGAACATGTGAGAATTAGCATTCTTAAAATGAGGGGTTTAAATAACTTTTTTTTCCTTATTTTCCTCTGTGAGAAGGGACAAAATAGAAATTTTTAAATTTTCCTCATGTGTGTCTTTGTATATGTGTGTGTGTATGTGTGTGTTTGTCACTGTGAAGTAGTTGGATTTGCTCAGGCGACCACTATATAAAAATGAATTATAATAATATAATATAAGAGTGTAAATGAGAACTTGACTCACTATTTTAAGTATTTCTTTTTACGTTCTTTACAGTGGGGAAAATAGCTATTAAATGCTGAAAAAACACAGTGGAGTCCACACAAATTGTTTTCCCCACTAAAGTACCGAGTGCCAGCATTTAAACTGCATATAACTGCAGAGGGACAGCTAGTTTACACGGGGTTGTGTTCTGGGTCATTGACAGTCCTATTTTTTTGTTAATTTATTTTTGCTTATTATGAAGTTACTGGTATCCATTTGGTTGTAGATTTTAGAATTGGGACCTATATTTGTAAACCTCAGGAAGTCAAAGGAGAAAATTAATTAGCACACACATACATACACACACACAACACAGATAAATTTTATTTATAGATTTATCTAAATTTCTGTGCATTTTTCCTGAGTGGTAGTTAGCATATTAGTAAAACCATATGAAATTGCCATTTTTGTAGGTTAAAAATAACTTAAAATTTCATATGATTCAACCAAAAAGATAAAATAGACACAGTTGTTTTAAGGATGTACATCAAGATATGAGTCATTCTTTGTGTATGGAATTCCATAAAACCTGGTTAATATAATTTGAAAAATTTTAAGCCATTTCACTTAATTATAAAACTGGTGCTTCTACATTTAGTTCAACAAATATTATTCCATGACTATCATGTGCCTGAATTACAAAACACTATTTAACAGAATAGCCAATATACTTGCTCTCATGAAGTCCGTACTCCATAGGTTTTGCTTCTTTGATTGAATGCTAATTAAGACACTAATCAACCTTTAATATCTAATAGACCTCTCAACTATAGCATATCTACAACTCACTTCCTGTTTCCATTTAGGACAGACTTGTCATCTTCACAGTCTTAGCAAACTTAATCCTTTCTGTTATTTAACCAAAAATCATGGAGCCATCTTTGATGTTTCTCTTTTATGTGTACCCCATAGTCTGTCATTCTGGAAATCTTGTTGGGTCTACCTTTACAATATACTCAGTATGCAGCCTTTTATTCTTCCCTTGTATGGCACTCCACTGTGACCCAAGCCACCATCATGTCCTTCTAGAATTAGGTAAGTTCATCCATAGGGAGTGAGTGTAGATAAAAGAGAGAAGGGATCCAAGGGGGTACTTCAAGTTTTTAAGGTCAAGCAATGCAGAGACTTGCCAAGGAAACCGAGAAGGAAGAGCCAGAACCATGGGAAGAAATTCGAGTGAGCATGAGAACCTGAAAAACAACATGAAACCAACCAAACAACAAAGAAAAAGGTGATGCAAGGAAAAGAAAGCTATCATTTGCCATTTCTCCCCAGGACATATTAATTACTTCCCTGGGAAAGTAGGCTGCAGTGTTTTATCAGAGTTGCTTACCACCCTATAATAAAGAGAATGACAGACCTGTCCTTATAACTTCATTTAGTGGTAGAAATTTGTAAAATATATTCTCATGTTATTTTACTGGGATGGATTGCAAGATGTTGTTTGATGTAAAACGATGATGGTGTATTATATAGTGAACATTTCTCTCCACATTTCTATGGATATTTCATTGATGTTGCATATCACCTTGAAATTCTTATTTATTGAGTCCACAGGTCAGTGGAAAAGCTTAGAAAGAATTAAGAAAAAAAAACTGCCTGTCTTAAAAAAGCCATCTTCAATTTCTCTTCTGCTCCCAAGTTCATTGTTTACTAGTAACTAAAGACTCCAACAACTCAAGCCACATGAAATATCAATAACAATTTGCCAGTTGCTCTTACACATAATGAGCTGATTCCAGAGAGTGAACTATTATTTTCCAGCTCCCCAGATGAGTCAATTAATCTCTCTTTACCCTTTAAAGATAGGGGTATGTTTTTCCATGGCACAGCTTACAGGGCTAATGTAAATATTGGTGAGATAACATCTGCAATTTGAATGTCACACAAGGAAAGGTAAAGTTAGATTCTTCCTGTGGGTTTGCATGGATTAGGGATGAAGGTAACTTTTATTCAGGTAGCAAAAGGGAACAAAATGATATATTTTTGCCTAACGAAAAGATTAAGGAATGGGGCATGCATTCTCAGAAATACCTAGTGAATATCTAGGCATATGCATATCTTAAAGATGCACATGAAATCCTGAATTGCAGTAAACCTAAACATCTGGATTTTGGAAAACAACTTTCATCGTTTTTGTTGTGGTTTGTAGTATACATTACACCATGCTACCTAGGAGTCTTTTCCTTCTTTTCTCTCCACAGTCAGTCCCTCTCCAAATCTTATCTACTCTTTATCCTCGGCATTTTGCTAATCACCTATTGCCACATTGATGCCGTTTTATTTCAGACTGACTAGTCTTTCATGTTGGCTAATGTTGTCATCTCCCATTCGATCTCCTGGCCTACAGTCTTTTATTTATTTATTCCACCCTCAATATGCATGGCATACACAGTCCTCCTTGCCTGGTCGCTGTTTCGTTATCCCAGTCCTATGCCTGTCACTCCAGAAATAGAGCTGTTGCTCTACACATGCTGAATTACTCAGTGCTGTTTTGCATGTCTGGCTTTTGAATGGTTATCATCTGAGACACCTCTTCTTCCTTCTACAGGTGGGACAGCAAAGTATAGTAGACAGGAGCAAAGGTTTGGGCTTGTGTTCAAATTCAGCTTCCCACTACATGACTTTGGCAAAGTTCTGAACTTTTCTATGGCTTTACAGTTTGTTACCTATAAAGTTGAGACAATAATAGCACCCACCCCAGTGGCTGTCATGAGGATTAACTGAGATAATTAGTCTTTCTAAAGCATTTAACACAGTGTTCAGCACCTAGCAAGCAATTGGTAACACTACTATTATTATATTTTGCCCAATTCCAATTTATACATCGTGTGAATCAAACTTTGCTTCTTTTTTGTGAAACTTTTCAAACATCTGTATTCCCTTAACTTGAGGAGAATTAATTACTCCCTCTTTTGCCATAATCTTCTCCATTGTAGATAATACTAATGATTAAAATTATTTGTTTATGTATCTGTCTAGTTCATTGGACTGTGAAATTTATATATAAATAAATTTATTTATCCAACCTTGTTTCTAGGTCTAGAGCTCACACATAAGAGGTAATTCATAAATATGTATTGAAGGGATGAATGGCAAGTGAGATCAAGTGGTTTCTATAATAAAAGCCGAGAGAGATAAGAGAGGAGTCCTCTTCTTCATTCCTGGAGAATATGTATGTGGTCCTCAAAGGCATCATGGAAAAAATGGACTTCTTTCTGACACATGTGGCTATTCTCTTTTCTTGTGTTGCGAAATTAATTTTCTGTGGAGAGCAGCTCTTTTCCTTTCAGTTTATCCCTGGAGAAACTCCTCCCCTTCTTCCAACTTATTTTTTCATTAACTCACAGAGCTAAAATAGTTTCTTCAGTACATTGCCCCATGTAGCTTATCGTAGTTTCAGCTTACATTTGCTCAAGAGGAAGTATTTAGATTCTAGTATGTTGGGAATTTCTCAGCATTATTCAGGAATCAGTATGAGAGCAAAATCAATGATTATTTTTTAAGCTGCATTTCCTGAACCATATTGATTTCTTAGCTTGAGATGAGAGTAGGAGACAGAATCTTTGTTATTTAAACAGTGGAAAATGTATTTGATTCTCTACAATTAAACCCCTCACACAATTTTTTAAATAAAAGACATTTCAATGGGTCTATAACATTATTTCTATAAATTAATTGCAAAATGCTGTTACTTCAAGTTTAAGTAAAAGAATTTCAAATCAATCACTCATCTATTTTTAATTCTTAAACTCAGTATTGTTTTTACTGTTTCTATAAATATTTTCTCTATTGACTTTGATGCATGCTGAAAGAAATTGCAAAAAATGTATCTCAGATTACAACCAGAAGTTTTAATCAAGAGTTTAGCTTTAGGCATTTTGAAGAATAGTGAATTAGACTTCCTAAGACATTAATACTTGCCTTCTGTGAGGAGTTTAAAAAAGCCATCAGTAATCAGTTTTATCTGATTCAATAATGTAACTCTCCAAGCATTGGGAACATATAAATAAGATTTGAGGGTAGACTGTATCCAGAACTTTCTTGCTTCTTTCTGATCACCCTTTAGCATCTTAAAATAGCAACATTTCTCAAAGTAAAGACAGAAGAGTTTGTTTTCACCTGCCAGACCCCTCAGCCTCCACTTAGCTCAGTGAACCATCCTCCTGGAGGGCTGACATAGCTCTTCATCATGAATTTTCAAATGCATAAAGCTTTGTGTATTATTAAAATAACTTGTCAAAATGTCCTTCATAAAAACATGGTACTGATGCTCAGTTTCCATCCCAGGTAGAACAGTTAGAGCCACAGGATAAAGTACAGATGTACTTAAATTTTTAATAGCTAAACGCAGTATAATGGATTAGGTGCCAGGTGGGAATGCAGAGGTCTCTAACTCAGGGGTGAGGTTGGTTTGTATTGGTACATCTCCCTCCTCTTCTCCTTTTATTTCTAATAAAAGTGTTATGAGTTTTATGAGCCCAGTACTTCCATTTACAAATAAATTGATTGGACCATGTCAGCTCTAAAATATTTTATCTTCTCAACTCTAACTTTTTTATCCCTCTGTTAGTGACATCAATGAGGTAAAAATTTAGTTTCCAGCAGTGAATGGTGGGATTAAGTGGAAGTGAGTGCTTTTAAGCTCCTTAGAGCATGATTAAGATTTGAAACAATATAGTCATGGTAAATCAGGACAAGAACTTGTAAAATTTAGTGGCACTTAAAGTATTTTTATTTTTTGTACTGGAAAAATATGTTGATCTCAGTTAATAATACTAATAAGTATACACACACAAACACACACACACATGCTGTTAATATATTCCCACAAATATGACAATATAGCAAAAATCTTGCCCCAATCAAAGATTAATTAAAAAAAAACTGATGCTATGAAATCAAACATCTGGATTCAGAGTTTACTTCATCAGTCAGTAATTTGGTAAGCACTGTGTTAAGTGCTTTACAAACATTAATGATCTCCCTTACTTCTCAGGATAACCACAGTAGTAAGTACTCTTACTATTTTAACTTTGCAGGATGACAGGTGACAGTGCAGGCCATGTAACTGATATAGTTTCTGATAAAGAAAAGTTTGCTTTTCTTCCATGGTAGTATATTTAAAACTTTATTTTTTAGTATTTTATAACAATTATATTAATATTTAAGCTAAAACTAAGAAAGAAAGAACTGATTTTTAACATCCTATCATATGCTTTAAGACAAATCTGTGCCCTCAGGGATTACATTTAGAAAGATAAATTCTTACCAAATCACTTGAGAACAATACAGCATGGTGGTTATGTGCTATAAAGTCAGACCTCTGGATTCAGATTTGATCATTTGGTAATTTGGTAAGTGATAATATTCCCCTGATGATCATTATCATTATCTGACTTATTTTAATTTCACATATTTTGTTATAAGCAATAGATTAGTGTTGTCATTAATAATAATAAACTTTATTTAAGATTCATCAAAGTGTAATAACTAAGAAGACAGAAATATCTTTAAAACTTGGATTTCAGATTCTAACTCTGCCACTTATACCTATGTAACTAGGGATATATGTGAAGGCATATACTATCCCTAATTTACAAATGAGAAACAGTCTGAGAGAGGTTAAATAGGGCAATAAAAATTATAGATGAATAAGTACAGAGTTGAAATCTGAAATCCAAATTTCAAACGATATTTCTGTCCTCAAAGCCCCCAGACTTTTCAATTAAACTACAAATATTGGGCATACAAAATTTTGAAGAGCAAAGTGGATTCTCCAAAATCTCTGAGGATTTTGTGAGATTTCATCTTGCTGGAGAAAATGAAGTGAGGGATGGATACCTTTTCAAGTCTGCAGCACAGCGTCCAGATCTCTGTCCTCAGCAAAAATAATACATGGCAGTTTTGTCCAATTGCAGAGTGAAAGGCAGTTAAAAAAAAAAATCCTTGTTCAGGAAATGGAATTAGCAAGTGCATCACAATTTCTTATTTTCCTCTTCCAAGTAGAGGCCTGTCATACACTGTGTAATATTTTTTATGTATTATGGACACATCTCCCAAGTCATTTTTCCAAATGTTTAGATAATAAGATTTATTGGTATGTTTTTCTGGTCCCTCCTGGCGGATTACATATGCTTACTAAATTAGTGCTTTAGAAAAATGCCAGGCATAGGCCACATTATACTCAAATAAAGATATTAAGGCACTAGGCTAGAAAATTCCCCAAGGTTTTGAATGGCAGCAACTTAGTTCCTTAAAACAACTTTAGCTCCATTCCTTTAAATAGATTGTCAAAATAGACTTAGCTATCAGTGGGAAAAAAATCAAAAATCTTTGCAGACAGATGACAAGATGGATGATGTGTTTTGCAGGTGGATGATGATCAGGTTTTTGTGTCAAGAAGGCAGACAACAAAAGTGACTGCATCTTCAAGAAAACTCAGATAGAACAATTTTCTTTGCCTTTGTGAGAATGATTAAGTTTATTAGCTAAGTTGAAAAATACTGGACACCTTTTCTTTCTATACCATAGCTACAAAATGGGATTTTAGAAATTGGCATAGTGCTGGGAGTCGATATATCACATATTCTTCTGGCTTTAATAACCATTATCCTAGAGGTGGGAGGTGGAGGACAAGAGGAGGCACAATTATTACAGGATTCTTCTCTCAGTTATTTGTATTAAGAAATATTTTTATATTTAAGAGGTAAAACCTGAGCCTTTAAACATTCAATTTCTTTAAAAAAAAAAGTGTGAGAAGTTTGCAGAAATTATGTGGAAAGTTTAGGAAAAGTTCTACTTTATCACTGACTTGTTCATTCAGCAAATATTTACTGTGAGCTGGCTACACATCATGCTATGTGTTCTTCTGCTTATCCTTACTTCTTCAACTTAAACATCACTTTCACAGAAAGCCTTCCTTGGCCCCTGTACTTGGTCTGACAACTGCATTATACTCTCATAAGCCCTTAATACTCAATCATACATTTTAATGTTATTGCTACATAATGTCCATCTTTCCCAATTGTCTGTAATCTTGCAGAGATCAGGAGCTATATCTGTTAATTATCTTAACTCCAGTGCTCATAGCAGGAGCTCAATATTTTTTTGAATATGTTAAAAAGGCATACATGCAAATAATGAAAACATGAAAGAATATTAAATGTAATGCCATTTTGTTAAGAAGTACAATGGGCATACAGGGCAGGCAAAACCTGAGTGTCTGAGAATGTCAAAAATCATTGGGGAGGTAACTCTGAGATAAGATTTGTTTGTTTCTGGGAACAAAAGGTGAGGTAGATGTAACAGCAAGTGAAAGAAAAGAAAGTCTACTAGCACAGCATGTTTGGGAAACTACAACTGGAGCAGAGAGAGTGAGGTGTAGAGTGCCAGGAAATGATCCCAGATTCCAGGAAAGTGGTAGGAAGCAGCTTTTGAAGGGCTCTCGATACCACCTATGGGATTTCCAGTGTTTTATAAATATAAAGACTATATATGTATATATATATATATATAGCCTTGAAAAAATAAGTGGGGAAATGGTAGGATTCAATTTTTGTGTGAATAAAAACACTCCTGTGGAATAACTCCTTCTGACCTCAAATATCCAAACACAAAGACGGTTAGGTCACTTATATATCTCTGTTGACATCTGTGCCCAGAAACTCTCATGGGAATATGCATTTATAATAATGTCTGATGTTTCAAACTTTTCTGATTTTTGTGTGCTTTATCTAGAGTGCTTTGTCATTACACCATCTTGAATTACTTTTCACATTTTATATTTTACAGCCCATATAACAATTATCATATATAGTGTGATTCTCTCTGTTAATCAAATTCATGTCACCTGCCTGGAAGCTAGATTTTTCCCTTCATGAGAGATTTTTTTTTTTTCTCACAATGACTTATGAGAGAATGGTTACTTTTTAGTAAGCAACAATATACATCAGAAAGTTAAGTAATACAGTTGCTTAACACTGAGATGCTTCTACAGTAATAATTTCACCACAAAGTGGCTCTTTTTCTTCCTCTGAAACAGAGTAACATACAAACAAAATACATTAAGTATAAAAAATGAGAATGACAATTCCACCTTAATTTAGGTGTGAAATTAAAATTATTCATATTTTATTAAGTGGACAGGAAGACTGCATGAAGGAGTCATGGCAACTGTGAGGAGGAATGAAACTAATTCACTTATTCAACATTTACTGAGTATTTAATATGCACAAGAAAAATAACAGTTTGTGCCCTCAAGGAGCTTTCAGCCTAGTGAGACAAAGAGGATAAACCTTTGAAATAAAGTGTGGAAATTGTTATAATAGGTGAACACAAACAGTGGCAAGAAAACTTGCCTGTGTACTTTAGAGAAAGTTTCGTCAGGGAGGTGGCATCAGAGCTACCTCCTAGGCAAGCATGTTATAATAAACTATATGTGATATTCCCATATAGGTTATTACAGAATATTGAGTAGAGTTCCCTGTGCTATACAGTAGGTCCTTGTTGATTATCTATTTTATATATAATAGTGTGTATATGTCAATCCCAAACTCCTAATTTATCCCTCCGCCAACCTTTCCCCTTTGGTAACCATAAATTTGTGTTCTGTGTGTGTGAGTCTGTTTCTGTTTTGTAAATAAGTTCACTTGTACCATTTTTTTAAGTTCCGCATATAAGTGATATCATATATTTGTCTTTCTCTGACTTACTTCACTTAGTATAATAATCTCTAGGTCCATCCATGTTGCTGCAAATAGCATTATTTC
>NC_041229.1:77918640-77923597 GCF_002837175.3 Physeter macrocephalus
GTGCTGCAATGAACATTGGGGTGCATGTATCTTTTCAAATTATGGTTTTCTCCAGTTATATGCCCAGGAGTGGGATTGCTGGATCATATGGTAGCTCTATTTTTAGTTTTTTAAGGAACCTCCATACTGTTTTCCATAGTGGCTGTATCAATTTACATTCCCACTAATAGTGTAGGAGGGCTCCCTTTTCTCCACACCCTGTCCACCATTTATTGTTTGTACACATTTTGATGATGGCCATTCTGACCTGTGTGGGGTGATACCTCATTATAGTTTTGATTTGCATTTCTCTAATAATTAAGGATGTTAAGTATCATTTCATGTGCTTTTTGGCCTTTCCTTGCAGAGCTTGAAAGGAAAGTGCAGAAAACAACATGTCTGATGTTATGGATAAGTGGAAATATATGTTAGGTTCAAGAAAGCATAGTGTGTCTTTGGGTGTATCCGTGTTAGTGGAAGAGGACAGGTTTAAGAAGTTTTAGGAAAGGAATCAGAGATGAAAATAAAAAGGTAGTTTAGAGCCAGAAGTAGTGTAAAGCCACCAGACATTTTAACATAAGGAGGTACAGCATTTAGATTTGTTCTCAGAAGGGTAATTTCATACTTATGTGGGAAGTGAACTAGGCAGAAAGGGAACGAGGGTTAAACTTGACTAAAAATGAAAGTTAGGGAATTGGCAGTGAGATTAGCATAAAACAGGATTTGAAAATCATTTCCAGGGGGGACCTTCAAGATGGCGGAGGAGTAAGATGTGGAGATCACCTTCCTCCCAACAAAAACATCAAAAATACATCTACATGTGGAACAAGTCCTATAGAACACCTGCTGAACGCTGGCAGAAGACCTTAGACTTCCCAAAAGGCAAGAAACTCCTCACGTACCTGGGTAGGGCAAAAGAAAAAGCAGAGACAAAAGAATAGGGACAGGACCTGCACCTCTGGGAGGGAGCTGTGAAGGAGGAAAGGTTTCCACACAATAGCAGCCCCTTTGCGGGTGGAGACTGTGGGTGGCAGAGGGGGGAAGCTTCGGATCCACGGAGGAGAGCGCAGTAACAGGGGTGCGGAGGGCAAAGCGGAGAGGTTCCCGCATAGATGATCAGTGCCGACCAGCACTCACCAGCCTGAGAGGCTTGTCTGCTCACCCGCCGGGGCGGGCGGAGGCTGGGAGCTGAGGCTCGGGCTTCCGTCAGATCCCAGGGAGAGGACTGGGGTTGGCTGCGTGAACACAGCCTGAAGGGGTTAGTGCACCACGGCTAGCTGGGAGGGAGTCTGGGAAAAAGTCTGGACCTGCCGAAGAGGCAAGAGACCATTGTTGTGGGGTGCACGAGGAGAGGGAATTCAGAGCACTGCCTAAATGAGCTCCAGAGTCGGGCAAGAGCCACGGCTATCAGCGCGGACCACAGAGACGGGCGTGAGACGCTAAGGCTGCTGCTGCCGCCACCAAGAGCCTGTGTGCAAGCACAGGTCACTGTCCACAACTCCCCTCCCGGGATCCTGTGCAGCCCGCCACTGTCAGGGTCCCGTGATCCAGAGACAACTCCCCCGGGAGAACTGGTGCAACGTCACGCCGGCCTCTGCAGCCACAGGCTCACCCCACATTCCGTACCACTCCCTTACCCCGGCCTGAGTGAGACAGAGCCCTCAAATCAGCTGCTCCTTTAACCCCGTCCTGTCTGAGCAAAGAACAGATGCCCTCAGGCACCCTACACGCAGAGACGGGGCCAAATCCAAAGCTGAACCCCGGGAGCTGTGGTGAAGAAGTAAAGGGAAATCTCTCCCAGCAGTCTCAGGAGCAGCGGATTAAATTCCACAATCAACTTGATGTAGGCTGCATCTCTGGAATACATGAATAAACAATAAATCATCCCAAAACTGAGGCAGTGGACTTTGGGAACAAATGTAGACTTGGGGTTCGCTTTCTGCATCTAATTTGTTTCTGGTTTTATGTTTATCTTAGTTTATTATTTAGAGCACATTTTCATTGGTAGATTTGTTTATCGATTTAGTTGCTCTCTTCATTTTATATATATATATATATATATATATATACTTATCCCTTTTTCTCCTTTTGTGAGCGTGTATGGTATGCTTCTTTGTGTGATTTTGTCTGTATAGCTTTGCTTTTACCATTTGTTTTAGGGTTCTTTCTGTCCATTTTTATTTATTTATATTTTTTAGTATAGTTTTTAGTGCTTGTTATGTAGAAGAAGAAGAAGAGAAGTAAAAGGGACTGGGAAAATATTTGAAGAGATTATAGTTGAAAACCTCCCTAATAAGGGAAAGGAAATAATGAATCAAGTCCAGGAAGCACAGAAGAGAGTTCCATACAGGATAAATCCAGGAGAAACATGCCAAGACACATATTAATCAAACTATTAAACATTAAATACAAGGAAAAAAATATTAAAAGCAGCAAGGGAAAAGCAACAAATAACATACAAGGGAATCCCCATAAGGTTAACAGCTGATCTTTCAGCAGAAACTCTGCAAGCCAGAAGGGAGTGGCAGGACATATTTAAAGTGATGAAAGGGAAAAACCTACAACCAAGATTACTCTACCCAGCAAAGATCTCATTCAGATTTGATGGAGAAATTAAAAGCTTTACAGAGAAGCAAAAGTTAAGAGAATTCAGCACCACCAAACCAGCTTTACAACAAATGCTAAAGGAACTTCTCTAGGCAGGAAACACAAGAGAAAGAAAAATCCTACAATAACAAACCCCAAACAATTAAGAAAATGGTAATAAGAACATACATATTGATAATGACCTTAAATGTAATTGGATTTAATGGTCCCACCAAAAGACATAGACTGGCTGAATGGATGCAAAAACAAGACCCATATATATGCTGTCTACAAGAGACCCACTTCAGACCTAGGGACACATACAGACTGAAAGTGAAAGGATGGAAAAAGATATTCCATGCTGATGGAAATCAAAAGAAAGCTGTAGTAGCGATTCTCATATCAGACAAAATAGACTTTAAAACGAAGACTATTACAAGAGACAAAGAAGGACACTACATAATGATCAAGGGATCAATCCAAGAAGAAGATATAACAATTGTAAATATTTATGCACCAAACATAGGAGCACCTCAATACATAAGGCAAATGCTAACAGCCATAAAAGGGGAAATCAACAATAACTCAATCATAGTAGGGGACTTTAACACCCCACTTTCACCAATGGACAGATCATCCAAAATGTAAATAAATAAAGAAACACAGCTTTAAATGACACATTAAACAAGATAGAATTAATTGATTTTTATAGGACATTCCATCTAAAATCAAGAGAATACACTTTTCTCAAGTGCTCATGGAATATTCTCCAGGATAGATCGTATCTTGGGTCAAAAATCAAGCCTTGGTAAATTTAAGAAAATTGAAATCATACCAAGTATCATTTCCTTCCGCAATGCTGAGACTAGATATCAATTACAGGAAAAATCTGTAAAAAATATAAACACATGGAGGCTAAAAAATACACTACTAAATAACCAAGAGTTCACTGAAGAATTAAAAGAGGAAATCAAAAATTACCTACAAACAAATGACAATGAAAACTCGACAACCCACCACCTATGGGATGCAGCAAAAGTAGTTCTAAGAGAGAAGTTTATAGTAATACAATCCCACCTCAAGAAACAAGAAACATCTCAAATAAACAACCTGATATTACACCTAAAGCAATTAGAGAAAGAAGAACAAATAAAACTCAAAGTTAGCAGAAGGAAAGAAATCATAAAGATCAGATCAGAAATAAATGAAAAAGAAGTGAAGGAAACAATAGCTAAGATCAATAAAACTAAAAGCTGGTACATTGAGAAGATAAACAGAATTGATAAACCACTAGCTAAACTCATCAAGACAAAAAAGGAGAAGACTCAGATCAATTGAATTAGAAATGAAAAAGGAGAAGTAACAACTGACACTGCAGAAATACAAAGGATCATGAGAGATTACTAAAAGCAACTATATGCCAATGAAATGGACAACTTCCTAGAAAAGCACAACCTTTGGCGACTGAACCAGGAAGAAATAGAAGATATAAACAGACCAATCACAAGCACTAAAATTGAAACTGTGATTAAAAATCTTCAACAAACCAAAGCCCAGGACCAGAAGGATTCACAGGCGAATTCTATCAAACATTTAGAGAAGAGATAACACCTCTCCTTCTCAATCTCTTTCAAAATATAGCAGAGGGAGGAACACTCCCAAACTCATTCTATGAAGCCACCATCACCCTGATACCAAAAACCAGACAAACATGTCACAAACAGAGAAAACTACAGACCAATATCACTGATGAAAATAGATGCAAAAATCCTCAACAAAATACTAGCAAACAGAATCCAACAGCACATTAAAAGGATCACACACCATGGTCAAGTGGGGTTTATCCCAGGAATTCAAGGATTCTTCAATATACACAAATCAATGTGATACATCGTATTAACAAATTGAAGGATAAAAACCATATGATCATCTGAATAGATGCAGAAAAAGCTTTCAACAAAATTCAACACCCATTATGATACAAACCCTCCAGAAAATAGGCATAGAGGGAACTTACGTCAACATAATAAAGGCCACATATGAGAAACCGACAGCCAATATCATTCTCCATGGTGAAAAACTGAAAACATTTCCACTAAGATCAGGAACAAGACAAGGTTGCCGACTCTCACCACTATTATTCAACATAGTCTTGGAAATTTTAGCCACAGCAGTCAGAGAAGAAAAAGAAATAAAAGGAATCCAAATCGGAAAAGAAGTAACGCTGTCACCGTTTGCAGATGACATGATACTATACACAGAGAATCCCAAAGATGCCACCAGAAAACTACTAGAGCTAATCAATGAATTTGGTAAAGTAGCAGGATACAAAATTAATGCACAGAAATCTCTTGCATTCCTATACATTAATGATGAAAAATCTGAAAGAGAA
>NC_041229.1:77923711-77947605 GCF_002837175.3 Physeter macrocephalus
CGAAAATGACTATACTACCCAAAGCAATCTACAGATTCAATGGAATCCCTATCAAACTACCAATGGCATTTTTCACAGCACTAGAACAAAAAAATTTCGCAATTTGTATGGAAACACAAAAGACCCTGAATAGCCAAAGCAATCTTGAGAAAGAAAAACGGAGCTGGAGGAATCAGGCCCCCTGACTTCAGAGTATACTACAAAGCTACAGTTATCAAGACAGTATGATACTGGCACAAAAACAGAAATATAGATCAATGAAACAGAATAGAAAGCCCAGAGATAAATCCACACACATATGATGCCCTTATCTTCGACAAAGTAGGTAGGAATTTACAATGGAGAAAAGACAGTTGTTTCAATAAGTGTTGCTGGGAAAACTAGACAGCTACATGTTAAAGAATGAAATTAGAACACTCCCTAACACCATACACAAAAATAAACTCAAAATGGATTAAAGACCTAAATATAAGGCCAGACACTATCAAACTCTTAGAGGAAAGCATAGGCAGAACATTCTATGACATACATCACAGCAAGATCCTTTTTGACCCACCTCCTAGAGAAATGGAAATAAAAAGAAAAATAAACAAATGGGACCTAATGAAACTTAAAAGCTTTTGCACAACAAAGGAAACCATAAACAAGATGAAGAGACCACCCTCAGAATGGGAGAAAATATTTGCAAACGAATTAACTTACAAAGGATTAATCTCCAAAATATACAGGCAGCTCATGCAGCTCAATATCATAAAAACAAACAACCCAATCCAAAAATGGGCAGAAGATCTTAATAACACATTTCACCAAAGAAGATATGCAGAATGCCAACAAACACATGAAAGCATGCTCAACATCACTAATCATTAGAGAAACGCAAATCAAAATTTCAATGAGGTATCACCCCACACCAGTCAGAATGGCCATCATCAAAAAATCTACAAACAATAAATGCTAGAGAGGGTGTGGAGAAAAGGGAACCCTCTTGCACTGTTGGTGGGAATGTAAATTGATACAGCTACTATAGAGAACAGTATGGAGGTTCCTTAGAAAACAAAAATAGAACTACTATACAACCCAGCAATGCCACTAGTGGACA
Source organism: Physeter macrocephalus (assembly GCF_002837175.3). Classification (NCBI taxonomy): domain Eukaryota; kingdom Metazoa; phylum Chordata; class Mammalia; order Artiodactyla; family Physeteridae; genus Physeter; species Physeter macrocephalus. Next base: position 77,924,811 of record NC_041229.1, read on the forward strand.
TATACCCTGAGAAAACCATAATTCAAAAGAGTCACATACCACAATGTTCATTGCAGCTTTGTGAAAAACAAATACCATATACTAACACATATATATGGAATCTAAAAAAAAAATAAAAAAATGATTCTGAAGAACCTAGGGGCAGTACAGGAATAAAGATGCAGACATAGAGAATGGACTTGAGGACACCGGTTGGAGGAAGGGTAAACTGGGACAAAGTGAGACAGTGGCATGGACATATATACACTACCAAATGTAAAATAGATAGCTAGTGGGAAGCAGCTGCATAACACAGGGAGATCAGCTCGGTGCTTTGTGACCACCTGGAAGGGTGGGATAGGGAGGGTGGGAGGGAGACACAAGAGGGAGGAGATATGGGGATATATGTATATGTACAGCTGATTCACTTTTTTATAAAGCAGTAACTAACACACCATTGTAAAGCAATTATACTCCAATAAAGATGTTAAAAAAAAACATGCTGGACACTACAGGTGAGTCACAGAGAAATGTAGCAGACTGTAGTCCTTCCAAAAGTGTTTCACTGCATGGCACATATTAAAAATAATGACATTATATGACAGCAATATCAATAAAGATATTTGGTTTCTGGTGATTCAGTATTATTAGCAAATATAATATAAATTTTGGAGTCACTCACTGCTGTTCACATCTTGGTTTAACTGTGAATTTTATTGTGTGTCCATTGACAGATCATTTAATATCTCCCAGGATTTGGGGGGGTTTTGTTTTTTTTTTGTTTTTCTTTGGATGATTAGTATAAGGTGTGCCCTTTATAGAATTGTTATGAGGGTTAAATACAAAAGCATTTTGTGGAGTGCCTCCCACAATGTAGAATAGAGAAGACCCTCAATGGATATTATTTCTCACTTGAAAATGACTTCCTCTACTACAGAAGTCAAATTATGATTTTTTTTTCTTTTTTATAATATTTCTATGATCTCATAATATTTAAAACTGGCCTCCATTTTCCTCCTATCCTAATCTGAATGGAGCCTAAGAGGCATTTTTTGCTGTTTTTAGCCTTCTCAACTAAAAACATGGCACACATTTGTATACCATTCTTACTTAGGTTTCCTTTCTTTTATGTTTTTGTACGTATCTTTTTATGGCACAATCTTATCATAGGATCGTGTGTGTGTGTGTATATGTGTGCATATTAGGTGAAAGGCTTTCTTTTTTTCTGCTTTTTAAAGAGCTTTATTGAGGTATAACTGATCTACAAAGAACTACACATATGTATTAAATACAATTTGATGAGTTTGAATGTACACATACACTCATGAAACCATCACCACAGTCAAGGTTATACCACCTTCCAAAATTTTCAAGTGCTCCTTCCTTTTTAGAGAGTGGACATGAGGTCCACTCTCTAAAAATTTTAAGTGCATTGTAAAATATTGTTGATTATAAGATTACGCTGTAGAGCAGATTCCTAGAACTAATTCTTCTTGCCTAACTGAAACTTTATATTCACCCATTGAACAACAACTTATTTTTCCCTCCCTTCCCCAAGTGCCTGGCAACTGATAACCACTGTTCTATTCTCTGCTTCTATGAGTTTGAGTATTTTGGATTCCTCATATAAGTGGAATCATCCAGTATTTGTCCTCTGTGACCAGCTTATTTCACTTAGCATAAGGCTCTGAGGATTCATCCATGTTGTTGCAAATGGCAGGATTACCTTCTTTTTTAAGTCTAAATAATATTCTATTATGTGTATATAGCACTTTTTCTTTATCCATTCATCTATCCATGGAATTTGTGTTGTTTCTACAACTTGGCAATCATGAACAATGCTGGGATATATTGATATATGGGAATGCAGTTATCTGTTTGAGATCTTTATTTTAATTCTTTTGGATGTATATCCAGAAGTGGAGTTGTTGGATCATATGGTAGTTTTACTTTTAATTTTTTGAGCAACATCCATACTATTTTTCATATCAGCTACGTCATTTTACATCCCCACCAACAATGTAGAAGAGTTCCAAATTTGCCACGTTCTTGCCAACATTTGTTACCCTTTTTTAAATCCTTTTATCTTTTTATCCTTGTTATCTCATCGTGGCTTTGATTTGCATTTCCCTAATGATTAATGATGTTGAGCAACTTTTCATGTACCCATTGGCCATTTGAATGTCTTGTTTGGAAAAAAAAGTCTATTAAGGTCCTTTGCCAGTTTTTAAATTGGATAATTTGCTTTCTGATGTTGAGCTGTATGAATTCTTTATGTATTTTGGATATTAACCCCTTGTCAGACATGGTTTTCAATTTCTTTTTTCTATTCCTTACATTGCTTTCTCATTCTGTTGATTATTTTCTTTTCTGTGTAGAAGCTACAGTAATTAAAACAGTATGGTACTGGCCTGAAGACAGAAGTATAAACCAAGGGAATAGAATAGAGAGCCCAGAATTAAAGCCACATACATACAATCAATTGATATTTGACAAGGGACCCAAGAATACACAATGGGGAAAAGATAGTATCTTCAATAAATGATGTAGGAGAAACTAGATATCCACAGGCAAAAGAATGAAAGTGGATCCATATCCGAACCATACACCAATAAATTTGAAATAGATTAAAGACTTAAACATAAGATGTGAAACCATAAAACTCCTTGAATAAATCATAGAGGAAAAGCTTCTTGACATTGGTCTTGAAAATGATTTCTTGGAAATTATATCAAAAGCACAAGTAACTGAAGCAAAATCGACAAGCTGGACTATGTCAACGTGAAATCGTAAAATGGACAAGTGGGATTATGTCAAAGTGAAAGGTTTTTGTTTTTTGTTTTTCTAAATGGCAATCATTTTACTCAAGTATTAGCTTTAAGTATTATTACCAAAGTATCTCTTTACACATTCCCCATGCTTTGTGTTGGTTATTGTTCTCTTAGGATCCTAAGTCCCAGAAAGTGACTAATGCTGCAGTGTTGCCTTCTCTTCACTAATGACTGTTGTTCAATGGATGACACTTTTTGTCACGAGTCTCAGCATGTCCACCTCTCTGACTCATTATTACCTAGTGATTGATTTAAATCTAGGGCAGTACTTCTCCATATTACTTCTTATCCCTTTTGAGAAATAAATCTACAAGCATGATTTAAAACATAAATCCCTATATTTAGGTGAATGGGGTTTCCAGTAGTTTTAATGATTGTTGATATATCCTAAAATTATTATTTGCTTGTGTGTTAGCTTTAAAATTTGTATTGTAATATCCTTTTGTTTCCTCCTATTTCCTTTAAGTGAAGAAAAGTCAATATTAAATATTCTTTATTGGTTGTATAGATATGGTCACAATCATTTTTTATTCAGCAAACTTTTTTTTTAATACCTTTTCAATACATGTCAGGAACTCTTCTAGAGTTGGTAATACAGTGAAGAACTAGCCACATAATATTTCTGTTCTCCTGGGGCTTATGTTGGAACAAGACAGTCAAGTAGAGATAAATGCTATGAAGTTGATACAGCCAGGTTAGAGGATACAGGATAATCAGTGGGACAAGTTGTCATAGTAGGTTTCTGTAACAAGCAACAAGATTTTAACTGAATCCTAAACAACGAAGAGGAGGCAGACATATGACAATTTGGGTGGGGCATGAGTGTCAGAAAGAATTGAAAGTAAATTCAAAGGCACTGAGATTGCAAGTCTTGGTGTGTTTTAGGAATACCTTAATAATGGAAGAGTAGTTGACAAAAAGATAATTGAAAGATGAGTTCAGAGAGGTGGGAAAGATTGGCATCATATGAGACCTTAGAGGACATAGAAAACTAAACATTTTGACTTATATTGAGTATAATTTTAAGCAGGCATTTATTATAGCCAGATATGCATTAACGAAATGATGATGCCTATTTGTGAAGTATAGTTTACCATGGGATAGTAGCAGAAGCAATAGGTCCAATTCAGTGACCTCTGCAGTATTCCAGGTGAGGAGGACAATAACCTAGGCTATGTTAGCAACAGTGAAGATTAAGAGAATTGACCATATTCTGGAGAAAGAATCTATAGTATGCAGTGAAGGCACAGGGGAGAGGTTTACATACAGATATAAATCAATTATTTTTTCCTAAGTTTGGGGACTAAGCAAATGAATGGTATCATTTACTGTGATAAGGAAAACTTGGAGGTACTTTTCTTAGAAAAGACATGTAATATTTGAGAAAGAGCCCTGGAAGACAGCTCGGAAGACCTGAGTTATGGTTGCTACTTTTTCTTAATAAATAGTGTACTAAGAAATAAGTCACAAAATCATACTGATCTTAATCATGTTAATTCATTTAGGTGGTTGTAAAGTTTATTTCCAACTCTAAAGTCTTATAATATTATGAAATTAAATAAATTACAAACTCCAGTAGCTTTCCCCTTCAAATGCTCTAAATATATTTATTTTACATTATTATCTGATTCTTAGAAATTTTAGAAAATGCGTTCTATGATATTACAATATGAGTTATGTGCTTTCAAAAATCTCATTTTGTGTTCATACACAGTACCATGATATTGAACAGTAAATCCTTTTCAATTATGAATTATAATATTAGCAAAATAAATTATAGTGTTTTACATTTGCATGCAAAAATGAAAATTTACTCAGCCATAAACAGAAATGAAACTGGGTCATTTGTAAAGATGTGGATGGACCTAGAGTCTGTCATACAGAGTGAAGTAAGTCAGAAAGAGAAAAACAAATATCGTATATTAACGCATATATGTGGAATCTAGAAAAATGGTACAGGTGAACCTACTTGCAGGGCAGGAATAGAAAGGCAAACATAGAGAAAGGAGATGTGGACACTGGGGGGCAAGGGGTGGGTAGGATGAATTGGGAGATTAGGTTTGACATAAATACACTACCGTGTGTAAAATAGATAGCTAGGGGGAACCTGCTATATAGCACAGGGAGCTCAGCTCAGTGCTCTCTGAAGCCCCAGATGGGTAGGATGGGGGGGGAGGTCCACGAGGGAGGGGATCTATGTATACATATAGATGATTCTCTTCCCTGTACAGCAGGAACTAACACAACATTGTAAAGTAATTATACTCCAATAAAAAAAAAGTCAGTATCTATCAATGGAACAGATATGTACAAATATGATATAGTAGAGAGATTTGTGATTTACAAACACTTTCCTATATGTTGTCTCCAGCTTTTAGCTCAGAAACAATATCTACAACACAACTTGTATGTACACAAGACATTGTGTAGTGATTTGTGGTTTAAAAAACATTTTCCCATATGCTATCTTGCATTTATAGCCAAATCAACACAGCAGATTCACTTCAAAAATGCTAATAATTAGAACCTCTGGTCTTTTTTGTGGTTGTGGATAGTAAACACCATTTCTCCTTTCCATATTTGCACAGGGAGTTTTAGGACATGAGTGCATCTTCGTTAAAAAGTTAACCATGTTACATTTCATTTCACTAAGTTCTGATCATCTTTCGAACCTGTAAAGATTCTCATAGATGTCCCTTCCTCCAATCCTGCATGAATTTGAATCAGGGGGAGACTACAGACTCCTACAGTTAAGACTCTGGACAATGGAATCAGAAAAACTGGGTCCAAATTTTGGCTCCAACCCTTTGTGATCTTGGGTATATTTTAGTTCTTTGCCTGTTCGTTTATGTAATAACAGAGTCATCATAAGACCTCTCTCCTGCGGATATTAACTGAGATCATCCTGTGCAATTCTTAGCACAAAGCCTAGTACAATGTTAGCACTTACTCATTGTTACTTGTGTTTATTATCATTACCGGTAATGATACTTTGGACTTCATTGATTTCCATTCCCAGAGCATTTGGTGTCAATATTGAAGGCAAGCACTGAAGCTCATGGAGAGAAAATTTTCTCATGGAAACATGGATTCATCTATCATGTCATTTAACATAAAAATAAACTTTCCTAATTAAAAAAATATAACACTGGATTGTAATTGACCATTTATTTGCTATAATACCAGTTTGACTGAGGGTCAAAGCCAAGTTTACCTAACTGCTCTCGCTATAGGATTTGGTGCAGTGAATGACATATAACAGACACAGAAAATACTTAATAAATGGCAATAGCTAATATTAATAGAAAGGTTGTTGTGTGTCAGATATTGTTATGAGGTTTAAATACTTCAAATGTGTAAAACTCCAAAAATTGAGTACTATATTTATCCTCATTTTAGAAATGAATAAACTGGGATTTTGTGACCTCTTCAAAGTCTTGTTGTAAGAAAGCTGCAAGTCAGACTCAAGTGGTCTATTTCCAGACCCAGGCTCTTAGCCATTATGTTGTACTTCCTCTCAAATAGACTGATAGTCAGTCAAAGGGCTGACTATCTAGCACTTACCATGTCATATTGACAATATTTCTTTATATATCATCTCTAGTGGTGGAAACTACTCAGGAGCAAAACAATATCTTATTCAAGTGGCACAATGTTTGGCTTTTGAACTCAAAAGGTAGAACAATTCTGTAAACTTTGTAGAGGTTTGGTGCAAAAAAGTGCAGTGAATTCATGTGATCATTATGGAGTCACTTCTGTAAGCATTGTTCTTGATAATAATTAGGATCTTGAATGAGACTAACATCTCTGAAGAAGGAAGTTTGGAAAAAGTCAGAAGCTTGCTTTAGTAAAATCAGAACAAGATGTTTTTCAGGGAACTTTGAAAGAAAGGACAGGCACTATAGTACATATCCTTGAAAAAAAAACAACAAAAGAAAATTTGGAAATATGTTGTGGATGATTTTAAATATTCCAGAAACTTGTACAGATTGCAATTGACTATCTCATAAGATTAGACATAAAGAAGAGTTTAGGAATAGGAGTCAAGTACAAACTTGATTACTATGAACACTGTAGCATTCCATTTAATAATATATAAATGCATTTTTGTTGCTTGTACCTATTATCTTTAAAACTAAGGGAATAAACCAGTTGTAGTGAGAAGAGAAAGTCTTTAAAAATGCTGGAAAAGCCAAAGTAAAACAGTTTCTTTTCCCTTTTTTTCTGTTTGCTAAAGAAGTGTTTGTAATGCATAAATCCCCGCTGTGTAATAATGTGTGTATTGTGTGTGTGCTGGCATTTAGGATTCTGGGAAGAGACCAAGATAGATGTCCAGTAGAAGGTAGTCTCAATGAGGACATGGCACTATACTTACTGATACATCTCTAGTGCCTAGAGTATTAGAAGTTATATATTAGATGTAATATAAATATGTGTAGAATTAATAAATTAATGTATGAGTAAAATATGAATGTATGCACTTCCTAGGAGCTTTGCTTTAATAGAATTGGATGTAATACAGCAGAGCTCTTGCTATATGTAATAGAAGAAAAGAGAAATCAAATTTATCTATGGGGTAATGAAAGTCATTATTGAGAAAATGAACCTTGAGTAATGAATAGAACAAAATATGAGAGGAAATTTCACACTAGAAAATTTTGTTGTTATCATGTGACTTGGTGTAGATTTATTAAATGATCATATTATCCTCTGTAATGGCCCTGACCCTCAACCAAAAGTAAAATGAAATAATAAATAACATCATCGTGCTATTCACAGGGAAATGTGTCATTAAAGTAATGGAACAGACTTTATAAATAATAAATAAAACAGCTCTTATTTTTCCAAGTGGGTGTTTTCCCTTTCAAAAAAATTTGCTTTGGAAATGCAAAATAGAATACTATATACCAGAACTTAGTTTTCTATAATATATTGTTAATGATCCATTCTATTTTCATTCAGAAAAAGTGAAACGTAACTTGGAAAATATGCAAAAGTGGCATATGATGCAAAGTCATTAGTATTCATAGCAACTGAGGGTTGAGAAATACTTTGGTTTAAACAAAATTCTATATATAATTAGAAAGTAATGTAGTGAGGTGGATGGACCTAGAGTCTGTCATACAGAGTGAAGTAAGTCAGAAAGAGAAAAACAAATACCATATGCTAACACATATACATGGAATCTTAAAAAAACAAAAGTGGTACTGATGAACCTAGTGGCAGGGCAGGAATAAAGACGTAAACATAGAGAATGGACTTGAGGACTCGCGGGGTGGGGTGGGATGGGGGAAAGTGAGAGTAGCATCGACATATATACACTAACGAATGTAAAATAGTTAGCTAGTGGGAAGCAGCAGCGTAGCACAGGGAGATCGGCTCGGTGCTTTGTGTCCACCTAGAGGGGTGGGATAGGGAGGGTGGGAGTTAGGCTCAAGAGGGAGGGGATATGGGGATATATGTATGCATATGGCTGATTCACTTTGTTGTACAACAGAAACTAACACAGTATTGTAAAACAATTATACTCCAGTAAAGATCTATTTTTAAAAAAGTAATGAAGTTAGAATATGTTTGCATTTTATAAAGTGCCTTACTGTAAATTCTAAAAAAGAAGTTTCAAAGATATTGTCAGAGTAGAAAGAAGACACTGTTTAATTGGAAGTATGCCTTACCATGTTTCTATTAAATATAAATAAATAAATAGAGTGAATCCATTGTACTTTCGGACTTTGTGTAATGACCATGGTTTAACGGAAAGAACACTTAACTTGGAGGCCAGAGATCTGGATTCCAATTTCATATTTATTTCTGACAAACTCCTTGGGTGATTTTTGGACTAATAAATTCACCTCCTTGGGCTTCAGTGGCCTTACTGTAAAATGAAGCAGTTGAGCAAGGGGAACCCTGAGTGATATACTGTAGCAATATTCTGTGATCTTCTGGGTACGGCCATTATTAGCAAGAAAGGAATGAATGCAATAGCATAGATAAACACAAAACAGGAAAAAAAAATATAAAGGTGTCTTGGAATGATAATAACTGAACACTTTGTTGTAAACTGCTCTCTCTCTCCCTTTGGTATCATATTTGCAAATCAGAGAGAACTGGGGAAAAAAACACATTAATGGTATAACAAAAGAGAGAATTTAATATATTCTGAAAGATATTATTCATCAGCCAATGAAAATTGCTAAAATCAAAACATCACTATTATTAATTTTGCTGAACAAAGTTCGTTTCCAGTAAGTGATATTTAGTTTGTTGAGAAAAATATTCTGCATTTCACTCTTAAGGCTATTCAATCTGAAGAGTTCTACAAAGGTTGAGTCTCATAATCCGGTTTCCTAGTTAGGTATTTCCAAGCGGAGATCCTTTCCTTCTCGCACAGAGGTACTCAAACTTGGCTATCAGTCAGAATCACTGGGACTCTTTTATGTAAACAAACAAGCATAAAAAACAAAACAAAAACTTATTTCTGGTCTCTACTCTGGACCAACTAAATCAGATTTTGTGGATGATGGGACTCAGATACTGATATTTTTAAAAGCTCCCCCCACTTGATTCCATTGTGCAAATAGAAGAACCACTGAAAGCTCACTTTCCCCCTCATATAGTCATTTAATTCATTCAGAGGAGAAGATTAAATTCAGGCTTAGACTGACCATGCTCATATTTATCACTAACCCTAATAGTGTGGAGACAGCTATTGTGCTCTACCTTAACATTTTCCTTGAGTTACTATTCCATAAGAAAGGAAAGCAAATTATTTGCATTAATCATATGCATTTACAGTTCTTAAAAGTGCCACCACTTTTATACTTAGTAAAGTTTTACATTTTATTAAATGTTGAATTTTTAAAGCTACCATATACTTTCATAATCTACTTCAAACGTTGCAGTTTGCAGAAAAGAAAATTAAGGCTTAGAGAGTGAAAATGCCTTGCTCACGGTAACAGAACCAAAAATTTGCAGAGCTAGATCAGGGTCCAAGTTTCCGGATGCTCATTTCATTACACATTAAACCCTGTTGCCCCCTGATATTTCATGTTCCTACCACAGAAAGGACTGAGAAATGTTGTAACTGTTAGGAAGTTTGACATTAGCAGCCTCAGTGTTTTAAATTCCTTAATACAGAATGTGTTTTTGCATATTTGATACCAAAGTAGTGTGTATTTTATTAACATTTATTAATCTCCTAAGTGAATGTTAACCTATTATAAATTTTACTACTTTATGTCTGTCAAACACTTTCATGAATTATCAAGAAGCTATTCATAAAATTTCACTTTGAAATTCTGAAAAAAGATAAAAAAGAAATCTTAATCAGGTCTTAGTACCCTGAAGATAAGTATGCAGATGTCATGAGGCACTCAGTATTGCAGTAGCTGATAACATGGCCTTTGCAGTCAGAGTTGGTTCAAATTCCGGCTGTTCAACTTTCAAAGTTAGGACTGTGGTCCTAACTTTGAAACTACATGCTTCTGCTATTAGAAAACCTTTGCTGAAGCACTTGAAATTTACTTCTTATAAAAATGAATATGCAGGTTTCAAGCATTTTTGTCAGCACACTGCCATTCACAGCAACCTTCTAGATACTTATTTTCTACCTTTTCCTAAAAAGGTGATCATATATGAGTTATGTGACCTGAATATTCTCATTAGCATATGAACAATGATGATGTCAACAACAATGGCAGTATCTGATTTGAGCACTGGTGAGGATTAGATGAGAAAATGTATACCAAGGTTTAGTCCGTTGTCAAGCATAGAGTAAGCACTCATTAAGTAGTCACTGTTTTTTGCATTATCAATAATTATCAAGACCTTAAAGTTTTTTATACCAAATAGTATTTAAAGGAGAATTAAACAGATTGAAAATGTAGTATTTAAAAACATTGATTTCCCAACTAGTGTTGTTGAAATTATACCAAGCTTGGTAGAGACCAAGGAGGTTGAAGTGGGTTATCCTAAAGTAGGGAGCATAGGTAGGGGATTGGAGCCTGAGCCAAGAAAAAAAGAGTAAAAACATAGGAGGGGAGAAAGTGCAGGGAGTTGGAGCTTGCATGGAGTGAAGAGGGTTTACCTGTAGACAGGCAATAGCAATAACAGGAGATATCTTATATACAGGGCATTGCTCAAACAGTTAAATATGTAAGTTAAAGGGAGGCAGTTTTCTTACTATCTGAGAAGGAGGTTATACAGATGGAAAAGGAGAAAATCTGTGAGGTAATATTATTATTGGAGTATAACCATGTGTAAATGCATATGTATAAAATGTGTGTTTTCAAAGATGTTATATATAATGTATATAAGTAAGCATATATATCCATATATCCCTAGCTCTACCATCAAAAGGTCCTGGGGTCACCTCAGTCCCTCTGTTGGGATCCTCAGTAGATGATCACCTCTATGAGCCCAGATCTCAGTTTCAAAATAGTATTTTCCACTATAAATAACTAAGATTGCTTGGAGAAATAACTAATTTCAGTGCTGGTGTTAGGGGAAGTACAAGATGAACCTAGAAAATCTCATTGTATTAGAAAATAAGAAATTGCTCAAATAATAATTGGGGCATAGAAGAGGACACAGAAGCCAGTGTGAATAGGTCAACTGGCCAAATTTGGGGAAAATCTAGCAACAAAATAAAGAGTGATAGTAATGGATTATAAACCATTAAGATAATAGGAAACCGTACTGGTATAGGAACTGTACCACCATGAAACCATACTGGTATAGAAGGAGAGAAGGTAGGAAAGAAGGGAGGGAGGGAGGGAGGAAGGAAGGAAGGAAGGAAAGAAGGAAAAAAACAATAGGAAGTTTGAGAATTAAGATGCTTAACACAGTCCTGAAATACTTCTCCCCAGAATACCTATTGATTACAAAAGGAAAAAGAATAATTTTATAGCAGTGAAGTCTGGCAGATACCACCTAAATCAAAACTAACATCACCAGTAAAAAGGCATGTCAAATTTATGTGCCATTTGATAGGATGCAATGAGAAAAATATGATTATCTCTGTGATATTTCTCCCAAAATTGCATAGCTTTAATCTTATCAAGAGGAAATATAGAACAAGCCCAAGATAAGGGACATTCTGCAAAATAACTGGTTTGTAATCTTCAAAAATATAGAGGTCATGAAATTGACAAAAAAAGGCTTAGGATGATTGAAGGACACTAAAGAAACCTGACAACCAAATGCAAAATGTACCTCTGGACTGAAAGTTTTTATAATAAAGGACATTACTGGGACAAATGGAAGAAGTTGAATGGAATCTAAGGTTAGATGATAGGAATGTATCAGTGCTGATTTTTTTTTTTTTTGATGCTTATGTTATATGAGGATATCCTGTTAGGTAATGCACACAAAAACATCTGTGAGCATTATGTTGGCAACCGAATCTCAAATTGTTCAAGAAAAATCAACTTTTCTTTAACTCTACTTGGAATTTGTGTTACTTTCAGAGTCTAAAAATATAAAATTAATAATAATAAAAATAATGACAGCATCCACATTAACAAAAACACCAACTATTGGCAGCCTTTCAACTGATCAAGAATGGTGGGTAGAATTTAAATCCTTCAATGTCCATTCCATCTAGTTTGCCTCTGTGTCCTACCCTTCTCTCCCTGTCCCCTGCCATTTCTGACATACAGTAGAGCTCTTTTAATGTACCATATTTATGTTTTTGTGCTTTTCTTTACGGGCATAAATATACAAAATTCTAGTTAATTGACTTATTAAACTATATTAAATAAGAGATTTTTGTCTGAATATACAGGAAAGGAGGTTTGTAGGTTTTGGACAAGAGGTGTTACTCAGGATGCAGAGTGTTGGCTAAGGCTTCCAAACAGGAAGCATAGAACACACACCTTCTAATTGGTATTTACGGATTGTCTGAGACCTGAGAAGCTGTTGAAAGGAGGCCATTATTAACCAAAGACATGTGGAATGGGGACAAAAGTAGGAATGTTATGAGATAATGATCTGGGCTGTGGATAAAATGTATCAGGATGGCAACTGCTCTACATTTTTAGAATGACTTGTGGGAAAATAATGGCTCAAACAGGGGAATCCAGGTACCTGGAAAAACACAGTGGCTTATTTTGCCATGAGTAGATTCAGGCCTTGAGGACAGAGAGATACCATTTTGAACTCCAGATTTGCCAAATTGTTTCATTTATCATTACCTTGGTGTCTTTATCTGTAAAATGGATATAACTTGTGGGTTGTTTTGAAGCTAAATGACTTGGAGATTGAAATGATCTGCTTGGAATTTTGACTCCTAGACTTGGAGATTGAAATGATCTGCTTGGAATTTTGACTCCTAGACTTGGAGATTGAAATGATCTGCTTGGAATTTTGACTCCTAGACTTGGAGATTGAAATGATCTGCTTGGAATTTTGACTCCTATGTGTTCAATGTGTGGCAATTCCTCACACTGCTCCATATCTTAGTACTGTGCTTTCTCCTTATCAGGGTACTTGATCTTCATAACACCCCTGTGAGTTGTAATCTAATCTCTTCCAGATGAAGAAAGTAGAATGTAGCTACAGTTGCAAGATAATTATGTAAAAGGGCAATAAAGATGATAACAGGTAATATATACTGAGCATGTATGTATCAGGCACTACTGTAATCACCTTGTATACCACAACCGTATTTATTATATGTTATTATTTTTGTCACTTAACATGTGATCTAAGGCTTGGAAGAAAATGTAAGTAATTTTCCCAAGATCACGTTGCTAATATGTAGTAGAGCAAGATAAAACTACGTCTATCTGATGCCCAGAATTCAAGCAATTACTATACTCTACTGCCTTGTTGTGAGAAATGGGTATATGTTGCCACTACTATTTATAGCAATAATCCTAATTTGCAATATTTAATATTTTATGAAATGTTCATATATATTCTAAGTTATTGTATTCTTACAACCTTGTGAGGGAGAGGTGGCTCAGTTTATCCTATTTTTTTGTTTTTTAGAGATGAATTGAGACTCAGATAAATTGAATCACTCACTTGTCCAAGACTGTAGATTAGTGGAGACACAGTTCAGGTCTTCTGACTCTGACCATCCGACTCTTTCCCATGCACTCTTTTCTCTGCATATTAATGTCTTTATTACTAAGACCTTATTGTGTAGTTTGTGGGAGTAGTAGAAAAGCATTTGGCTGTTGTCCCTCAGAAACAAGCTAAGAGCATTTCAATTCACTTTTGTGGCTGATAATTTTGATTTTGTATGACCATTCAGTTTTTTCCAAAGTAGTTTTCTACCCAGGTTATTATGTTAAGCAGCGTAAATGTATGTTTATTTTCCACTTTGCATTCATATAGCATCATGAGATATTCAGTACATCAGAGATTTAAAAAAAATATTTAGGACCACTAACACTTAATGAATGAGAAAAGATTTGGACTCTCTCTGGAAAAAAATGTATACATTCAAAAAGGTTAACTACAGTTTTAGGAATTTTGTAGCTTGCATCAAGGCCATACTCAGATTCTGCATTAAGAACCACTTCTCTTTCACATTCCTACCACCACTGCTGCTACTTAACTGTTAGCATTTACGTTCCAGGCATTGTTCTAAATCTTTACACTTCAATATCTGATTTTATCCTAATAACAGCTATATGGTATAGTTACAATTATCTTTACAATCTTATATATGGGGAAATCAGATTGTAGCTTGTATTCTCATGAGTATTTATTTTCCAAAATTATCATATTAGAATTCCACCTGTAATTGTCTTTCATTTTCTGTGTACCTGTTTTTCCAAATAGTTTATTAAAAGGCTGACTCAAACTCTGCTAGAAATGATCCTTTAGGAACTCTATTTTGTGCATTTCTATATCCTTGGGGAAAAAAATCTCCTTTATCACAAACCTGGTTTTTGATCACTAAGTTGGTTTCATTTATGGTGTACTATTTTCTGAAATAAGGCCCATGTGAATGGATTAAACATTTTTGTTCTATTTTTTATCTTTTTGTTAAGAAACGATCTACTTTTAGGGAAGCTAAACCTTCTAGGCTGCGGAGACTGAGATACTATGAGAAATGGTGCTAAATATAATCAAGTCAAGTTATAGATTCATTAATATCCCAAATTGCATGTGCTGCTGAATTTAGTACTATAATAAAATCCTCAGGCTTTTATTTTTATGGAATCCTTTGTCACTGCTAAATGATCATTGTAAATGTCCTGAAGACATCCTGATGACTTATCTGCTCATAGGCATCCTACTGTTAAAACACAATTTCTGGGACTTCCCTGTTAGTGCAGTGGTTAAGAATCCGCCTACTCTAATGCAGGGGACACGGGTTCGAGCCCTGGTCCGGGAAGATCCCACATGCCTCGGAGCAACTAAGCCCAAGCACCACAACTACTGAGCCTGCACTCTAGAGCCCTCGAGCCACAACTACTGAGCCCACGTGCCACAACTACTGAAGCCCATGCACCTAGAGCCCATGCTCCACAACAAGAGAAGCCACCACAATGAGAAGCCCGTGCACCACAACGAAGAGTAGCCCATTCTCGCTGCAACTAGAGAAAGCCTGCACGCAGGAACAAAGACCCAACTCAGCCCAAAATAAATAACTTAATTAATTTTTTTAAAAACACACAATTTCTTTCAAAGACTATGAATTCCTGTAAAACTAAGAAAGCATTGAAGACATTGTACATTCTAACTTTTGTATGACAGTCAGATTATGGCCATCTCAGTTTGCTGTGTGATCTTTCATGATCCAGAGGAGGGAATCAAAATGATAGTGAGTTAGGTAGAATATAATGGGAATGAGGCTTAATCTTATTATTGATACTGATGACACAGCCTAGTAATGTAATTAGAACATTTCTGGACATGACCCTTGCCATAAATCTCTGTATTGATTGTTGGCTCAAAGATCATGGTGTCTAGCGCCTGCCATATTTTGCCACAGAGAGAGAAGAAAAGTGGTTTACTGTTCCTCTTTAGTAATGTTGATAATAATTTAATGAAGATGACAAATATTTCTTCATTTCATGTAACAGCACCTTGAATATGTGTGGGGAAAAAAAGGAGTGATTTTTTTCTCTGATTGTATTTAAATAACAATCTTTTAAAGAAGGAAAATCTTAAGGGCCCCAGATCTGTACACTGTTGGCTTAATAAATAGTTGGTTTTTTTTTTTTAATTCCATGGATACCCCTCATTCTTACCCTTCTCAACTTTTCCTTCTTATAATGTCTATACCTCCCACACTTGGGCTTAAATCAAAATAAGACTTATCCCAGTCCAGGATAAATGTCAGCATTCTCTGTAAGAGGAACCCACTATAAATGGGCATAGCCTCATATAGGAAAGGTTTGAAAGAGACCCAATGTTTCTCTTATTCTGATCTTTGTTCAAATTATAAAGTTCCGTAAACATTGGGAAAAAATCATGATATACAAGAGTAGGAAATGATTTTAACAATTATCTAAATCCACAGTCCTCTTTTGCAGATGCTAAAGTCCTAGGTGGGTTGCTTAAATTAGTAGTAGTTTTTAGTCCTGTCTGACAATAGAATTATTCATGAAGCTTTTAAAAATTATCTACATTAGGCCTCTCTCTTAAATATTCTATTTCTGGGCTCTACTCCTGGAAAATCTACTCAGAATATTTGGAGATGGGGTTAACAATTGTATTTTTTTTTTAAAGACCAACAAGTGGTTCGTATGTGCAGTCAAGGTTAAGACCATAGCATTAAGTAATTTTGCCAAGTCTACAAATATATTAAATAAATGACAACAGAGAAAGCAGATCTTTAAAGTCCTGATATTTGGGTCAAGTCTCATCCCACATCTTTTTAATAAACTGAGTTAAGGGCATCATTCTATCTACTGAGACCCTTATATTTGCTAACCAAAATGTTAGCGCAACAGTAACCGAAAGTCTCAATGCTTCTGCACCTTGATAACAAATACAGTTATACCAGTTATTTATTGCAAAATTTGTCATTGGGTTTAATATGCCATTGTGTGTCCTTAATTCCTGTGAGAACAATGCAGCATACAGTAAGGTAATGACTTTGAGTTGGGAAAGGTCTTTGTATGGGGCAGATATGAGGGGTAAGAAGAATTCAAAGAGAAGTGAAGCAGTAGCAGGAGGAATTCTGCTTCTGACCAGGTGACGAATTATATATTCAGTAAAATTCTTCTGCTCAGTACATTTAAATTTTTCAAAAATTAAAACATGTATTATTGTAGATGCTCTTCAAGCTCTCAAGAGAGAAAAATCAATTCCCAAGTGCAGATAAACAATTGAAACAAAATTATTGAATGAACCTGAAGTCAAGAGTATCCTAGGGCCAAATGCCACATACAAAATTAACTGGCACATAGACGTTCTAGGCCTTGAGCCCAGCAGCTAAACTTAAGCTGTTGAATAAAGCTAGGATACTCAAAGGGGCTATACCCACAGTCAATGTGTAGGCTGAGGATAAGTAAAAGGGACGTCTAAGGAAAACTTTCTGCCTCTGCAGTGTCTCTGGGTTACAGAAATGTAATGACAATGATGATAATAACAATAATATCTCCCCTGAGACTTTGAAGCCTATAAAGTAAATACTAGCATAGTATAAGTAAATCCAAACACATTATCACAATGAATGCAAATAGACTAAAACATCTAGAATAATGTTAATTATATTTAAAAGTACTAATATATGCTGTAAGTACTCAAACTATTTAAAGTAAAAAGATAGAAAAAAATATAAATATACCAGAAAAGCACCAACTAAAATAAGGTCATGGCAAATAAATTAATACCAGACAAAATTATATTTAAGACAGAGATCATTATTAACAGAGAGAATCCTTATTTAATGTGAAAATATACATTCCAAGGATGATGTAATAATTCCAGATATATATGAATCTAATAATACCTTTATAAATTATAAAGCAGAATGGCTATTAGAGTTTAAGATACTACTCATGAATTAAGTATCTGATAGGTCAATCAGAGAAAAGAGTCAATAAAGATGTATGCTATTTTAAAAACACAGTCAACAAGATTAATTCAATAAGCAAACGTTGGGCTTCCCTGGTGGCACAGTGGTTGCGAGTCCGCCTGCCGATGCAGGGGACACGGGTTCATGCCCCGGTCCCGGAAGATCCCACATGCCGCAGAGCGGCTGGGCCCGTGAGCCATGGCCACTGAGCCTGCAAAAAAAAAAAAAAAAAAGCAAAAGTTGACTTCTTCACCCGACAGCTGGAGAATACACACTATTTTCAACTATAAATTTAAACCGGTAACCTGGCAACTATAGTCTCTACCCTTATGCTACAAATCAATAACAAAAATACATATTTTTGTTGATAAATAAATACTTTTAAAGCATTCATTGGTCAGAGAAGAAACAATGGTGACATTTTAAAGAATATTTAAACTGAAGTATAATGAAAATACAATATTAATATGGGTATAATTTAGCTATAATAATAGTCTAAGAGAAAGGTACATTTAAATTTTTATATTAATTTACCTTCCCACCAGCAGTACATGAGGGTTCCCTTTTCTCCACATCCTCACTTGTTATTTCTTGTCTTTTTGATGATAGCCATTCTGACAGATGTGAGGTGATATATCATTGTGGTTTTGATTTTCATTTCCCTGGTGGTTAGTGAAGTTGAGCATCTTTTCCTGTGCCTGTTAGCCATCTGTATGTCTTCCTTGAAAAATGCCTATTTAGGTCCTCTGCTCATTTTGTAATTGGGTTGTTTGGCTTTTTTATTTTTTGATACTGAGTTATATGAGTTCTTTATATATTTTGAATACTAAACCCTTATTGGACATAACAGCATTATTTACAATAGGCAAGATGTGGAAACGACCTAAGCTTCCATCAGCAGACGAATTGGTAAAGATGTGGTATGTATATACAATGGAATATTAGCCATAAAAAAGAATGAAAATTTGCCATTTGCAACAACATGGATGGTTCTGGAGGATGTTATGCCTAGTAAAATAAGTCAGACACAGAAAGGCAAATACTACATGTTTTCACGTATATGTGGAACCTAAAAATAAAACAAATGAACAAATATAACAAAATAGAAACAGACTCACAGATACAGAGTATAAAACGGGGTGGAAGAGGGGCAAAATAGGCGAAGGGCAAGAGTTAAGAGTTACAAACTACTAGTTGTAAAATAAATAAGTTACAATGATGTAATGTATAGCACAGGGAATATAGTCAATATTTTATAATAACTTTGTAAGGAGTATATCAATAAAAATATCAAATTACTATGTTGTACACCTGAAACTAATATAATATTGTAAGTCCACTATACTGCAATTTAAAAATTTTAAATAAATTTTTATATTAAAAAGATTAGAGAAAATAATGAGCCAAGCATCCAACTTGAAAAGTTAGAAAAGAAAAACAAAATTAAACCAAAGCAAATAAGTAAAAGATAAAAAGAAGACATTAGTGGAAAATAAACAATGATAAATTTAAAAATCTAATAAAATAGCTTCTAAAGCTTTGGTCAAGAAGAGGACTACAATAAATGACCTTATAATGTAACTACAAATGCCGAAAGATATTAAAAATATAAAATAAGAGAATGCTCTGAAAAAAATTGTATATTGACAGTATATTTTAACACTTACACAAACATATGCAGATGTATATAATTATCAAAACTAACTCAAAAAATACAGGGAATTGACATAACCACTAAAGAAGCTGAGTCGTTAGAATTCTTCCCAAAGCAAAAGGAAGCAAAAAAAAAAGGCCCATTTGGTTTTAGAAATAAGTTTTAACAAAACTTATTAGATTAGAACAAATTTCCTTAATCTTGTACAATTATTCAAAAGATAGATAACGAGTGAATTCTTCCCAACAATTTTAGCATAATATTAGTATGAAAAACATGACAGTGTTTGAAAAGAAAATTACGGTGAGACAGCTTAATTATAATCAAACATTTCTCTATATTGAGTCAAAATCTTGTTTCCCATGCATTTTACTATTGAGACTACACAGCAGAAGGAGGTGAAATCTCGGTCTTTCTAAGGCAAATTTTCTTGGTAGAATCCTGCCATTGTACCTTCACGGATGTAAATTCTTGAAAATGTTATTTTTCTTTCTGTGCCTTATGGCACAGAACCTTGTAGAATTGTTGTAATGTAAAACAATGTTAATATATGTAGAGCACTTAGTATGGTACCTGGCAAAGTATTAATATAAGCACTTGATAAATGTAAACTATGATTATTTTGCTGTCTTGAGCTGCATTCAGGGGTGAACTCATGTAAATTCCATGAAATAGTTCTCTTATAGTTTAAAGTCATTTATCATGTTCCCAGCCACCACCTCCTCTTTCTCACCCCTTCAATATATATCTTGTATTTTAAAGCTAAAACCCTTAACACCTTTGTCAGATCTTCATATAACCTTGTTTAGACCCAGCAATCTTACGCTTGTCTTCATTGGGGCATATCCTAGTTCAAGTATTTTGAATCCAAGAGTCATGCATGGGATTCAGGTAGTCTGTCCAGAAGTATGCATACACTTTTTTTTTTTCAGAGAGAAGATCCATAGTTTTCATTACATCTAGGAGGTTGTCTCGGCATACAATGTCTAGAATTGTGCCTTGAATGAAGCACAACCTTCCACATACCCTATATCTAAACTGTCTTCAGTAAATCCTCTGAGGACCCGTTTTTAAGTGAAAGTTGTTGAGTATACTTTTAGGAGCCTATGCTTAGAGAAGCATCCTTTTCCTGTCTTTCTGAAACTGAATTTTGTCATCCAAGCCTTGTTCCCTCCCCAGAATGGAAAATATAATTTTCCATTCTATCTTACTTTTTTTCCTGAAAAATTATAACCGCTATATTGAAAGATGCTCTCTTTAAAGATAAAATTATTCTTTTCAGACAGCACAATGGTTTCCAAGGCAACTCAAGTTACTTACTAGGACAAAGATGTTCTCATTTCTCAATGGGGAAGAAAGTTTCTAAGAAGTTGTTATCATCACATCTAGAGAAAAAGGAATTTAAGATAATGTCTCATTGCTCTGTATTTCTACCTGTCTTGACTGTCTCACCAGGAGCATTTGGAAAAACTAAAGAACTGTTGCGAAATGCAAAGAACTTTAATGATCCGTATAAAGTGAGAAAATATTGCTACACCCTCTCCGTTTGAATGATAATAAGGCTGTGAATAATATAATCCTTAGGGATGTTCTGACGCAAAGTAGGATGAGGTGTAGTTTGAGTGTTGCTGAGCTTGCACTATTTGAGGGGAGGAGACATACAGCAACAAGAAATATAAAAAAGAAGCAAAATCTTCTATTATGGCCTCAAGTCCATGTCTGCATGTCCATATTCAGGGCTTTACTCTTTGGCTCATCTCACGTCCATTTTGAAATGCAATGTTCTTGGGAGATATAGCACATTTATCACTCATCAATCATAATAGTGAACTCAATCACATTTATGTGGCTTGTTATACTCTATTGAGATACAGAGTATCTACCTCCACTCTCAGCCCACTAATTAGCCAGGAACCCAGTCAGTACAAATGAGCTCCATGTGTGGTGGTCCTGTTACACATAGACACCTGTTTGTGCTCCCTATCATCCCACATCTACCATGGCTTTTACTTTAACTCTTACTGTTATCACACTGCTTCCTTACTTCCAGCTAATAATCTTCATAAGTACATAGTGCAGAGTTGATCAAAATCTGTTCTAAGAGAATATAATTGATTATAATTATATAATTATAATTCAAATAAAACACAGTTCATAGAGGCCTAAATTAATATTGGAAGAGGAGGAAACGGAGTTAAACAGAAAGAATCACTCTTTGTTTCAGATCACTTTCTATGTGTATGCACCTTAACTTTAGAGGTTACCACATCTGACCATACACATTACTTTTCCTGAACCTCTTGTCTCCCCTGCTTATCTCACTCAGTGCCCTACCTCTCACCCCATTCAGCTAACATAGTGCTTTGCCACAGAGTAGGTGTCTAAGACATTTTTGAAAGTGAATAAAAGGCAGGTTTTAATTGGAAACATTGGGAGAAAGGGTCACTTGAGATTAAATAATGTGATTTTTTAAAGGTATTAATTATATTCCATAACTAAATGATTTTAAAGAAAGTAATTTTAGTATGGATTTTAATGGTTTTCCATGTTCTAAGATTTGTGCAGTCACAGGAAGACACTTGTTAAGTGTACCATGTTTGCACTGGATCTAAATGAAACTTGGAGGACTTCGCACAGTGGGCCCATCGGAAGCATGTCTTCTGACTTAGTATAGTAGCACATCATTATTCATTAAAACTCTGATTTGGCATTCATCCCACAATGAAAGGAACTACCCCATTCCTTGTGGCTAGATATCATATACACAAATTATGTCAAAATGGATTGTAGATGTGTATATGAGCTAAAACTAAAAAAAAATTAGTAGAAAACCTGTGAGTAGATATTTATGACCATGGTTTAGCTAATAGTTTCTTAGATATAGTACAAAGAATAAGTAAAAAAAGAAAAATAGATAAATTGGACTTCAGCAAAATTGAAAATGTTTTTCCTCAGAAAACACAATAGAGTAAGAAGACAAGCTGCAGAATGAGATAAACTGTTTTAAATCATATCAAATAAAGGACATGTATCCAGAATATATAAATAAATCTTCTTCAATAATAAAAATACAAATAACTCAATTTGAAATGGGTAAAGAATAGGCATTTCCTCAAAGAAAATAAGCAAATTACAAAAAAGGACATTAAAAATTTGCATTAAGGAAGTATAAATAAAAACCACATTGAGGGGACTTCCCTGGTGGCGCAGTGGTTAAGAATCCACCAGCCAGGGCTTCCCTGGTGGCGCAGTGGTTGCGCGTCTGCCTGCCGATGCAGGGGAACCGGGTTCGCGCCCCGGTCTGGGAGGATCCCACATGCCGCGGAGCGGCTGGGCCCGTGGGCC
>NC_041229.1:77947654-77964368 GCF_002837175.3 Physeter macrocephalus
GGAGCCTGTGCTCCGCAACGGGAGAGGCCACAGCAGAGGGAGGCCCGCATACCACAAAAAAAAAAAAAAAAAAAAAAAAAAGAATCCACCAGCCAACGCAGGGGGCACAGGTTCAAGCCCTGGTCCGGGAAGAACCCACATGCTGCAAGACAACTAAGCCCGTGCATCACAACTACTGAAGCCCTCGCGCCTAGAGCCCATGCTCCAGAACAAGAGAAGCCACTGCAGTGAGAAGCCCGCACACCGCAACGAAGAGTAGCCCCCACTCGCCACAAGTAGAGAAAGCCTGTGTGCAGCAACGAAGACCCAATGCATCCATAAGTAAATAAAACAAATTTTAAAAAACCACACACATTGAGGAGGAGAATAATATTGTTATTGTGGAATAAGTTTTCTTTCATCTTCTACCAGAAGAATGTGAATTTAAACAATCACCCATAGATGAAAGATTCTTTGTGAAAGTCCGGGAGTCCAGCAGAGAAATTCTAGAACAAAATTGGAGCAAACGTGTCAGAGATGGGACACATTGAAGAGGGTAAAAGGAACAAGAACAAGTTGAGTTTGACCAGTAGCTTTGCCACATACCACTTTTGTGACCTAAAAACTGTGGGTTAGGTGCTCTAAGATAATCTCGCCTGAAAATCGCTGTTTGATGCTCAGCAGAATTTCAAGAACTTAGAAAGTTCTTACTAAATGTTAACTACTGTTTTTTTGTTTTTGTTAACACTTAACACTGTTCTCATTTCCAGAGCAGAATAATTTAATCTAGCCTAAAATATTTGTTGAGAAGTTTTGATAATAGTGTACATATAAACACTTGGCCTGGTCAGTTTGCCCATGGCAAATATTGAGTAAATAATAATTTTTAAAGATTATAATCTAAAGGTCCAAACATTTTGCTGCTTCTTTCCTAGTCCCTTTGAATGTCCCTGGCTTGCCCATCCAGCACAGGCTGTGGGGCACAGCAAGTGTAGCATAGTTCGACACTCAGGCTCTGGGATTATCCAAAGCCAACCTCGCCCTTCGCTGCCACCAGCACACTCTTATTTCCCCCTCATTCACACTGAATGTCTTTGCCATACATTTCTAGTAATTTCTTTAGCCCTGTGGAATGACATATTTTTTAGGTTTATTTTTGGCAGTGGGTAAACCCTTGTTATCCATTTTCTCATCTAATCCTTATCAGTGCTCAAATCAGATACTGATTTATTTTTAATTGTCCCTTTTATTATTCTTCACAAATTGTCATGAACCTTCCTGTATTCTTTTTTCTCCCCTAATGTCCTCATAAGGCTATAACTAAAGAGCTCCTCTCAATTCCTGGCTCACAAGAAGAACTGAAATAATCCCATGAGGGTAATTCTCTGTATAACCTCCCTATCAGGGAAGGGAATTAGACATATTTATAGCTGAACCCTGCAGTGACTATTCTGTTGGCCATGACAACCAGCCTGGAACAAGATGTTCTAAGGGGAAACTGTTCAAAAGTTTCTTTTAGAAGCAAAGTGACATCTGCCAGATTTAATGATCCATTTAGTAACATACGTACAACCCCATTTTTCTGTAACAAATCCATTGGAAAGAGGAGATGTAGTAGATAACGTTTATCAAACACTACTGTGTGCAAAGCTCTGTGCTACCTGCAGCGAGGAATAGATCAAAAGGAATCTAGTATCCCACTTATAGCTGTGCAGTTGGAAAGCTAGGTGCATATGTCAACATGATGTGTAAGGTGAAAAAAGGGAGAAACTCTTTGGGGGTCTTTGGAAATCTAGCAAGACTTCATAGAAATGGTGATATTTTTGCTAAGTTTGGGGGACTTCCTAAGATTTCAATCAGTGCAGAAGTGTAGAATGTGAGGAAATGGCAGAAATACAACCACAATGCCTGAGAAATACTCAGATTAATTAGAAAATGAGATCCTCAAAACTCCCAGGAGTTTGGGGAGAGATGAGCCTGGAGCTAGACTGAGGTCATGCTGAGGTGGACATGTGCTGCTAATGATATTAATTCCAGTCCTAAAACCTGTTTCCCAGGAAAGCAGCACACCAACAGAAGCTGAGTAACATCTCTTGGCTTCAACAATTCTTTTGAAGAGTTAGTAGGCAACTCAGTTAAGAGACAGAGTATAAACTATGGACCATACTTTTTCTTCTTTTCCTTTAAGAGGATAAATTAATAAAATAGTACATTCCACCAAAGAAAGGAGGAAGGATTCCTTTTATTAGCCAATAGAAACCACTTGCATTCTCCTCTTATGATAAAACAAGGCTCCAGATAGGGGAAGAACTTAGATTTGAAGTTCCCAGGAATGTCTCAGGTATAATTTTCATGATTATCTGGGTTACTGGCTATTGTTAGGTTTTGCTATATTCTTCATTTTGGCAACATTTTAAAGAATCACTGGGTTTTACATATATATATAATATATACATGTTATATACATAATATATTATCGATATAATATATATTATATATAATATAGATATATAATATATATTATAATGTATAACATATATAATATATTATAATATATAATATAATATATAATATATAATATTATTATATATAATATAATATAATATATTATATATATATATATCTGAAGCTGTTCTCTCTCTCTCCCTCTTTTTCTCTCTCTCTCTCAGCCGTGCCATTCAAGTTTTAGTGTTCTCTCACCTGCCCCTGGTATTCATTAGAAACTGTAACAGTTCACCGGTTCACCTACCCTTTCTACTGAGGTTTAAACTTACTTTAGGTGTGGCTATAGACTACAAGCTCCTTGGATTTCCTTTGACAAGACTGCTTTACTCTCATGGAGACTTGAAAGCCTCCTGTTATTTTTAGGTACCCTGTGAGACATAGTCTCACTGCTCTCCTTGTGATACTTGTTTGTCAGGGCACTTGGGGCAAATTCTCAGGACTGAAAGTTTCCAGGAGATCTGATGTTTTCTTACCTCAGAATTTCCTTCCACATATACACACACAGAGAGGAAGGCCAACATCTTACCTTCTACATATCTATATCAGTGGTTCTCAAACCATGGCACAATGAACCACCTGGGCATTCTCTTTAAAATGTAAATTTGGTTCCATATTCCCCAACATTACAAGTAACCAGTTCTGATGTGGGAACTCAGTTGAGTATCAGTGTAAACAAGAACCTCAGGTCATTCCTTCAAAGATGATACCAACCTCTGAGAAATATATATATTTTATCATATTATATATATATATTTTGTGTGTGTGGTATGTGGGCCTCCCTCTGCTGTGGCCTCTCCCGTTGCGGAGCACAGGCTCCGGACGCGCAGGCCCAGCGGCCATGGCTCACGGGCCCAGCCGCTCCGCGGCATGTGGGATCTTCCCAGACCGGGGCGCGAACCCGGTTCCCCTGCATCTGCAGGCGGACACGCAACCACTGCGCCACCAGGGAAGCCCATATTATATTATATTATGTTTATAATCTAAATCTTCCTGTTCAGATGCAAGGCCAGGATCCTCACAGTTCTGATTAAACCTTGTCCAGCCATCTCAAAAACAAAGGGTTTCTAGTTGTACTCCTCCTACACCTTTGGGACCACCATGATAATTTTTTTTTTTTTTTTTTTTTTTTTTTTTGCGGTACGCGGGCCTCTCACTGTTGCGGCCTCTCCCGTTGCGGAGCACAGGCTCCGGACGCACAGGCTCAGCGGCCATGGCTCACGGGCCCAGCCGCTCCGTGGCATGTGGGATCTTTCCGGACTGGGGCACGAACCTGTGTCCCCTGCTTCGACAGGCGGACTCTCAGCCACTGTGCCACCAGGGAAACCCAACCACCATCATAATTTAAACAAAATCTAGAATGGAATGCTACAAATGTTTTGCCATGATTGGATCTAAGTGTAGCAATTTTAGGGTGAATTAAAAACCTGCCCCAAAGTGCTTTTAAGCTTTAGTACCACTTGTTATCTGTAGCTGTTGCTAGCTCTTTTGAACCTTTCTGCCTCCAGCTCTTGCTCCCGTGGACTCATCTCACTACCCTTGTCAAAGGCGTCTGGTGGGTATTAAAGATCACGGCTACCTAACTGAAGATTTCTCCCAGATGTAATCAGGAGAATGGAAGAGCAACAGAATAGAGGGAATTATAAAAAAGGGCCAACAGCCGTCCAAGAACTTGTCCACATAACAAATACCACTGATTTGGCCATGTGTTTTTTGCATATTTGCCAAGCATCTTTGGGACCTTTCCCAAATCATCTTTGGGAATCTACTCCAAAAATGGAAGATTTTCCACCCTATGACAAAGTCTACCTTTGGGGGTTTTGAGAGCAGGTCAGGTAATCTGAGCAGATGTAGAATTGAAAGCACTCAGCCCCACACATACTGGCAAAGCAAATGAGAGGACAGCAGAGATTGCAGAGGGTAAAATGGCATCAGTGTTGGATGGGAGCAAATATTACGTTAGAGTCTTTTAAACAGAAGGGTATTTTTTTCATTGATCTGTTATGTGAAACTGAAGTTTCTTTTTTTGTTTTGTTTGTTTGTTTAAGAAAACATTCCCACCCTGTTTTAACCTTATATGCTCTAAGTACAGCCCCTCCCGTACTTTTTCCCCAAACTAACCTGACATATTTAAATCTCCCCCCCTTGCCCATGGAAAAGGCTGTGTGTCATTACCAAAAGCTGTTGTTTTCTCTTACTGTTGCCTCATCAAGCCTCACATTTCAGATAATTTCTTAATCCCTGAGCCACTTTTGTCCAGGTTGCAAATTTTTCTAAATTTCTCTCTAGTCCTCTCTAATCCATGCTTAATTTCAGCTTCAGCGCCAGCCTGAGTTAAAGGTCAAGACCTTTTTCTGGCTGAAGGAGAGGTTAAACACCAGTTAGGTTATACTTAGATTATGGCCCTGTATGTGTGGTGGGGGGAGGGTGTGTATGTGAGAGAGAGAAGCCTACTGTGACTTTCAAAGTAAAATATAAATATTAATTTTCTGAGAAGCCTTCCCAGCCTCCCAGAAATGCCAATTTTCCTTCCCCTGGGTTCCACAAAACGTAGCTGAAATCAATAACTAGCATTTACCGTGTCAGTAGTATAGCATGTTCAATCTATGTCTGTTATTTCTCAGTGTATTGCATGTTGAAGGCAGATGGCAGGCCTCATTCATCTTCATAATGTAGCTCCAATCATGTATATAGCAGAATCACAGTAAATGTTATTGGAATTAGAGGGGACTAAAGGCAGATTGAGACACAGTCTATCTATCTAGTATTCCAGATATGTCATCTCTTTAGGGAAATTTTCTTTACAGATATTTTCAGAATTATTAATAGTCATCAGTGATAAGAAGAGACATTGGATATCTTAAATAAGTAGAAAATAATATTGAGAATTTGCTAGTTGATTAGAAAAGGAGAGTGAGAGAATTGTGTCTCCTCTTAAAGGATAATACCACCCTGGACTCAGTGACTGTCATTCATAATGAGACAGCTTAGCAGAAACCAGAAAGAATAATCCAAATGAGGAGTGGAATGATAAATTAAGTATAAGCTGGTAAAACCTAATAGACAAAAGCAGCCTAAGTAGAATTATCCCGCAAGTCATGTAAGCATGATCCAGTGGATATGAATCTGGGGTAGAAGTGACCAGGGACACCCGATAAAGGGGAGGAGAGCTTGTGTTATTGTTACAAAGAACATTATCCTGTGACTAGCATATTTTATGGCTTTGGTGATTGCCCTTGGTGAGTACAAAGCAGCCCTGGAGATGATTGTAGTAAACTTTGTCAATTTTGGGCTTTAGAACATTTAATCTATCTCATTATCTTGCCTTTTATTCTCCCATCTGGAGATTTTTCCTTTGATTGTAGTCTTACTGCCTTCTCTGCTGCCTTCTGTTTACAGGGGCTGAGGTAGGCCATACCCTTCTGCTATTTGTCTCTTGAACAATCACATTACCTAAACCTCCCGATCATACCTGTTCTGCCAGAATTTTGAATACTTAGAGAATATTTTGGAGGATCCCTTAAGAGTAGCTGTAATGTAATCTTGGTGCCTGTTTTCTAACCCTCATCCTGCAACCATCCTATACCTATCAAAATGTTTGAGTATAGCTCTCCCTATATATATGTATCAATATACGTATATATGCACACATACAAACATTTTTTGTAGGATAGCAAGCATCTGTTTCTGTTACTTGCAACCCAGAAACCTGTCTCTCAAAGGTAGAATTTCCTGGTTTTTGAGTAAGGATTTGAGTGAAGAAACTTACAATAAATCTCCCCAAATTATTCTAAATTGTCTGTGTTTTTGATGCTGCTGGATGAAAAATTACCCAATAAATTTGGTCTGTGTTAATCTCTGTCACAGACTATCATTTATATAAAAGTCTTAAGGGGATTTCTGTTAGATAATATACTTTATTGAAAACAAAGCTTCATGTGATCGGAGTCTTTACCCTGCTCATTTTCTTGGTAAGAAATCCAATAGCTGTTGTTCTCCATTCGTGTCACAGATTACAATCTAAATGTAAGGGAAACAGTAAGGAGATAAATTGGCCATGGGATGGATGAACGTTTATTCAGTTAACCATCTCTTCTGGAAAACATTTTTGTTACCTCTAAGTTTTGTATTGTTATAAAATATTAGGTAATGAACAACTTTTTGCCTTTTGCTTCTTTTTCCCCTATACTATTTTTAGGCTCATTCTTTAAAAAATGGTAATACTGAGTTGCAGTGTAATAAGAATCATAAGACAGTCAAATATATTGTCAAATTATTTTGCAAAAGGATTATACAAATGTATTATCTCTTTAGTAGTTTTTAAAACTACCTTTTCATTATACTTTCACTTTTTCTAAGTGTTTCATATTCTCTTCAATTTTTATAAAACAAATTTGATGCATAAAAGTGCTATCTTGGGAATTTGAATTATGTTGATTATTAGTGAGGTTGTCAACCACCACAGTCTCCTCTGTGGAAATGGTTGATAATGACCTTAAACCACTAATACAGTGTTCCTTTTTATCAGGCTATAATTGGTCTCTTGAACTTTAGTCATCTCTCTCATCAGTCTGCTACCATCAACCAGTTGTCATGTATACTTTGTTCCAGGAAGCACCCATTCTGTAAGTTGTGCTGTCAACCTGAATTTATGCCCTCTGGACACTTCACTCTTGAATTTAATTGCCAGAAAGGCCTGAGTTCCACTAGAAGTATCATGACCTCTACACTGGCCCTGAAGACTCACCAGGCTCTCTTTAAATCAGATTCTGGGCTGTCCTTCAGTAAAGAGAAATATTTCTCAAATTTATTTCTTCATAGAATTGTTTGTGATATTATCACAGTTATTATTCCATAGGGCCAGTATTCTATAGAACCCACATTAAGAATTGTTTAATAGCGTCTGGAAAGACTAATTCAGAACTTTATGAAGTCAATGTAAACGTTTGTTTGAGAATGACTGACCCACATTTTGGGTGAACTTTATGTGTAATGTGTAATTACTTTAGGAAGTAATTTTCCCAAACTGTAATGATACACGGGTACTTGTACAATTATCCCTTCATTCCTTATCCTACTTTGCTAAGGAAGTGATGGAAACCTGGACTTCCATTAGTTACATCTGATTCTGGTCTTCTATGGTTTCCTCCTCTTCCTGCTTCTCTTCCCCTTCCACTTCCTCCCCGCTTCCTGTCCCCTCTTCCCCCTCTTCTACCTTCTTTCTCCTTGTTATAATAAATATCAAAGATGTTCTGATTCCCTTTCATGTGTCCAGACATTATTTTTCCCCACATCACTCTGAACTCTGGGCTATTGATTTCTTATCTCTGAGTATTATTGTTTGCAGACTTTTCTCAGTCTTTACTTAAAATTACTGAAAATTCACCTTATATACCAGTGCTAGTCTAATTCAGTAGCATTCTGAAGGAGGTTTGTTCCCTCTAACACGCCTTGCACAGTGTTTGGTACTAATTATGGGTACTTATTTCCATCTGGAATGATTTCACACTGTATTTGCTTGCTCTATTTGCTTCAGTCTCAGAGGTACTCCCTAATCTAAGCACTTTGTTCCCCGCCCTGCCTGCAGCAGCTCAGTAGTGCACCTATTAAACTATTTAAGGATGTTAAAACATTTTGGAGGATTAAAAGGCATATTTAAAATGTTAATTACATATCAATTCTTCAACACTCCTCTCTTCCTGCTGTGATCCCCCATTTTATACTCACGAAAATGGAGAGTAATTTCAGCATTAGGAAGCAGTAGAAGAACATATGGATTTTTTTAATTAACCAGCAAATTATGTATTTGAGAAGAATCTTACACCTTGTTTTAGTTTATGCTTTAGTCTCAGTGATATACGAATATATGGCATATGCAAAATTGCATTTTTTATATTTACAAAGCAGTTGTACCTTTATTATTTCCTTTTATTCTCACACTAACATAGTGACGAGGCAGACATAATTGTAGATGGAGAAACAGAGGTTCAGAAATGTCACAGTCCAGATATGTCCACAGTGACAGCTTATAAACGGGAGACTCAGAACTAAAACACATGCCTTGTGAATTCCATTCCATGTTCTTTTTTCCTCTCCAACACTCCATCAAATAAAAAGTGAAAAATCTTGGTTTCGACTCTAAGGCAAACCGTATTAGAAGACTTTTTTCCCTTGTTCTAGTCTAATCAGTCAAGCACAGGTGCACACTGCACGAGCAGATGGAAATGCAGTTAAGACAGATGTGGTGACAGTTTATTCACAGACTCTAATGCTTTAAAACCCCAGTGCTGGTCTAAAAGCACAGAGCACAGCAGGCATACTACAAGAAGAATCAAATGTGGGCACAAGATTTGTACAAGCTGTAGGTCTTTCCAAATTTTGAAAGTGAAGTGGCATTTAGTGATTTTGAAATTCTACATCTATTCATAACTTCCTTAAGTAGTGAATATGTTTTACATTGTTGAATATAATTTTAAAAAATAAAGGTACATGCAGGCTCATTGATTATTTATCTACTATAAGCCCAGCATAAGTCAAAATGGTAGAGTGACAAAAGCTTTGGTCTTCAGAGTGCGAGCTGTTATATCTGTATTATGTGAAGAGCCTAGATGAGTGCCTGGGGCAGGCATTCAGAATTACTTTATTCCTGCTTCCCTTAGGAAAACCATTAGACCTTAGGTATTATTTTCAACATTAAAAATTGCTATGTAGGACTTCCGGTTGGGATAAAGTACAGGCACTGAGGAAAGAGGTGTCAAGATGACCATCTTCATGGGTCCAATGTGGCAAAGCTGAAGCCAACTGGTGGTTATGCTTGAGGCTATGCCCTCAACCTTCTTATTACTTGGGAGACAGCTTTAAGAAGGTGCAGAATAGCAAGAACCTACAGTCATATAAAGATCTCCATCCACCTCTGTGTGGCATTGTGCAAATCTCTTGACCTCTCTGAACGTCAGTTTAGTTTACTTGTCTGTTGAATAGTCATACTGCATTTTGGTAGCTACCTCACATCATTAAGAAGCTTGTATAACATAATAACTGTGAAGGTCTGACTGTTTTTAGTGAGTCTATATAATTTCCTACCATAATATTTAAACTCTAACACCTGCCAGGAATTAATAAACATAGGAAGACCAACCCGCAGATACTGCAGAAGGACAGTAATAGGAGGTCATAAGAGAGAGCCAGAAAGAGTTTAAATCTATCTATTTCTACTAACAAGGACCAACTGTTTAGCACAGGGAACTCTACTCAATACTCTGTAATGGCCTATATGGAAAAAGAATCTGAAAAAGAGTGTATTTATGAATATGTATAACAGATTCACTTTGCTGTACATCTGAAACTAACACAATATTGTAAATCAACTATGCACCAATAAAAATGTTTTAAAAATCTGTTTCTTCCTCTCACTCTGCAGTGGTTTTAAAGTTTAGTGTGCATAAGACTCTCCTGGGAGTAATGCTAAAATGTAGGTTCCTGGGCCACATTACCAGAGATTCTGATTCACCCAGTTTAGGCAGGAACCAGGATTGATTTATTATTAAATACCCTATGTGGTTCTGAAGGTGACTTGAGGACCCTAATGTGAGGAATATTGACTAAACACTTTACCTATGATGCTTTCTCACCAGATGGATAATAAGTGGCTTAGGAGAAAAATTCATAATTAATTGATTTTTGCAGACTCATAGAGCATGAGGCAGTAGGTGGACTAATGTTTTCAGCTGAAAAAAAGTGCTTCTCATGTGTTCTGCTAATTAACTTTAGTGCTAAAGATTTATTATTTACCAGTTTTCACTTCCTATTTTAAGAGTTAAGATCCAGGTTCTAAATTAAGGTGAGAGAAGGGTGATTAAATGTGGCAAAGATTGATAGTTCTTCGCCAAAGCTGTTCTCTCTGTTCTAAAAAGATACTCTACTTTAATCTGAGCACATTGACACCCAGAATAAACATTTCCCAACCTCCTTTTCAACTGTCTGGGCCATGTACCAGCCCCACGTTCTGGCCACTGTTCTATAAACAAAGGAGATATATGATAGCCTCCAGGTTGTATCCATAAAGGAAATGAGTTTACTCTTCTCTTTTTTCCCCTCCTTTGATGGTAAAATGTAAATATAGAGGTGAAGACATCATGGACCAGTCAAGGGCACCATCAGAGAAGTGGCAACACATCAAGTGAGAGGAGTCTAGCCCTTAACACCTTCAAGGGATAGAATCACATGGCTTTGACTTATGCGTCAGAAAGGCAGAGAAAAGAGACTTCTATCTTGTTTAAGATTCTGCTATTATGAGTCTCTATCACACAGAGCTTAACCCAGTTTGTTCTAACTAATAAATGCATCAAATAAGCACGCATGATTAGGACAATGCAATATCATAGTGTGCAATGCACAGTCTTAGTTATCTAACTTGCAAAATGAATATTCTAGCACCTCCTAAGGCTATTAGAAGAACCACAAGATAAAAATATGCGTGCAAATTGCATGATAAAATGCCTATGACTTTCTAAATGAACAGTCTTATATTGATTTTTATTATGAATGAGTAATTTATAAATATTTATGACTATAAGTCATCGACTCTATGATAAAGATACTATACTATGGTTAGTAGAGTAACTGAGATGATAGAAAAAAAAAAACTACCTTCAACTCTAAGCTTTAAGTGAGACTTGAGTGAACTCCAGGCCAAAAGACCTTGAGTGGGGGGCTTCCCTGGTGGCGCAGTAGTTGAGAATCCACCTGCCGATGCAGGGGACACGGGTTCGTGCCCCGGTCTGGGAAGATCCCACATGCCATGCCGCGGAGCAGCTGGGCCCGTGAGCCATGGCTGCTGAGCTTGTGCGTCTGGAGCCTGTGCTCCGCAATGGAAGAGGCCACAACAGTGAGAGGCCCGCGTACCACAAAAAAAAAAAAAAGACCTTGAGTGGAAAACACTAGCCCAGTCTACATTTGACATCAGACCCCTGATGAGTTTGCTGGAAAACATAACTGCAAGTCAAGCAGGGGCAATGTTGAGGTCCAAGACCCTTACAAAATACAAGGGGAATGTCTGCGAAAGTGGACACTAGAAAGGTTATTTGGATGGCTGATTTACTATTCATGGAGAGTAAACAGTGCAAGGTTTATGTTAAAGGCTTTTTTTTTTTTTTTTTTTTTTGCAGTACGCGGGCCTCTCACTGTTGTGGCCTCTCCCGTTGCGGAGCACAGGCTCCGGACGAACAGGCTCAGCAGCCATGGCTCACGGGCCCAGCCGCTCCGCGGCATGTGGGATCTTCCTGGACCGGGGCATGAACCCATGTCCACTGCATCGGCAGGCAGACTCTCAACCACTGCGCCACCAGGGAAGCCCTTAAAGGCTTTTTGAATCATATTCCCATCATCGTGAAAAATAACCCCATCACAGTACTGCAGCCAGAAAGATTTATGTGTGTGCTTTTACCATATTTGAGCAGGCTGCTTAGTAACAATGCTAGGGTAGCATTTGAAGGTAGCCATGTGTCACTCAGATAATCTGTATTATTTAAAATCATTCAGGGTGGGGTGGCGAGGGTGAAAGAATGGGAGTAGTCAACTTAAAATGTTTCTACATGATGTGAACGAGAGAGATTTAGCTGTGAGCACAAAACCAGAAATGGAGTGCCCACTAGATTGTGTCTGTGTAAATCGGGGGTAAGTTATTACATCTGCTTGCAGCAGTGCTTCTCAAACTTGCGTGAACAGCACAATCACCTGAAGTGCTTGTCAAAATGCAGAAAGCCCAACCCCACCCTCAGAGCTTCTGTTCTGTGAGTTTGGGTCAGTTGGGGCCCAATAAGTATCCAGGTGATGCTGCTGCCGGTGAAAACATATTTTGAGACCCACTGGCTTATAGGAAGTCCCTAGTAAAGTTTGGTAGGTAAGCAAGTAGGTGTTGATATCTTTCAAGGTCACAGGGTTCCCCTCATTCTCTACCCACATAGGGGTTAGATTGTAAAATCCTAGATGGTGAAGACTGCATCTCACTTGTTATCGTAACTCAAGCTTTGCCTAGCACTGGGCATTCCTTAGCTGCTTTGGGACTTTTTTTTTTTCTTTTTTAAGAGGAAGACTCCCTGCCTTCTTTCTTCTCCTTTACCGTGGCAGCCCTCCAGGCAGCAGTACATTCTTTCAAAGGTGTCTGCGTTGTGGAAAGTGCTCTGTATAGCATGACAGTAATTGCTTCACAGGAGAGAATTCCTCACGCTATGTACATAGCTGCATTTTGGGGTCGGAGGCAGGGATAAGGCTTTTATGAGGCTGGGCCATGGAGACAGGGGATCCGATGGAGGTCAAAACCTGTGTTTGAATCTTGGCTTTGTTTTTTATTTGCCCTGTGAGTTAAGAGATTCACTTATTCTATGTGTCCTTACTTCACTGTTACATGGGTTTTATTATTTGGAATATTCGTAACTTACCTTATGAATGACACATCAATACTTAATGAGTTAATGCATTTAAAGTTCAACTATATTAATTTTCATTCAGCTGAAAGATTTTTGGTTCTAGCTTAAGAGAAATAAAAGTTACCCTTGGTAAAGATATTTAGCAATAATGAAAAGGAATGACTGGGTACTTGCAAAAAAAATAGCGGTGGAACAGATGTCTTATCAAGATAGGTTTGTACAATGGAACAGAGATGAAGCTAGATCTGACTATCTCTCTGTGTCTATAAGGTGGGCAGGATGAGTGAGTAATGTGTAGGGGGGCTGTTGGTATGTGTATAATGACCAGAGAAGATAAATACAATCGATTGTAAAATTTTACTTGCTTAAAATTGTACATTTGTAAAAATATCTCAATTTGAAAAACTATTAACATTTTCTTTAGTGTGCTTATTCATTATTTTTAATAAACAACAAAAATGATATTTATAGTTTAATTTGTGATCTCTGTCATACTGTCCATTATTTCAATAGATCTTAAGTTCTTAACTATTAATCTGCTACTTTAGGAACTTTCAAAGAGATCTCTATGGTATAAGACCACTTTATGAATATTAAGGTAGTTTTATTATAAAGTTTTAAAAATATTTTTATTAATAACCATCCAGTTACACAATCATGCTGATATTCTTCAAGGAATATATATTTTATATGGAAGATCCAATATACTTGGTTTAAGTGGTGAATATACTGATTATTTGGTGAAATTTCTGACACCACTAGAGGCCAAAACTGAGATGGAGAGAAGTAAATTTGGCATGAAATCCTTCAGCAGCATCATGTGAGCAGCTGCCTTGTCCACAGCATTCAGAGTGCTCTCTGAACACAGACGTTTCCTCCAAGAGCAAAATACTCTTTCACCTGAACTCTAAATAGTTTTGATAATCATAAGTAGGGGAGCTTTTGTATGAGCTGTCCCTCTGTGAACTGTCCCTCTGTGAACACCCTTAACATGTTTGATCTAAGCCACAAGATCATGAGTTCAAAGCATACTTTCTTTTAGTATTATAAATATTAGAGAACCTGAAGAGCAGGTAGAGCCAAGTGGACAACTACTAGGCAAGTACTGATGAGCAGAAATAAAGAAAATTAAAACATAAATAAATAAATAAATACTCTATCACAAAATGAATCTGCATACCAAATTCCAAAATACATAAAAATCCTAGTGCTAAGAAAGACAGTAAATAAAATTAACAAATAGAATTCAGTGTAGATAATTCTATAGAAGAATCTGACAAAAATTTTATTTCATTTTATTTTACATGAAGAGGATTTATTGGTGGCTGTGAGTAAGGAGGGGGCAGTGTCAAAGCCCTTACTAGTGCAGAGCTTGCCATTTGTCCAAGGGGTCACAACTGGGGATATGTGTGACTCGAGGTCCTTCCTGGAAGAGCCACTTTTCGGCCACCATCTCTTCAAATGCATTCACATTAAACTGGTAAAGCCCTACTTCTTGATGATGTGGAATTTCTGGCAGCCAGTGGACTTGAAGTTAGCCCTGCATAGAGCCTCAGTCACATTGTTCTTTTTATGCATGTTGTTGTGGATGGACATGATGTCTTAGTCAATGTGAATCCTAGCCACTGTGCCCTGGTGGTTTCCAAAAGAATCCTGCATACCTGTCTAAAGCCTAGATTGGGAACAGCATGAGGTCACATTTGGATGTCCGCTGGAAAAAGCTATTTCCATTGTCCCTTAGGGCAACCTGTATAAGCAACAGGCTACATACACTACTATTTGTAGCCTTTGCACCCGGGCCTCTATGGGGAAAAAAGTACAATTGCCTTAATCGGCTGCACAGTTAAAAATGCTAAAATAAGCGTTTCAGGTAAATCTAAAAGATAAATGCAAGAATATGAAAAATATCAATTGTTTGTAAAAATGTTGAAAGAGAAAATAAAGGAGGAGGTGGATATAAAATTGAAAAGTTATTGACCTTGAAAAAATGTGCTTATAAACATTGGAATAATTTAAAATAAAAATAAAGCTATTTTAGAAACAAATACTCTTGTCTGGACAAGTTTGAAAAGAGAAATAGTAACTCATAACATAATTGGAGGAATTAGAATTTCACACAAATAAAAAGGTATGTCTGTGCGTGTGTGTGTCTGTGTGTGTCTGTGTATAAGTGACATGGAGAAAAGATTGAGAGTCTGTAATATGTCTCTAACAGGAGTTCTTGGAAAAGAGACTGGAGAGAATGATGCAGATGCAATATTTAATTCTGTATATGTATCTTATCATGAAGCCAATTATCTGTGTTGAGTAACTTATGTACCTAGTGACAAAATGGGAAGAGTCAAGAATGTTCCATGATTTTTAGCAGGAAAAATCAGAAAGTTGGTACCATTCTTAACTGAGAGAGAGAAGACTATAGTCTTCTTTATCCATGCATCCATTGACAGACACTTAGGTTGTTTCCATTTCTTGGCTCTTGTAAATAATGCTGCAGTAAACCTGGGAGTATCTTCTCTATGTGCTATTTTCATTTCCTTTGGATATATACCAGAAATGGGATTGCTAGATCATAGGGTAATTCTATTTAAACTCCATACTGTTTTCCATAGTGGCTGCACTAATTTCCATTCCCAGCTTTAGTACACTAGTATTCCCTTTTCTCCACATCCTCAAAAACACTTGCTATCTCTTATCTTTTTGATAACAGCCATTCTAACAGGTGTGAAATGATGTCTCATTGTGGTTTGTGGTTTTGTTTTGCATTTCCCTGATAATTAGTGATGTTGAGCACCTTTTCATGTACCTGTTGGCCATTTATATGTTTCTTTGGAAAAATGTCTATTCAGTTCCTCACTCTTTTTTTAAAATTCTTTTTTAAAAATTTTTATTGGAATGTAGTTGCTTTACAATATTGTGTTGGTTTATACTGTACAGCAAAGTGAATCAGCTATACATATATATATATCCCCTCTTTTTGGGATTTCCTTCTCATTTAGGTCTCCACAGAGCAATGAATAGAGTTCCCTGTGCTATACCATAGGTTCTTATTAGTTATCTATTTTATACGTAGTATCAATAGTGGATATATGTCAATCCCAATCTCCCAATTCATTCTACCCCCTCCTTTTCCCCCGGTATCCATGTTTGTTTTCTACATCTGTGTCTCTATTTCTGCTTTGTAAATAAGATCATCTATACCAATTTTTTCAGATTCCACATACATGCATTAATATACAATACTTGTTTTTCTCTTTCTGACTTACTTCACTTTGTATAACACCCTCTAGGTCCATCCATGTCTCTACAAATGACCCAATTTCATTCCTTTTTATGGCTGAGAAATATTCCATTGTATATATGTACCACATCTTCTTTATCCATTCCTCTATTGATGGACATTTAGGTTGCTTCCATGTCCTGGCTATTGTAAATAGAGCTGCAATGAACATTTTGGTACATGACTTTTTTTGAATTATGGTTTTCTCAGGGTATATGCCCAGTAGTGGGATTGCTGGGTCATATGGTAGTTCTATTTTTAGTTTTTAAGGAACCTCCATACTGTTCTCCATAGTGGCTGTATCAATTTACATTCCTACCAACAGTGCAAGAGGGTTCCCTGTTCTCCACACCCTCTCTGACGTTTATTGTTTGTAAATTTTTTGATGATGGCCATTCTGACCGGTGTGAGGTGATATCTCATTCTAGTTTTGATTTGCGTTTCTCTAATGATTCGTGAAGTTGAGCATTCTTTCATGTGTTGTTGGCAATCTGTATATCTTCTTTGGAGAAATGTCTATTTAGGTCTT
>NC_041229.1:77965127-77972886 GCF_002837175.3 Physeter macrocephalus
CGGCTCCTTTACACTTCTAAAGACAGTTCAATATCATTCCCTGAGTAGGTGCCTCTCCAGAGACTTTGAGTGCCACTGTCAGACTCCTTCATGGATTGTGAACTCCTTGAAGAGAGGGATTGTTTTAGCTCCATTACAAGTACATAAAAGGTTTGTATAACTGTTGACAAGAATATTAATGCTGGGCTTCCCTGGTGGTGCAGTGGTTAAGAATCCGCCTGTCAATGCAGGGGACACAGGTTCAAGCCCTGGTCCGGGAAGATCCCACATGCCACGGAGCAACTAAGCCAGTGCGCCACAACTACTGAGCCTGCGCTCTAGAGCCCGTGAGCCGCAACTACTGAGCTCGCATGTCACAGCTATTGAAGCCCATGCCTAGAGACTGTGCTCTGCAGCAGGAGAAGCCACCACAATGAGAAGCCTGCGCACCACAGCAAAGAGTAGCCCCTGCTCGCCACAGCTAGAGAAAGCCTGCATCCAGCAATGAAGACCCAATGCAGCCAAAAATAAATAAATAAATAAATTTATTAAAAACAAAAAAAGAATATTTTAGCTTTCTTTCATGAAGTTATTTCTGGAATGAATGGCATCTCATATATTTAGCAAAATTTTTTAACCCATTAGAATGAGAGCTCTCTGATAAGGGAAGGGGGTTTTAATGACAGCAGAAGCAGGTTCTATTTCCAAGAGAATTGTCTATTTTAAAGGCAGACCAAATCAGACATAGAGAGAAATACTACTGAGAGCAGTGACTTCCACAATAAACTTTTATCTGTACGAGAAATTAGAGGGCTCAAGAGCTAGAATCTTATCTATCATAGTCTAAAATAATAGTATATATAAAAATTGAGATGCCGAAACCCTGAACCTTCTTGGAATGCTGTCATAATCATCAAAAAGAGTATTCTCTATTTTGCAAGACAAACTGAATTTTATTGAAATAATAAGAGCTAATATTTATTGAGCACTTACCAGTCATGACAATCATGTTATAAATGTTTTGTTTATATCGTCTCACTTAATACATCCACCCCATTGGTCATGATAGTTACCTCATTTTATGAGTGGAAAAACAGAGGCACCAGAGGTTACGAGATGCATCAAAAATCACAGAGCTTATGAAAAAGTGGGATTCAAATACAGTTGTTCTGTCCTAAGAGCCCAGCCACTGTGCCATATTATATCCATACTATTTGAAAAGTGATCTTGTAGGTATGGGATATTCTCTGTGCTGACTGGCACAGAGAATATCTAATTACTATCCTCAGTAAATTGCAATGTATTATAACTATATTTTAACTGACATCAGAAAAAATCATCATCTCACGTCCCTCATGTCCCCTCTCAATAGTCCTGAAGCTGCAAGAAATCTGATAGTCTTCATTATGTCACACATGTTGACACTGAGTGTCTAGGGGTTAAAGGACTTACACTAGATATTAGAGCTAGTTTTGTGCTAAGAATAAAACCCTCATGAATCACTCTTAAATTTTCTAATGAATTAGAGCCAAGTTCAGTAACTCAACCTGTTCCTGAGATAACCTCAATGAGGAAATCTTTGAGCACTTGTAAAACTTTCGTTACACCTGCAACAAATTTAGAATTCAAGTTGGCAAGACCAACACTCATCTGGGGTATCTGCTATCACTTGGATAATTGCATGGCTGTAGGGTGGTTTTAAGTG
The DNA here is from genome assembly GCF_002837175.3 of Physeter macrocephalus. NCBI lineage: Eukaryota > Metazoa > Chordata > Mammalia > Artiodactyla > Physeteridae > Physeter > Physeter macrocephalus. The sequence goes on from NC_041229.1 coordinate 77,966,812, forward strand.
TTTGTAGGATGATCCTATCACTCATATTTACTCAATTCTAAATCTTTCTGTAAAAATGTAAATCTTAATTAAAGTAGCAATGAGTCCACATATAGATTTTAAATCATAACATTATATTTAAACAAAGGAATGATTTTTTTAAAGTAGTATAAATATTTGGTTTTCAACGAAGTATCTTTCTTGCTGCCTACATTATATTTTACTATAATTTAAAAGAGAATATCTAGGGGTTTTTTTTGACCAAAGGTGCTTCAGATGTCTAAAGCTCTGTATCTTTATTTTAATATATATAGGTGGCTGATTCCTTTGGCCTTTTTCTCCGTTATCGATTTGAAACTATTTTACTCATCTGGGGTATCTGCTATCACTTGGATAATTGCATGGCTGTAGGGTGGTTTTAAGTGTTTGTAGGATGATCCTATCACTCATATTTACTCAATTCTAAATCTTTCTGTAAAAATGTAAATCTTAATTAAAGTAGCAATGAGTCCACATATAGATTTTAAATCATAACATTATATTTAAACAAAGGAATGATTTTTTTAAAGTAGTATAAATATTTGGTTTTCAATGAAGTATCTTTCTTGCTGCTTACATTATATTTTACTATAATTTAAAAGAGAATATCTAAGGGTTTTTTTTGACCAAAGGTGCTTCAGATGTCTAAAGCTCTGTATTTTTATTTTAATATATATAGGTGGCTGATTCCTTTGGCCTTTTTCTCCATTATCGATTTGAAACTATTTTATAGACAATTTTATCTTTATTCATTTTGAAATTCTACTTTTTCCTTCTGTGTGGCTTATAATAAATAAAAAGACCTTATACAAATTTCTTATTTTCCCTAGTTCCTATGCAGCTGAGTGTTTCTCCCCTTTATTGATCTCTTCACCCCTTATTTTAAAACAGAAATAATCTTTAAATTTTAAGGAGTCATCAATCGTTAAAGTGGATTGTGACTTAACAACTTCTTGGGGTAGAGGGAACCATAAATACTAAATGAAAAGTGCATAATGTTGTAGATCATGTCCTGATTTTAGAAACATTAAAAAGAGAAAAAATTGTGCATCCCAAGAATTGATGAAATACGCATTCATTGTTTAGATCTCAGTCCAGTAACCCATCCATTTCCTGAGATGTTCTCAGAAAGAGACTGTTAGGGAATTTATAAAATATTATAACAACTGCCAATATTTTAGAAGCAAAGTATTTAAGTCACATCTTACCCCTAAACTCTATTGCTTTTCTTTATATGGGTTATAAGTTTTCCAGTTGCAACCGTACTTGAAAGGACATGTCCATTTTTCAGGCATTTTAAAAACACATTTAAATTGAAACAAATGTGGCTCTCAGGCATTCATATATAGTGGTTTATGCACAGTTTTAGGAAGTTTTAAAATAGGAGATGCTTCCTGCAGTGAGACGCAGAAATCTCTGGTTTTATTTTGAATACTACTGCAGGTGTTTTTACTTTTGGTTTATACTTAATTGCACTTTGGAGACATTAACACATGTTTTCAGCTGCCTGGCAGCAGTCGTATATTTTATTTAAGTCCAGAAAATAATGTGACAAACACATTTACATAATTTATTACATTTGACAATCCTAAGTGTCCCCAGATTTTGACTTTTACTGTGAAAATTCATTGAGACCTCATCAACCCACCTTGTAATTAAATACACTGATTTACAGCCTCTCATTCAACTGTCACAGTAACTCTATTCCTGTCTTATAATTATGGATACCTCCTCCTACTTGGTTCTTGCCTATTTTCTGAACCTTATTCCCCAAGTTTTCTCTTTATCCTACATGAAATCTTCACAATAAATTCATGCTTTGCTTGATTTAGTCATTATTGGTTTCTATTATTTGCAAGCAAAAATCCCGATTAATATCTAACTTCATTTGAAAGAAAAATGTAAAATGGAAACTCATAGTAATTTTGGAATTTTTACATTTACGTATTGCAAGATTATAGAGATTTATATCTCTTTCTGTTTAGTAACCCAGAATGTCTGTTGGGTTTGAGCTACCATGTAAGCTATACTGAAAATGTGATGTTTTAAGTTCCCAGGCAAAAATCAAAACTAGATTAGCAGATCTAACTATTAAAAATATTTTGTTACTATCAGATTTGAGTTTGAGTTTTATCATTATAGATAAGGGGAGATATTAAATGGCATTTTAGGTAGATTCCCAAGAAGCTGGGTTCCTAAGAAGGCTGTAGGGACATTTGTTTTAAGCCACCCCAAATTTGTACAGAATCCAATTGGGAGACATTCCTTTAGTGGGTAGTAAGCAGAGTCTGCCTTTAATTTAGAGAAGCCAAAATAGGTGGATATGTTCTCTGCCCACATCCTGATAAGCGTGAGCATTAGATATAAGCTTGGATGTTTTTTTTGTTGTTGGAGGGAGTGGCTACTCTGAATTTTAGGGCAGTGACAGAATTAACGATTATGTACGATAGGTGGAAAACAAGATTTAAGTACGGTGTCAAGAGAACAGAGCAGCTGGTGCTAGAAGCATGTAGCTGAAAAATCCAGGAGTATACATATTAGCTTCAGGCAAGTGTAAAACAGGGGAGAGGGGCCAAGAACATCAGCAGAATTCAGTATTTCTCTATACTCGTGTGTTCTTTTTCAATGTTATATTCAGTCTCAGGTGAGTTCTGACATAGTGATGACCTTCAGCACATTTTCCTCAATAATTCTTGAAAGTGAAAGTTTTATATTTGAGTCTCACCAGTAACTTTTATGTTACTTTACCAAATCTGGACCAAGCCTCCGATTGGCTGAGCTTGAGTTTCATCCTTTCCCTTGATAGAGTGGGTAAAGTTAGTGTCACACAAGCCACGTGGAATTAGCATGGAAAAATATTTCTCACAAGAAAAAGCAAGGTACAGTTATTAGAAGAAGGGATAGTAGAAGTATGACAGGAAAGAAAAACAGACATCTAAACATTTTATAATTCTTTTAATCTACTTTTTCTTATGTCCCCTCAAGCGAGGAATAATCATTATTGGATCCTAGCATTTTGGGCATAATTACATGTGTACGTTGTTATTTTAGACCTTGTAAAAGCACCATTAAGTTTGTTAGGGATGACATCCATTGTTTAGAGGGTAGATAAAATGATACAAGTCTGATTACAAAACTGTAAAGACTATGTTCTTAATGCCTAAATGATAACAAGTCAATTCTTTCTGGGATTAAAGAAGAATATGATCACTAACATTGAGTGGAAAGGTTAAACCAGTGAATTGTCTGAGAATCAGCATTCCCTCTCCAATGTTCTGTGCCATCCATGTTTCTGAAGAACATGCCAGCTAAGAACTATCTCAATATGGGCCTTGACAAGTCTTCCTTGTATCCCACAATTGGCCCCATTATGGGGGATTATAATTAATTATCCTCATTTCTGGATTTATCTCAAAATAGTGAAATAGTCTAATTCTTAAGCTCTGGAAATGACATTTATCTTAATGGAAACATATTGTTTACACAGTTGCCCAGAATTATCAACTGCCACAGCAGACCGTGGACACACAACATAATCACTGCTCATTTTTGTTGTGGCCACAGGATATCCATGTAGGACAATCTTCCTTGTGCTAATCCAGTTGCATTGTCCAAGTCTATCACACATATTTGAAGAGAAATATTCACTGCTTTATCTATCACTTCAGCATTGAACAGAATGAACAAAAGGAAAAGAAAGAAAAATAAGTTAAAGAAAGGAAGGAAGAAAGAAGGAAAAAGAAAAAAGGGAATAAAAAACTTTAAATGAAGATGCAAATGTTAAGTAGTATAGATTACATACACTAATTCTGAGATATGTTATTAACTTTATTATCATTTCTAATAAATTTACTCATGTATGGATGGTTTGTGTTAACACATAGGCCTCATATTAGATGTACTTCACTAATCTTGTCTCAATTTTATTTGTTTATCTTAATTTTATTTTTTAGCTCTTTTAACTTTCTATTTTGAGATAACTGCTCCCAGTTTTATTGAGAAATAATTGACGTACATCACTGTATAATTTAAGGAGTACATCATGATGGTTTGATTTACATATATTGTGAAATGACGACCATGGTAGGTTTAGGCCATCCATCTTCTCACATAGATACAGTAAAAAGCAAAGAAAGAAAGAAGGAAAAATATTTTTCTTGTGATCAGAGCTCTTAGGATTTTCTCTCCTAACAATTTTTCTATATGTCATACATCAGTGTTAGCTATAGTTATCATGTTGGACATTACGTCCCTAGAACATATTTATCTTATAACTGGAAATTTGTACCTCTTGACCACCTTCCTCCAATTACCCCTCCTTGTATCCTTCACCTTGGTAATCATAAGTCTGTGAGTTTGGTTCTTTTTATTTAGTTTCTCTATCTGACTTATCTTCCTTCAAATTTCATCCATGTTGTCACTAATGGTAGTATTTCCTCATTTTAATGGCTGTTTTACATACATATATATTACAGCGTCTCTGTTCATTCATCCATCAGTGGACACTTAGGTTGTTTCCATGTCTTGGCTACTGTAAATATTGCTGCTATGAACACGGGGTGGGGCGGGGGGATGTACAGATATCTTTTCAAGTTAATGTTTTCTTTTTCTTTGGTTATATTCCAAGAAGGGGGATTGCTGGATCATATGGTAGTTCTATTTTTATTTTTTTGAGGATCCTCCATACCGTTTTCATAGTGGCTGTAGCAATTTACAATCCCACCAGAAGTGCACAAAGATTCCCTTTTCTCTGCATTCATGCTGGCATTTATCTCTTGTCTTTTTGATGATGGCCATTCTAACTGGCATGAAGTGATATTTTATTGTTTTAATCTGCTTTTCCCTAATGACTAGTGATGTTGAGGATTTTTTCATGTACCTGTTGACCTTTTCTATATCTTCTTTGGAGAAATGTCTATTCAGGTCCTTTGTCCATTTTTTAATTAGGTTATTATTATTAATTTTTTTGCTATTGAGTTGTATGAGTTCTTTACATGTTTTAGATATTAAACCCTTATCATCAGATATATAGTTTGCAACTTTTTTTTTACCATTTCGTAGGTTTTCTTTTTACATGTTGATGGTTTCTTTTGCCATGCAGAAGTTATTTAGTTTGACGCAGTCCCACTTGCTATTTTTTTGCTTGTGCTTTAACTGTCAGATCCAAAAAGACATTACAAACATTGGAGTAGCAAATTAATACAGAATGTTCTCATGTACCTTTACCCCAAACCTCTAATGTAGCATCATACAGTGATACTACAATTATTGAACCAGAAAATTAACATTAATACAATACTAGTAAACAAACTATAGACCTTATTTGAATTTCACCCATCTTTCCACTAAAAAACTATAGCCATAAAAATGATGAAAATCAAAGTGAATAACAGATCTCTAGAGATAGTAAAGATATATCCCGTATGTACAGAAACAATAAGAGAAATCAAAAAAGAAAAATAGACAATTTTAATAGAAAAAAATTAAGATTACACATGTCAAAAATATCATAAATAGACATGTACAGAAGGAAAACTAGGGTATTTTTTTAACCTACAAACTGAGCAACACTGCAGAGTTAGAACATCAGTATGTATCTCTTTATTATAGTTTATGAGTTTTTAAATACAGGAATACTGTACATTAAATACTCTTTAAAAACCTTAATCTTGTGTTTTGTTGTATAATGAGTACAAATATTTGCAAAAAAAAACGATTACTAAGTGAATCAAGATAACTCCTCATTTGTGTAAAACATTTCAAGGTATTAAAATTCTAAGTAAGTTTTTTACAATTTCAACTCTTAACTAAAGAGGAAAAGTTAGACAAAGGAATCTTTCAAACTGAGGCAGCTGTACCCGCTGTCTGCCTGACAGGAAAATAAAATAGGAAATGGTGTTCATAATCAGGTGAGAATTGTGCATGAAGAAGTCTTTTTTAAAAATATATTTTATTTATTTATTTTAAATGTATCTTTATTGAAGTATAACTGCTTCACAATACTACACTAACCTCTGTCACACAACAAAGTGAATCAGCCATATGCATACATACATC
>NC_041229.1:77972928-77979094 GCF_002837175.3 Physeter macrocephalus
CCCCATAACCCCTCCCTCTTGAGCCTCCCTCCCACCCTCCCTATCCCACCCCTCTAAGTCTTTGCAAAGTCCCGATCTCCCTGATGCTACTCTCACTTCGCCCCAGCTTCCCCCTCCCCTCTGTGTCCTCAAGTCCATTCTCTATGTCTATGTCTTTACTCCTGTCCTGCCACTAGGTTCATCAGTAACAGTGCAGTAAGTCAGAAAGAGATAAACAAATACCGTATGCTAACGCATGTATATGGAACCTAAAAAAAAAAAAAGGTACTGATGAAGAAGTCTTAAATTTGATGTATTCATTCATTCAGTTATTCATTCACACTGCATAAATTTAGTTCAATTTGTTTATGATGCTCATCAAATTGACTCTCTTAGAGCCATTATATATGAGATGTACTTTCCATTACATTGTTTGCTCCTGTAGAGACAGTACAAAGTCTAAATCCTGTGGGTTTTACAAAGTTTTCTGCTCTCCTTTAGCCTGTCTGTCTAAAAGAAGAGTAGGTACTCAGTTATGGGACAAAGAAAAACCTGAGTGTAATGAGGGAGGTATAATTGACTCACTGTAAGGGTTTAGATTCAGATGGCTAACACTTTGCTTCCATTTCTAAAGTAACATTCTTTCTATGAAAGAATGTTTCTATGTCAAGTCCAGCAGATAGAGTACACTTTTGAGGCCTGGAAGAAGAAATAGTTTCTGAGCATCAAGAAGCACTTTGAGTGCAATGCACAGGTGTCAGGAATATAAGTGGACTCTAAAACCATAACATTTAAAGGAAATTCAGACCCTAGAGTGTCTGTGACTATATTAGACTAGATTCCAAGGTGACCAGCATCCAGATGATAGTAGAAATAAATGTTTGCTGTTTAGAGGGGTGCTTTAAGAAACTAGTAACAATTACAAATTTGAAACTAAAATTATTTTATAAGACAACATACATAAATATAATAAAACAGAGTTAAATGTAAGAGCAAAGAAAGTTCCATATTTTCTAATAAATGTGTTAATGCTAATATGTCAGATTTTTTATTGAATAAAAGAAACATTCTTTTACATTACAGATTCTACTCAATTTATTGCAAATCCACTACATCTCATATCATGAAGGACTTACCTGTGAGCAAAACGTAGAGAAATGCTGCTGACATATTTAAGGAAATTTTTAATATTTTATAACTTCTTAGCAATAAAACTATGTTTCTTTCTTCAGAATAAAAGCTTGAAACACAAACTCTTGTCAGGAAACAAGCTATGTGGAATACATGCAGAAGAGGTAAGTTTTCCCTTCTTATAGTTTCAACTGAATAGAAACAATATTAGAGCCAAATTTTTTTGTTAAACCCAGACATCTGGTGACTTTTTTTCCCCCCTGAAACATAAATGAAAACATTGGAATAAGAAAATAAAAACACATTTTAAACTTCTAGGTATTTTTGGATGTTTTAACAGTTCATCTCCAAAACGAAAAAGAAAAATTTTAAGCCAGTTAAGTGTTACTTTCCTAAATGATATTCTGGATTCCTTCCTTAACTGGATTATCAGGATCTCCTCACTAGCAAACACCTGGAGGTCCATGAAGTTTTCACTTTTGGTACCTTCTATGTGATGTCTATGCAGTTTTGCAGTGACAATCGAGTGTCAAAATGAGGGTCTAGGACTGACCATAAAACTTAAGAAACAAATAGAGTCATTGGTTCTATTTGCTGGACAAGAATATTATCTCATACATTTCTTAGGGGGAAAAAAGTCATTCTGTTTAGTCCAGGTTTAATTAAAATCAATTTTTTGTCCTCTTGATCTTCCAAATCAATCTGTACTTTATTTAATGTTGTAGAAATATAGCTCATAGTCAGCAATTCTTAGTAATAGTAAAGACATAGTAGAAATAGTGCCATAGTAAGTGATTCTTTATACCTCAAGGAGAGGAGACAGCAGTCAACGTATTAGCTGGAGCCTCAAAGAAGCATACACAAAGAAAAGATTAGTCGTGCAAATTTTTTTTAGTGGAAAAGCCTGTGAATGATAAGGAACAGGCATGTTAGCCTTCATACCTCAATAAAGACCTGATGCCTGTGAAGGAAGGGGAAAGGAAGGAGGTTGAGGTAGAACAAGAACAGTGTCTTACACAAGTTTACCCCTTTTCCCATAGCAGACTAGAAGCAAGGTACAGTGCTGGTGAACTACTTCTACCATCTCCTTATTATGGAGCCGCCTCTCATTCAAAAAGCCTTTTCCTGTTATTATCACCTTCCAGCAAGAGGAAAAGGGAAGATTACCTGGTGACTCACAGGCATTGCTCTTTAGGAGTTTATCTAGGAAGTAATGGCACCTATGTCATTGTATCCTATTTGCCAGAACTAGGTCACATGCCTAGCTAAATTGTAGGGAGGCAGGAAAAAGCCATTTAGGTTGGTGGCCATGTGCTCATCCAGAATTTGTTTGTTTGTTTGTTTCTGTTAAAGAAGGTGGTGATACTTGCTTGGTAGACATATAAAAGTCATTATTATGAGTGCTGGAGTTAGAGTCAACATGCAATATAATAATCCATTTATAATGTCTTTATAATAATATACATGAAATTAATAGAACTTTTTAATACATGGAAACTAAATGTTGATGCCCCATAAATGAATAATCAAACTGAATGGCATATAGATATGAGCCTGTGCAGTGTTTTTTCTTTTCACTGTATTTTTCTATTTGATTATAAATAACTCTTTATATTGTTGATATTTGCTAGGTTTCTAGAAATATTGCATACGTAGCATGCAGTTTCTGAATGTTACTTGTAAGAGCGTAAGCAAGTGGATATGAGTTTTGAATAAGGACCACCTGGATTGAAGCTGTATTCTGAGATAGTTGACATGTTCCCAGAACCCCACAGCACCCATGCACAGGAAAAAGAGGTGTCTCCTAGGAGAAGGTGTCTATGGTGTTTAGAAACAAACAGAAGAATGAAAAAACAAACAACAGCAACAACCTGGGGCTACCTATATTTTTTAGCCCCTTAATTCAAGAAAGATTCATATTTCTTTCTCATCTCAATTCCTCAGAGGACATATTATTTCTTCATTCTTATTTATGAATTCCTAGACGTTTCATAGATCAGTAATGTATAACGTTAAAATAAATTGAAATATGTTCATTATAATTCATTCATATGCTCTATTTCCTTATTTATTTATTTCAACTTCTTGATTTAATAGGCCAATGCAGTTGGCTCCTGACAGGAATATCTGTGAAAAACTCTGTTTCGAATGTTTGAACCTCTCAGGGGTGTATCATTTACAACACTTTCAAGAGTCTACTCTAATTGATGATGATTCCAGTATTAGATGATTATTTAGTAATTATAACACCATCATAACACAGTCCCCCACTTTGCAAAATCCACTACCTTGCATGGTTGGAAACATTTTGAATGTAATAAGAAACTGAATCACAGTTGCAGTTTATTCACTGGAAGACTCATAAACATTCCATGTAGGCTTGGAAAAGTACTGTATTTTAAACATGTGAGAGGGCTTTACTTATCAAAGAGGAGTTTTGTACCAGTACAGTTTACTAAGATATAATAATCCTATGAGGATCCTGTAACTTATTAGGTACTATGGCCAGCTACCTTTATTTATTTATTTATTTAACATCTTTACTGGAGTATAACTGCTTTACAATGGTGTGTTAGTTTCTGCTTTATAACAAAGTGAATCAGTTATACATATACATATGTCCCCATACATCTTCCCTCTTGCATCTCCCTCCCTCCTACCCCCCCATCCCACCCCTATAGGTGGTCACAAAGCACCGAGCTGGTCTCCCTGTGCTATGTGGCTGCTTCCCACTAGCTATCTATTTTACCTTTGGTAGTGTATATATGTCCATGCCACTCTCTCACTTCGTCCCAGCTTACCCTTCCCCCTCCCCTTGTCCTCATGTCCATTCTCTATGTCTGCGTCTTTATTCCTGTCCTGCCCCTAGGTTCTTCATGACCTCTTTTTTTTAAGATTCTATGCATATGTGTTAGCTTATGGTATTTGTTTTTCTCTTTCTGACTTACTTCACTCTGTATGACAGACTCTAGGTCCATCCACCTCACTAGAAATAGCTCAGTTTCGTTTCTTTTTATGGCTAAGTAATATTCCATTGTATATATGTGCCACATTTTCTTTATCCTTCATCTGTTGATGGACACTTAGGTTTCTTACATGTCCTGGCTATTGTAAATAGAACTGCAATGAACATTATGGTACCTGACTCTTTTTGAATTATGATTTTCTCAGGGTATATGCCCAGTAGTGGGATTGCTGGGTCATATGGTAGTTCTATTTTTAGTTTTTTAAGGAACCTCCATACTGTTCTCCATAGTGGCTGTATCAACTTACATTCCCACCAACAGTGCAAGAGGGTTCCCTTTTCTCCACACCCTCTGTGGCATTTATTGTTTGTAGGATTTTTTGATGATGGCCATTCTGACCGGTGTGAGATGATATCTCATTGTAGTTTTGATTTGCATTTCTCTAATGATTAATGATGTTGAGCATTCTTTCATGTGTTTGTTGGCAATCTGTATATCTTCTTTGGAGAAATGTCTATTTAGGTCTTCTGCCCATTTTTAGCTTGGGTTGTTTCCTTTTTTGATATTGAGCGCATGAGCTGCTTGTAAATATTGGAGATTAAACCTTTGTCAGTTGCTTCATTTGCAAATATTTTCTCCCATTCTGAGGGTTGTCTTTTCATCTTTGTTATGGTTTGCTTTGCTGTGCAAAAGCTTTTAAGTTTCATTAGGTCCCATTTGTTTATTTTTCTTTTTATTTCCATTTCTCTATGAGGTGGGTCAAAAAGGATCTTGCTGTGATTTATGTCATAGAGTGTTCTGCCTGTTTTCCTCTAAGAGTTTGATAGTGTCTGGCCTTACATTTAGGTCTCTAATCCATTTTGAGTTTATTTTTGTGTATGGTGTTAGGGAGTGTTTTAATTTCATTCTTTTATATGTAGTTGTCCAGTTTTCCCAGCACCACTTATTGAAGAGGCTGTCTTTTCTCCACTGCATATTCTTGTCTCCTTTATCAAAGATAAGGTGCCCATATGTGCCTGGGTTTATCTCTGGGCTTTCTATCCTGTTCCATTGATCTATATTTCTGTTTCTGTGCCCTTCTTCTTTTCTGATTTGGATTCCTTTTATTTCTTTTTTCTTCTCTGATTTCTGTGGCTAAAACTTCCAAAACTATGTTGAATAATAGTGGTGAGAGTGGACAACCTTGTCTTGTTCCTGATCTTAGAGGAAATGGTTTCAATTTTTCACCATTGAGAACAATGTTGGCTGTGGGTTTGTCAAATATGGCCTTTATTATGTTGAGGTAAGTTCCCTCTATGCCTACTCTCTGGAGGATTTTTATCATAAATTGTTGTTGAATTTTGTCAAAAGATTTTTCTTCATCTATTGAGATGATGGTTTTTCTCCTTCAGTTTGTCAGTATGCTTTATCACATTGATTTATTTGCATATATTGAAGAATCCTTGCATTCATGGGATAAACCCCACTTGATCATGGTGTATGATCCTTTTAATCTGTTGTTGGATTCTGTTTGCTAGTATTTTGTTGACGATTTTTGCATCGATGTTCATCAGTGATATTGGCCTGTAGTTTTCTTTCTTTGTGACATCTTTGTCTGGTTTTGGTATAACGGTGATGGTGGCCTCATAGAATGAGTTTGGGAGTGTTCCTCCCTCTGCTATATTTTGGAAGAGTTTGAGAAGGATGGGTGTTAGCTCTTCTCTAAATGTTTGATAGAATTCACCTGTGAAAGCATCTGGTCCTGGACTTCTGTTTGATGGAAGATTTTTTAATCACAGTTTCAATTTCATCACTTGTGATTGGTCTGTTCCTATTTTCTATTTCTTCCTGGTTCAGTCTTGGAAGGTTATACCTTTCTATAATTTGTCCATTTCTTCCAGATTGTCTATTTTATTGGCATAGAGTTGTTTGTAATATTCTCTTAGGATGTGTTGTACTTCTGCAGTGTCTGTTGTAACTTCTCCTTTTTCATTTCTAATTTTATTGATTTGAGTCCTCTCCCTCTTTTTCTTGGTGAGTCTGGTTAATGGCTTATAAATTTTGTTTATCTTCTCAAAGAACCAGCTTTTAGTTTTATTGATCTTTGCTAT
>NC_041229.1:77979789-77981520 GCF_002837175.3 Physeter macrocephalus
TTTCCTTCCTTTCTTTTTCATTTATTTCTGATCTGATCTCTATGATTTCTTTCCTTCTGCTAACTTTGGGGTTTTCTTGTTCTTCTTTCTCTAATTGCTTTAGGTGTAAGGTTAGATTGTTTATTTGAGGTGTTTCTTGTTTCTTAAGGTAGGATTGTATTGCTATAAACTTCCCTCTTAGAACTGCTTTTGCTGCATCCCATAGGTTTTCAGTCATCGTGTTTTCATTGTCATTTGTTTCTAAGTATTTTTTGATTTCCTCTTTCATTTCCGCAGTGATCTCTTGGTTATTTAGTAACGTATTGTTTAGCCTCCATGTGTTTGTATTTTTTACAGATTTTTTCATGTAATTGATATCTAGTCTGATACCATTGTGGCCAGAAAAGATACTTGATACAATTCCAATTTTCTTAAATTTACCAAGGTTTTATTTGTGACCTGAGATATGATCTATCCTGGAGAATGTCCATGAGCACTTGAGAAGAATGTGTATTCTGTTATTTTTGGATGGAATGTCCTATAATTATCAATTAAGTCCATCTTGTTTAATGTATCATTTAAAGCTAGTGTTTCCTTATTTATTTTTACTCAGGATGATCTGTCCATTGGTAAAAGTGGGGTGTTAAAGTCCCCTACTATGATTGTGTTACTGTCAATTTCCCCTTTTATGGCTGTTAGTATTTGCCTTATGTTTTGAGGTGCTCCTATGTTGGGTGCATAAATACTTACAATTGTTATATCTTCTTCTTGGGATTGATCCTTTGATCATTATGTACTGTACTTCTTTGAATATGTCCTGTCACTCCCTTCTGGCGTGCAGAGTTTCTGCTGAAAAATCAGCTGTTAACCTTATGGGGATTCCCTTGTGTGTTATTTGTTGTTTTTTCCTTGCTGCTTTTAATACTTTTTCTTTGTATTTAATTTTTGATAGTTTGATTAATATGCGTCTTGGCGTGTCTTCCTTGGATTTATCCTGTATGGAACTGTCTGTGCTTCCTGGATTGATTAACTATTTCCTTTCCCATATTAGGGAAGTTTTCAATTATAATCTCTTCAAATACTTTCTCAATCCCTTTCTCTTTCTTTTCTTCTTCTGGGACCCCTATAATTTGAATGTTCGTGTGTATAATGTTGTCCCAGGTGTCTCTGAGACTGTCCTCAATTCTTTTCATTCTTTTATTCTTTATTCTGCTCTGTGGTAGTTTTTTCCACTACTTTATCTTCCAGGTCACTTATCTGTTCTTCTGCCTCAGTTATTCTGGTTTGTTTGCTCTTTAGTTCTTCTAGATCCTTGTGAAACGTTTCGTGTATTTTCTCCATTCTATTTCCAAGATTTTGGATCATCTTTACTATCATTATTCTGAATTTTTTTCAGGTAAACTGCCTACTTCCTCTTCATTTGTTGGATCTCATGGGGTGGCTAAGGTTGGTTCAGTGGGTTGTGTAGGCTTCCTGGTGGAGGGGGCTAGTGCCTGTGTTCTGGTGGATGAGGCTGCATCTTGTCTTTCTGGTGGTCAGGTCCACGTCTGGTGGTGTGTTTTGGGGTGTCTGTGGCCTTATTATGATTTTAGGCAGCCTCTCTGCTAATGGGTGGGGTTGTGTTCCTCTCTTGCTAGTTGTTTAGCATAGGGTGTCCAGCACTGTAGCTTGCTTGTCATTGATTGGAGCTGGGTCTTGGCATTGAGATGGAGATCTCTGGGAGATTTTCGCCATTTGATATTACATGGAGCT
>NC_041229.1:77981991-78019517 GCF_002837175.3 Physeter macrocephalus
GCCTGCGTGTCCAGAGCCTGTTTTCCTCAATGGGAGAGGCCACAACAGTGAGAGGGCAGCGTACCGCACAATAAATAAATAAATAAATAAAAATTAAAAATATATTATTAAAAATAAAAGATATAAAAGTAATAAGAAAAAAGAAAGAAAGAAGAGAGCAGCCAAACCAAAAAACAAATCCACCAGTGATAACAAGTGCTAAAAACTATACTAAAGAAACAAAACAAAAAAAAACAGACAGAACCCTAGGACAAATGGTAAAAGCAAAGCTATACAGACAAAATCACACACAGAAGCATACACATACACACTCCCAAAAAGAGAGAAAGGGAAAAAATATATATATATATATCATTGCTCCCAAAGTCCACCTCCTCAATTTGGGATGATTTGTTGTCTATTCAGGTATTCCACAATGCAGTTTACATCAAGTTGATTGTGGAGATTTAATCTGCTGCTCCTGAGGCTGCTGGGAGAAATTTCCCTTTCTCTTCTTTGTTCGCACAGCTCCTGGGGTCAGCTTTGGATTTGGCCCCGCCTCTGCGTGTAGGTTGCCTAAGGGCGTCTGTTCTTCACTCAGACAGGACGGGGTTAAAGGATCAGCTGATTCGGGGGCTCTGGCTCACTCAGGCCGGGGGGAGGGAGGGGTACGGATGCAGGGCGAGCCTAGTGTATGGAAAACTTTCCTCCTGCACAGCTCCCTCCCAGAGGTGCAGGTCCCATCCCTATTCTTTTGTCTCTGTTTTTTCATTTTTCTTTTGCCCTACCCAGGTATGTGGGGAGTTTCTTGCCTTTTGGGAGGTCTGAGGTCTGTCCGCGTTCCGTAGGTGTTTTATAGGAGCAGTTCCACATGTAGTTGTATTTCTGATGTATTTGTGGGGAAGAAGGTGATCTCCGCGTCTTACTCTTCCGCCATCTTGAAGCTCCTCCTCTATTTTTTGTTTTTTAAATAGATTTTTTTTTTTTTTAGAGAAGCTTTAGTTTCACAGCAAAGTTGAGCAGAAAGTTCGGAGAGCTCCCAGGTACTCCCTACCCCCACACAGCCCCCCCATTAGCAGCATCCTCCACCAGAGTGGTAAATCTGCTATAATCCATGAAACTGCATTGACACATCATTATCACCCAGAGTCCTTAGTTGAGTTTAGGTTTCATTCTTAGTTGTTTACCTTCTGTAGAGTTTGACAAACATGAAACATATAACCACCCTTACAGTATCGTATAGAATAGTTTCACTGACTTATTCTGTGTTTTAAGAAGCCCTCCAGATGATTCTCATGCACATTAAAGTCTGGCAACCATTTCATTACAGGATAGAATTTTTTAATGCTAAGTTCAATAGCCAAGAAATTAAGACTGTATTAAATCCTACATCTAAACTGAAGGTGTACTTGATTTATTCTACTCTCCTCTTTTGTTTTTTATTGAGGTATAGTTGATTTCCAATATTATATTAGTTTCAGGTGTGCAACGTAGGGATTCAATATTTTTATAGATTATACTCTATTTAAAATTATTACAAAATAATGGCTATATTTTCCTGTTCTGTACAATATAAACAGACAGAACCCTAGGACAAATGGTAAAAGCAAAGCTATACAGACAAAATCACACACAGAAGCATACACATACACACTCCCAAAAAGAGAGAAAGGGAAAAAATATATATATATATATCATTGCTCCCAAAGTCCACCTCCTCAATTTGGGATGATTTGTTGTCTATTCAGGTATTCCACAATGCAGTTTACATCAAGTTGATTGTGGAGATTTAATCTGCTGCTCCTGAGGCTGCTGGGAGAAATTTCCCTTTCTCTTCTTTGTTCGCACAGCTCCTGGGGTCAGCTTTGGATTTGGCCCCGCCTCTGCGTGTAGGTTGCCTAAGGGCGTCTGTTCTTCACTCAGACAGGACGGGGTTAAAGGATCAGCTGATTCGGGGGCTCTGGCTCACTCAGGCCGGGGGGAGGGAGGGGTACGGATGCAGGGCGAGCCTAGTGTATGGAAAACTTTCCTCCTGCACAGCTCCCTCCCAGAGGTGCAGGTCCCATCCCTATTCTTTTGTCTCTGTTTTTTCATTTTTCTTTTGCCCTACCCAGGTATGTGGGGAGTTTCTTGCCTTTTGGGAGGTCTGAGGTCTGTCCGCGTTCCGTAGGTGTTTTATAGGAGCAGTTCCACATGTAGTTGTATTTCTGATGTATTTGTGGGGAAGAAGGTGATCTCCGCGTCTTACTCTTCCGCCATCTTGAAGCTCCTCCTCTATTTTTTGTTTTTTAAATAGATTTTTTTTTTTTTAGAGAAGCTTTAGTTTCACAGCAAAGTTGAGCAGAAAGTTCGGAGAGCTCCCAGGTACTCCCTACCCCCACACAGCCCCCCCATTAGCAGCATCCTCCACCAGAGTGGTAAATCTGCTATAATCCATGAAACTGCATTGACACATCATTATCACCCAGAGTCCTTAGTTGAGTTTAGGTTTCATTCTTAGTTGTTTACCTTCTGTAGAGTTTGACAAACATGAAACATATAACCACCCTTACAGTATCGTATAGAATAGTTTCACTGACTTATTCTGTGTTTTAAGAAGCCCTCCAGATGATTCTCATGCACATTAAAGTCTGGCAACCATTTCATTACAGGATAGAATTTTTTAATGCTAAGTTCAATAGCCAAGAAATTAAGACTGTATTAAATCCTACATCTAAACTGAAGGTGTACTTGATTTATTCTACTCTCCTCTTTTGTTTTTTATTGAGGTATAGTTGATTTCCAATATTATATTAGTTTCAGGTGTGCAACGTAGGGATTCAATATTTTTATAGATTATACTCTATTTAAAATTATTACAAAATAATGGCTATATTTTCCTGTTCTGTACAATATATCCTTGTTACTTATTTATTTTATGCATGGTAGTTGGTAACTCTTAATCCCATACACCTGTCTTGGCCTTCCCTACCTCCTCCTCCCCATTGGTAACCGCTAGTTTGTTCTCTATATCTATGAGTCTGTTTCTGTTTTTTTATTTAGATTTATTTGTTTTGTTTTTTAGATTCCACATATAAGTGATAACATAGAGTATTTGTCTTACTCTGTCTGACTTATTTCACTAAGCATAATACCCTCTAGGTCCATCCACCATATTGCAAATGGCAAAATTTAATTCTTTTTTGTGGTCAAATAATGTTTCATTGTTTATATTTATACCACATTCTTTTTATCTATTCATCTGTTGATGGACACTTAAGTTGCTTCCATATCTTGGCTATTGAAGTAACTCTGCTATGAACATTGGAGTGCATGTATCTTTTTGAATTAGTATTTTTATTTTCTTCAAATATATACCCAACAGTGGGATTGCTGGGTCATATGGTTGTTCTATTTTTAGTTGTTTGAGTAAGCACCACATTGTTTTCCATAGTAGCTGCACCAACTTAAAATACCAGCAACAGTGTACTAGGGTTCTCTTTTCTCCACATCCTTGCCGACATTTGTTGTTTGTAGACTTTTTGATGATGGACATTCGGACAGGTGTGAGGTGATATCTCTGGTTTTGATTTGCATGTCCTTGATGATTAGCAGTGTTGAGCATATTTTCATGTGCCTGTTGGCCATCTGCATTTCCTCTTTGGAAAAGGGTCTATTCAGTTCTTCTGCCCTTTTTAAAAAAAATTTTTATTGGAGTATAGTTGCTTCACAATGTTGTGTTATTTTCTGCACTACAGCAAAGTGAATCAGTTATACACATATCCCTGCTTTTTTAGATTTCCTTCCCATTAGGTCACCACAGAGCATTGAGTAGAGTTCCCTGTGCTATACAATAGATTCTCATTAGTCTTCTGCCCATTTTTTAACAAGGTTGTTGTTGTTTGATGTTGAGTTGTATGAGCTATTTGTATATGTTGGATATTAACCCCTTATCAGTCATATCATTCACAAATATCTTCTCCCATTCAATAGGTTGTCTTATCGGTTTGTGGATGGTTACCTTTGCTGTGCAAAAGCTTTTAAGTTTAATTAGGTCCCATTTGTTTATTTTTGCTTTTGTTTCCTTTGCTTTAGGAGATGGATCCAAAAAATTTTTGCAATGATTTATGTCCTGCCTGTTTTGCTCTAGGAGTTTTATAGTATCCAGTCTTACATTTATGTCTTTAATTCATCTTGAGTTTACTTTTGTGTATGGTGCTAGAGAATGTTCAATTTCACTTTTGACATGTAACTGTTATGGCCAGCAACTTTTAAAATTAAATTTTATTGAGATATAATTTACATAGAATTTTATTGAGATGTAATTTATATAGAATTCATCATATATACTTTAATGGGTTTGATCAGTGTTCAGGATAGAGGATATTTTCATCACCTCCAAAGTTCCCACTTGATATTTTATCATCTCTACCACCAATCCCCAGTCCACGTCAACTACTAACCTGATTTATGTCCCTAGTCTTTTGAATATGACATTCTTATGATTCTTATTCTTATGATATTCTTCTAGAATATCATATATATGGTATTATACAAAATATAGCTTTTTGTGACTGCATTCTTTCACAAAGTCTAATACATTTGAAATACATCTATATTGTTACGTTTCAGACTTAATTTATTTAAAAAAATGCCTAACCGTATTTTAGTATTTCATTTCATGGATGTACCATAATTTGTTTACTATTCATCAGTTAATGGACATGTGGGATATTTCCAGCTTTTGACGATTATGAATAAATATACTGTAAACATTTATGTATATATTATAATTTCTCTTAGGTAGATACCTAGAAAGAATTTCTGTATAATTTGTATTTATAAGAAACTGCCAAACAGTTTCCCAAAATGACTAAACCATTTGGCATTCCCACTTAACTATTTTTTCAAACATCATTTTCATGTGACTATGATAATCTATTTGCATGTGCTCTTTTTATCCTACTGAAGAATTAGAACCTATAATCTTACATGTAGAAAGACAAATAATTGAGATCATAATGTTAGAATGTTTGAAATTGGGTCTGCTTTGGAAAAATAGGAATGCTAGATCAGCATCTGTGGCTCACCAGAACGTATTCCAAACAGTAGACAAAATGTCTCCTGGGAAAGATTTCTTTGTTATAAGCACTTTTATGTTTGTAATGGTCCTCTTTACAAGTGCATTATTCTAAAGGGCAAACACTCTTCACCTTAGCATCTTAGCATTCTAGCTACTCCCCTCAGCTCATGTCACGTTTGCTTGCTACCTTCCCTTTGTACGTACATCACATTTAAAGTTGGTTGTCAACTGAATCTTATGCATAAGATTAATTAGTCTTTAAAAAATTCATGTAATTGAAAATAAGCAGTGAAAACTGAGGCATACATATCCATAGATATATTTAGCATCTAAAGTTTAATTGTTGGATATGTTTAGGTGACTCAAATTCTGTGTGTGTTTGTTTTTTGGCAGGGAGAGTGGAAGAGGCTGAAGAGAGAAACAATAAGCCACTTTTTAAAAATATTACCTTTTAAGCAATATGCTTCCTTTGAACAGGTTTTGGTTTATCTCTTCCTGCCTAGAATAGCTGGATGTCTGACTCCCAAAGCAAAGATTAAGCTTTTCTGTTTCACTTCCAAACGAGTTGAGCTCTTTTTTTCTTTGGCTGCAAAATTCATTCTTATGCAGTTTAAAAGAATTTTAATCTTCAAGTTTGAAAATATAAATGAAATTAAGTCACTAATCTTTTTTTTTTTTTTTTTTTACAGTCAAAAAAAATCCACGCCCAGCTGAAGGAGCTTCGTTATGGGAAGAAAGATTTATTGTTTAAGGTAAGCATCTTCCACCCTACCCCCTCCAACTGGCTAGCTCAATACCTAAACTATCTAAAATACCATTTAGCTTAAATTTAATTTCCAGATTTTCACAAGAATTAAAGTTGTATTTGACTGAATTGAAGGTGTTTTCATTTTATTGCCCATTTAATTAATGGAGATAAATACAGATATGGTTTCCTAGGTACATTCTTCATCAAAGGCAGGCTTCATTCCAAAGTGTTTAAAGTCCCTTTTAAGCTTCAATTACTTTAATTCAACATTGAGGAATGTCTTTCAGAATATTTACATTAAGGAGAGCATATAACTGAACAAGTTTCCACAGATGAGGTCCACTGGTGACTTACATTCTTGACTTCCAGAGATGCCTATATAAATCTTCTTATTATAGTCTTCATGTTTAATCATGGTTGATTGATTTGGGTTATTGATACTTTATAAGACTATCAATGCCTATGTATAGGTAGACATCTATCACAAACTATGGTTATGGTTGACTGACTAATGGCCTCCCAAATATATCCACTTGCTAATCCCCGGAACCCGTGAATGTTATATTTTATGGCAAAGGAGAATTTGCAGAGGTGATTCAGTTAAGGATCTTGAGATGGGAAGATTATCCCAAGTTATCTAGTATAATCACACAAGTTTTTAATAGGAGTATGACAGGACTGCCTAAGTAAAAAGAAGATTATGTAACCACAGAAGCTGGGGGAGGAAAGACAATGTAAAGGATTTTCCCCCTATAGCCTCCAGAAAAAACAGCCCTTTCAACACCTTGATTTTGTTCCATAAAATTCATTTCAAACTTCTGACTTTCAGAACAAAAAGAGAATAAATTGTGTTGTTGTTTAAGCCACTTAGCTCATGGTAGTTTGTTATAGTAGCAAGAAGAAACTGCTAGAGATATTTCCTTTTATCTCTGTTGAGCAGAGGAGATAGAAGCAGGTGGC
The DNA here is from genome assembly GCF_002837175.3 of Physeter macrocephalus. Lineage (NCBI taxonomy): Eukaryota > Metazoa > Chordata > Mammalia > Artiodactyla > Physeteridae > Physeter > Physeter macrocephalus. Next base: position 77,988,741 of record NC_041229.1, read on the forward strand.
TTTAATTCTTCCATCTGCATTCCCAAATGTGGTATAGTGATAGAGTGTTAGGCTCTTAGTAGTAGGAATAATAATTTGTTCAATAAATAAGTGCAAATTACTTTGTGCGTAATATCTATTTTTCAAAAATTTGTTCACTACAATGATCATCCCAATCTATGAGTATCAGGTTTAAAGTACAGAAAATTCTTCACGTTATCTAATGGTTAGAGAATCCTTTAATTTTTCTGATTAAAACAGTAAGAAATGACTTTTCACTCTTCTCCGACACACTTATTTTTGGCTTAGAATCATGGGAAGGTGTTCCTGTTATGTAAACCAATATCTATTAAGTCCTTATTCCATGCAAGTCATGAATTGGGCACATTTTGCCATTTAGTCTTTCATAAATATGCTTCCTGCCATTCCTTTAACCTCATCTATAACAAGATATTCTCCAGCACACCAAGAAAACTTTGAATTAATTCTCATTAATGCTTACTGACTTTCAGCACTGCTCATTGCATGTGATAAATAGATAAGATAAAAGTATAAAATCCAAGATATTTGCCTGTGTACCTTCAATCTTTCGTACTGAGACTCTTAAACTCAGGGTATCTTAACTTTTACATTCAGCTTGGCCTTAGCTTTTTGCAGTCATCAATAACAAATAATTGAAATTGGAAAAAAAAAAACCCAGTGTGTGTGTGTGTGTGTGTGTGTGTGTGTGTGTGTGTGTGTTCACATTTGCAAAGAAACGTCTAGTTCTCTGATTTGGTTAACTTAATTAGATCAGGAATATAGTAAGATAATTCCAAGCTCCCTAGAGCTGATAAGTTTTAGGTATTAGGCTGGGAGATTTATGTAAAGATAGAAGATCATATGAGGCTTTATAAATTTTTTGAATTTCATTTCTCAAATTGAAGAGTTATAGAAAGAAAAGTTAGGAGAAAAAAATGAGGAGATCCAATAATTTTCCATGATTTACTTCTTTGTAATATGACAGTTGTTAAATATAGATTAGTAATTTATCAACTTTCAGAAATTACCAAAATCAAGATTTGTTGCAAATCTGTATTACTTGAAAAAATGAGACATTATTCGTAAGCCTTGTTATTTTAGGCCACTTTGAGAAGAGCACTTTTCTATGAAATCAAGTGAATTGTGTATGAATAGACCATGAAGTTGCACAAATTAGGATGTCTTCCCATATTCTCTCCCCAAAACACTGTTTAATTTTTACTGACTCCAATAACAAGAGATCTAGAAGCATGGCAATTTTAGTGGCTAAATTAACTTATTCAGTAGCTAAACAATGTCAACAAGGACCCAGAGTTTTTTGTTTGTTTGTGTTTCAGACTTTTTCATATCATGATTCTCACATAACTGACTTGTTCTAAGCTTTGATTCCTTATTATATAGTGATAGTGTCTACAGAGCTATATACCTGTGTACAAAGTCAAAGAAGAAAAGGGTGTGTGGGGGACGCTTGTCCTTGAGTGTCATAATTTTTGTAAAGGAGGAACATTTTTTGAGACGTCTCCCCAAACTTGGGCATGCCCCCATGCAAAAGTGAGACTTTAGTGTTTTCAGCTTCTACTGTGAAAGGTTGCTTCTTTTTAGAAGTAAAGAAATCTAATTGTTAATGGAGAGGCAACCAAAAATTTCTGCTATAATATACTCATCCACTCATCTTGATGACAACTTACATTTATATCATCTCATTTGCTTAGTTTTATGTCAACAGTGCACATTTTAGGTATTGTATAAACATATGTTAAATAAATGAATGAATATATACATACATACATACGTATGTACATGGATACATAAGTAGATAGGTCAGGGCAGTAGAGAGTAGAAGCTAATGTCTGTGACCACAGGAATCCATCCATGCACCTATTAAAATGAGTCCACAAATATTTTTGGCAATAACTTGCTGAATCCTGAGATAAGTAGCAAAATATTTTATTTCCCTGAAAGTGGTTTCCTGAGAATCTATTCAGTTTTGAATAGATTTGATGTTTTTTCGTGAAGATAATCTTTGAAGGAGTAATGCCTGCGACTAAAGCACGTGAATTTATCTTAAAAATAATGGAATGTGCTGACAATTGCAAGACATATTGATAAATTCAGTGTCCTTATTAATGCTTGAGAGCTGGCTTTTGATTAGGGAAGGCTGCCAGCAACAGTAAACATTCTCTACTAAGGAAAGAATTGAGGCCCTGCGGATTGTTATTTGCCCAGGACTTGAGTTACTTTTTATCTTCCTTGATTCAATTTGGAGTTGATATTCTCTGGAATACCTACCCTCCATTTTGCTCCTCTATTTTACTTTTACATATACTTATTTTTTAATTTCAGAAGAATTATTTTCTCACTATAGAACAATTTCAAAACATGTCTAAATGTATAAGGCCAAAAAAAAATAAACAAAACACTTAAAATCCCATCACTTGGAGCACACTCAATATTTTGAAATATTTTCTATTTCTGTTTAGTTCCTTTATATTAGGCATAATCTGCTTTGTGATTAACATATGTATGTTAATATAGATTATATAGTATACATATTCTACTTTTTTAAAACATAAAAGTATTCTTTAGTTATAATTTCTTCATAAAAATTTAAAAGTGTAATTTTATGATATGTGTGCCAAAAGTGACTTTTTTCCTTATAAATATATGTGGATAGAGAAGATGTGGCACATATATACAATGGAATATTACTCAGCCATTAAAAAGAATGAAATAATGCCATTTGCAGCAACATGGATGGACCTAGAGATTGTCATACTGAATGAAGTCAGATAGAGAAAGACAAATATTGTATGTTATCACTTATATGTGGAATCTAAAAAAAGTGATACAAATGAACTTATTTACAAAACAGAAATAGACTCACAGACTTAGAGAACAAATGTATGATTACCAGGGGCAAGGGTGGCAGGGGAGAGATAGTTAGGGAGTTTGAGATTGACATGTACACACTGCTGTACTTAAAATGGATAACCAACAAGGACCTACTGTATAGCACAGGGAATGCTGCTCAATATTATGTAACAACCTAAATGGGAAAAGAACTTGAAAAAGAATAGATCCAGGTATATGTATAACTGTATCACTTTTCTGTACACCTGAAACTAGCACACCATTTTTAATCAACTATACTCCAATATAAAATAAAAAGTTAAAAAAGTATGTGTATGATGATTTTAATTTATGCTCTGATGAAAAATGTGATCTTATTTTTATCTCAGTATAGTTTTTATTGAATGTGTATGGAACTATAAAGTAATTCAGTAAAATTATTGAAAAATTTTAATGCTATTGAAACCTAATACACATTATTTTTGGAGTTTGGATTTTTTAACTTGAATGAGTAATAACTGACAAATATAATCATATATATTTAAAGTGTACGGCATGACGATTTGATGTACAAATACATTGTGGAATGATTACCAAGATCAAAATAATTAGCATATCCCTCACCTCACATAGTTAACTATTTTCTGTGTGTGTAGTGAGAAAGATTTAGATCTACTCTCAGCAATTTTGAATGATAAATACCCCATTATTAACCAAAGTCACCATGCTATACATTTGATCCTCAGAACTTATTCTTCTTAAAAATGCAAATTTGTACACTTAGACATCCATCACATCATTTCCCTCCTCTCTGCTCCTTGCAACCACCATTCAATTCTTTGTTTCTATAAAATCAGCCTTTTTTTTGGAAGATTCCACATATAAGTGACAACATATTTTCTTTCTCTGTCTGGCTTATTTTACTTAGGTTGTCACAAATGGCCTGGCTTTGGTAAGGAAAGACTTTCCCCAAATGTGGTTGTGAGGGTATCTTTTATTCCTGAAAGAGCACAGCAGAATAGTCTCCATGCAGTTTCATCAGCTGAGGTCAATGTTAGCACAGACTGTAGGGGTCCACTGTGCTCAAGACGGCCGAGGTCCTGTGGTTGGTGGTGGTGGCTAAGGTTATTGACTTCCTGAGTGGCAAAGACTGCTGAGATTCTCCTATTCTCCTTTTTCACTTGTGGGAAGATGTTCTAGCCAAGGGGATCCCTCTTATTGGCTGGTCTGGTGTGATGGCACTCAGAGCAGTAGTGGAGCCAGAGTCCTAGGATCAGATGCATGTGGAACTACAACAGTACCAGGATCCTGAGGCACAGGTACACTTGTGCAGCAATGGCATTGGTGTCCATTGTGTAAGTATCTGCAGATCTCTGGGGAACTGTAGTCAGAGTCTCTGGGACTCCCCACAGTGACTCAGATTGGGAGCAGGCAGGGAGGATACAGCAGCAGCATGGACCCTGGGATGATAGGGTGCGCAATGGCTTGGGGTCAGGGTACAGTAGAAGCACAGTCTTGGGATGATGGAACAAAGTCCCAACTTTGGCCCCAGGGGGCAGTCACAGAAGAGCAGTAACATATCCCTGGTGGTGGTCCATTAAAGCTGTGTTGGACCTAGAGAATGGGGCTCAGACCAGCAGCAGCATAGCCCTGGCACTAACAGGTCAGAGCTATGACCTGGGACCCTGGGGTGGGACTCAGAGCATCAGTCAGCTGGTCCCCAGAAATGATGAGTCAGAGCTGGGAACTGAGAACCCAGCGAGGCAGATCTCAGAGCAGTATGGCAGCTCTGGTCTCATATGAGGCAACATGCTGGGGCATCCCAATCCCAGAGAATGGCTACTGGGGGCCCTTGAGGGCAGGTCTCATGCAATAATAGCTCCAGCCCTGGGGAGAAGATTCAGCAGCAGAGACTCTGAGATGCTCCATCATCAGGATCAGTGTTGGTGAAAACTATAGGAATCCACAGTGGTGAGGCTGCAGGGGCTCTCCTGCTGTCCTTTTACCTGTGCGGTGAAGTTCTTCTGTGGGGACCCCTCCTGGCACTAAGCTGCTCTAGACTGGGAGATGGAGTGATGAAGGTAAAATGCTTCCTATGCTTTTCTATGCAACCATCATCAGTTTTTGAGCTCTACAGTGTTTTTTGCTGCTTCTTCATTGTAGTCTACAGCTTTTCCTGAGATATTTTCATCAGTTTATAGTTCCTTTACTATTTTTGCTGGTTTTTTTGAGAGGAGGAGAAAAGTGTTGGAATCTCCTAGCCCTTCATCTTGCTGAGGTCAACTTTCTTAAGAAAATTATAACAGTTGACTATCCCATCAGTGTAGTAAGAAAAAAAAAAAATGTTGTGCTTAATTAAGACTTCTTTAGGAATACCCAGAGAACTGGGTATTCTCATTAAAGAAATAAGAATAAATGAATAGGTAAATAAATATGTTAGTCTTCTCAGGCTGACATAAAAAAATACCATGGACCCAGTGGCTTAAACAACAGAAATTTATTTTCTCACAGTCTGGAGGCTGGAAAGTCCGAGATCAAGTCTGGCAGGGTTTGGCTTCCAATGAGAGCCCTCTTCCTGCTTAGCAGCAGCCACCTTCCCACTGTGTCCTCACACAGAGGAGAACTAGCGAGCTCACTGATGTCTCTCCTTATAAGGACACTAATCCTACAATATCAGGGTCCCACCCTTAGGACCTCATTTAACCTTAATTACCTCCTTATAGGCCCCATCTTCTAGTAAAGTCACATTAGGGGGTAGGCTTTCAACATACGAGTTTGGAGGGAGACATAATTCAGTTCATTGCAGTAATTTACTAAATAATGCATGCAGTAAAGCAGTAACGAACTTTGTTGTTTGAGAAATTATAAAATGAAAATTACTGTTTTAATTTGCCCTAAATATGATTACTGGGCAGCTTAAACATTTATTTTAAAATGTAAGCCACTCAATTTCACTTACGTACTTTTGTTGTTTGTGTTTTGGTCACTTCAAAACAATTTACGTAATGCTCCCTAGTCAGCAAAAATTAAATTTATCAACTTGCCTATTGAGGTAGGGAATGCGAGACTGTTTGAGTTTCGATACCAGATTTTCAGAAGGAGACGTTGCTGAGTTTAATTGGAAATTATCTCTGAACTCACTTTCATGTTCTGTAGGCTAAAGATTAGATACATTCTGGGTGGGAAGCCTTTTGAATGTATATTTTGGCCATGACAACTTCCTGGACTGACTTTTCCTGTGTGGAGACCGATATATTTATGCCTTCGCTGAAGGTTCTGTTCCACATGTCATGTTGCTAACATTTGGTCTCTTTAAAGAGCATCATAAGCATCATGTCAATCCTCATTTAATATTGTTTATAGTACATATACATTTATAGAAAATAATACATGATATGTTGATGGTAAATATGCCCAAATAATGTGTTTCTTTAAAAAATTTTTATTGCTTCATTCTAGATGTGTAACCTTGAATCTGTAGAATTAAAAAATCTCTAGTAATGATAACAACTGATATATATTGAGCACTAAACATGCTTACTCCTCAAAACAATTTAGGTATATATGTATGATGCATTGAGTATTTGTGTGTATATGTATATACACACATGATGTGTGTATTGGGGGGGACAGGTGTGTGTGTAAAGTGAGGCCTAAAAACTTAATGGTCCAAGGTCATCAATAGAGTAGATATTGTATATAACTGAGAAAGGATTTACATCTATCATATACATTCATGTTCATGGTCTGTGTCTAATCCTCTCCCCTGCCTTTTTTTTTTCTTTCTTTATCTTTCTTTCTCTTACTTCCTGTGGTCTCCCTGGTGACTGGCTCTTCATTTTGTTAGTTGTCTGTTCTTCACTCTCTAAACTCCTGACCGTCTTTCTATTGCTTACTACTTGTGGCACATATTGAATAATCCATCTTGCTTTGTCCTCTGGTACTTGCAAAATCTTTGCCGATGTCCTGACCTTCAAATGCATACACGTTTTTGGTCCCAGTATCCATCTTTTTCCCTATATTCCAATCTTCTGAGACATTCTATTTGGATGCATCTAGCTGTTTTACGAAAAGAACTATGACATATTAGATTTCCAGTGAGGGATACCGATTTTGCGACTATTTCTATTAGTTATTCAATAAAACCAACTTCATAAAAACTATGTGTTATTCAGTGTTTGAAATACAATAATGAATTATTTAAATTACTGCCTACATGAAGTTTATAGCCTATCAATAAAAATGCCTTATATGTATTTAGCATTTTATACTCTACCCAATGCTGTGATGTACATTATTTCATTTGATCCTCACTACAATCTCCATGAGACAGAGAGAAGTTGTAGAATCCATTTTACCATAAGGGTATTGAGGCCTTGAGAAGTTTGACAATTACTCCAGGACACCAAAATATTTATTTGCAAAGCTAATTTATTAACAGATTGAAACCATCACTATTTTATTTATTTTAATATTTATTTAGTTATTTATTTAAAATTGAACTGACTTAGAGTTTCCTGGCTCAAGTATATTTGACAGAAATTTATAGTTATTCCTTTGATAACTATTTCTATAGCATAGTTATACCACTGTATCAAAATTCTGACAATTATTCTGCCGTGTTTGGTGATAGACCAGATAACACTCATTTTGAAACTTTGACATCAAAATGGCATGTGTTCTCATTGGTATTTTCTCTAGAAACCAGATGTGTTCAACTGGTATCTGCTTCTGAAAACAGGAATATTGCCACATGAATTCCCAAGTATGGATCCAACAAGTGTCAGATTATTTTCTGATGATTTGAGTCTTCTATAAGGGAATTTCATGAAGCAGTTGTCCCTTAATTTTTAAATCCTTGTATAAATTAAGATAATTTTTGTGCATCTGTCTTTCATTAACTTACATTTATCTCATCCACGTGTTAAACCATTTTTCAATGAGCAAAAGCATTTTCAGTGCCACTCATTTGTTATGTGTCAATTTATCTCCATTTAAGTGAGTTTTGGCCCTAAAAATATAGGCACCTTACAGAAGAGGTTAAATGGATTACTGATTTTATTTTCTTCCATGATTTAACAAACTTTAATTTTCAAAACACATTCATTTGTGCCTCAAAATAATTTTATGAGTCAGTCAGGGCAGCTGATACTGTCACCTTAGCATGTATCAGAAAAACAAGGCCTAGAGAAGGTAAAAGACTTATCTGAAATCATAGAACTAGTAAGTGGCAGAGTTTTATTCTAATCTAAGTCCTGTGACTCCACTATATCACATTTTTCAGTTATATTTCTACTTTGCTTCTTAGGGGCATCTATGGATTATACTTTTCAGAAATATTTTCTACTGTACTAATTCAAAGATTAAAAGGGCAAATATGCATAGCTGGAAATATAACTTGTTGATATAAAAAATAATCTGTTGGTAACTAATATTCAATGCATTTGCTTAAAAAACATAAGCATTTTCAGTACAAAAATAGGCTGTTTTCAGTTTAGAATTTGCAACTGCTTGAAACAGAGGTTGTTTTTCTGACTCCCTATATTATTATTATTATCTAACCTACTCGTTTATAAAACTATATAGTATAGAGGTATGTTCTATGGTAAGAAACAGGAGAAATTTAACTGACCTTGTCCAAATCAACCCAACTTTTCAGGCTTGCTCCTTCCATGTTTTAAAGCACAAAAGCCAACTAGCCTCATTTACTTTCTTATTATTCACCAGATAATGGAGTATATATGCAGGTTTTAAAAGGACAGGCTTCTTATCAGAAGTCATAGCAAATTTAAATTTATTAAACATTAATTTTTCTCTGAAAATGTTGAGAATATTCCAAATACTGAAAATCACTAAAAGTACAAGATTTCTTAAGAAACCAAGCTTAGAGCTTTAAAGTGACTTATCTATGATAACACAACTTCAATCTAAGCTTCCTGACTTCATGTTTATTCATTTCTCAAAAATTATTGATTGAGCACGCGTTATCTGTCAGGCACTGAGCAAAGTGTTGTTTTATTTGTTTGTTTGTTTGTTTTTTGTTTTTTTTTTTCCATTTCACCAGGATTTCTTCACACTTTAGCAAGGGATTTGAAGTCATGGATGAATTTCAGGAAGATACTGACTCCTCAGAATTTTTTCATATTTTTATAGGTTTACATATGGCATTTTTCTTGGGGAGGAGCTTATATAATTTATCAGATTATCAAATGGTCTATACCTAGCCAAAGTTTAACAGTTTAGGAATCATTGCTTTATATATTGGCCCTCACCTTCTACCATGCTAAGCACTTTTAGGCAATGGTAAGCAGAGTTTTCTCTGGTTCTTATTGAGAATACTGTGCTTTTTTCAAGTTTCTGTCTTTTTCTTTCCTACTTTCTTCACTTATTAGAAAACTGAGGTGTATTCTATAACTGCCAGGCTGATGATTATGTTAGAAATTATTTTTAGAAAATGTTTATAACTTTAAATATGTTTTAAAATTTTACCATTTTAATGAAATTTTATCATTAATTCGAGATTTGAAAAAAAAGTTATGACCTATCCCATAGGAAAATAAAACATGTTAAGTGATTTAAGCCAGGTATTGTAAATACATTTTTAAAAGTGAATATCTTTGTGTGTCCCTATCCCATACCCGGTGCCTGCCTATCCAATACCTTGCTAAAGGGTCATGGGGTCATTTTCCACTGAGCTTGGGTCTAGGCTTCACATCATCCTCATTCCAAGCAGCTCCTAAAAGTCAGTCACGGTTGGTACCTATCTGCCATCCCTGAATGGGCTCTAAATATTTTGCCCATAGCCAGCCTGCAATCTCTAGAGGGACACTCTGCAGTATTTGCTCACCAACCTGTTACCATTGTAGCAAATGATAAATGTTAAATATTTGCAAAGTCTTTGTAGAGAAATGGTCTAAAGACTAAGGAATGTTAGGGAATAAGGCATAAGTGTGAATTTTTCTGCAGAGAATCAAAATGAAGACAATTAACTTTATTTTTTTAAATGTCTTTATTGGAGTATAATTACTTTACAATATTGTGTTGGTTTCTGCTGTATAATAAAGTGAATCAGCTATACGTACACATATATCCCCTCCCTCTTGCGTCTCCCTCCCACCCTCCCTGTCCCACCCCTCTAGGTGGTCACAAAGCACCAAGCTGATCTCCCTGTGCTATGCAGCTGCTTCCCACTAGTGATCTATTTTACATTTGATAGTGTATATATGTCCATGCTACTCTCTCATTTTGTCCCAGCTTACCCTTCCCCCTCCCCATATCCTCAAGTCTATTCTCTACGTCTGCATCTTTATCCCTGTCCTGACCCTAGGTTCTTCAGAAACACTTTTTTTTTTTAGATTCCATATATATGTGGTAGCATATGGTATTTGTTTTTCTCTTTCTGACTTACTTCACTCTGTATGACAGACTCTATTTGTTGTTTTTCCCTTGCTGCTTGTAATAGTTTTTCTTTGTATTTAATTTTTGATAGTTTGATTAATATGTGTCTTGGCGTGTTTCTCCTTGGATTTTTCCTGTATTGGATTCTCTGCGCTTCCTAGACTTGATTGACTATTTCTTTTCCCATGTTAGGGAAGTTTTCAACTATAATCTCTTCAAATATTTTCTCAGACCCTTCCTTTTCGTCTTCTTCTGGGACCCCTATAATTCGAATGTTGGTGCATTTAATATTGTCCCACAGGTCTCTGAGACTGCCCTCAATTCTTTTCATTCTTTTTTTCTTTATTCTGCTCTGAGTTCCACTATTTTATCTTCCAGGTCACTTTTCCGTTCTTCTGCCTCAGATATTCTGCTATTGATTCCTTCTGTTGATTCCTTAATTTCATGTATTTGTGTTGTTCATCATTGTTTGTTTGCTCTTTAGTTCTTCTAGCCCCTTGTTAAACGTTTCTTGTATTTTCTCCATTCTATTTACACGATTTTGGATCATCTTTACTATCATTACTTTGAATTCTTTTTCAGGTGAACTGCCTATTTCCTCTTCATTTGTTTGGTCTGGTGGCTTTTTACCTTGCTCCTTCATCTGCTGCATATTTCTCTTTTGTTTAACTTACTGTGTTTGGGGTCTCGTTTTCACAGTGTGAATGTTCATAGCTCCTGTTGTTTTTGGTGTCTACCCCCAGTTGGTGAGGTTGGTTCCATGGCTTGTGTAGACTTCCTGGTGGAGGGGACTGGTGCCTGTGTTCTGGGGTGAGACTGGATCTTTTCTTTCTGGTGGGCAGGGCCATGACTGGTGGTGTGTTTTGGGGTGTCTGTGAACTTAGAATGATTTTAGGCAGCCTCTCTGCTAATGGGTTGGGTTGTGTTCCTGTCTTACTAGTTGTTTGGCATAGGGTGTCCAGCACTGGAGCTTGCTGGCCGTTGGGTGGAGCTGGGTGTTAGTGTTGAGATGGAGATCTCTGGGAGAGCTCTCGGCGATTGATATTACGTGGGGCTGGGAGGTCTCTGGTGGTCCAGTGTCCTGGACTCGGCTCTCCCACCTTGGAGGCTCAGGCCTGACACCCAGCTGGAGCACCAAGACCCTGTCAACCACGCAGCTAAGAATAAAAGGAAGAAAAAAAAGGAAGAAAATAATAATAATAATAATAAAATAAAAAATAATAAAATTTTTAAAAGATTAAAAAATAAGAGAGCAACCAAACCAATAAACAAATCCACCAATGATAACAAGCACTAAAAACTAAACTAAGATAAGCATAAAAATCAGAAACAAATCAGTCTCAGACAGCTAATCCCAAGTCTACTTTTGCTCCCAAATTCCACTGCCTCAATTTTTGGAACATTTGTTGTCTATTCAGGTATTCCACATATGCAGGGTACATCAAGTTGATTATGGGGATTTAATCTGATGCTCCTGAGGCTGCACGGACAGATTTTCCTTTCTCTTCTTTGCACAGCTCCTGGGGTTCAGCTTTGGTTTTGGCCCCGCCTCTGCATGTAGGTTGCACTCAGGCACCTGTTCCTGCCCAGACAGGAGAGGGTTAAAGCAGCAGCTGATTAGGGCTCTCTTGCTCTCTCAGGCTGGGGGGAGGGAGGGGTACAGTAGTCATAATTGGAATGCGGGGCAAGCCTGCGTTGGCAGAGGCCAGCATGACATTGCAACAGCCTGAGGCATGCCGTGTGTTCTCCCTGGGAAGTTGTCCCTGGATCATGGGACCCCGGCAGTGGTGGGCTGTGCAGGCTCCTGGGGGGTATGGATAGTGACCTGTGCTTGCACACAGGATTCTTGGTGGCTGCAGCAGCAGCGTTATCGTTTCATGCCCATCTCTGGGGTCCAAGCTGATTGCTGCAGCTCACGCCCGTCTCTGAAGCTCACTTAGGCAGTGCTCTGACTTCTGTGGGCACACAGGGAAGGAATACCCTCTCCTCGTGCACCCCAAAACAATGGTCTCTTGCCTCTTCGGCAGGTCCAGACTTTTTCCCTGACTCCCTTCGGCTACTTGTGGTGCACTAGCCCCCTTCAGACTGTGTTCACGCAGCCAACCCCAGTCCTCTCCCTGGGATCTGACCTCCAAAGCCCGAGCCTCAGCTCCCAGCCCCCTCCCGCCACAGTGCGTGAGCCGACAAGCCTCTCAGGCTGGTAAGTGCTGGTCGGCACCGATCCTCTGTGCAGGAATCTCTCCGCTTTGCCCTCTGCACCCCTGTTGCTGCTCTCTCCCCCGTGGCTCCGAAGCTTCCGTCCCGCCCACCCACCATCTCCGCCAGTGAAGGGGCTTCCTAGTGTGTGGAAACTTTTCCTCCTTCACAGCTCCCTCCCAGAGATGCAGGTCCTGTCCCTATTCTTTTGTCTGTTTTTTTTTTTTTTTTTTTTTTTTTTTCATTTTTCTTTTGCCCTACCCAGGTACCTGGGGAGTTTGTTGCCTTTTGGGAAGTCTGAGGTCTTCTGCCAGCATTCAGTAGGTGTTCTGTAGGAGTTGTTCCACATGTAGATGTATTTGTTGGGAGGAAGGTGATCTCCATGTCTTACTCCTCCGCCATCTTCCAAACAGCTCGACAATTAAATTTAGACCAGCCCTAGAATGTTTCTCCTTGTGTCTGAGATGCTGGGATGAGCCTTGTGTTGCTGACCTTTTCTACCTGTTCTTCTCCTGTCCATCATGTTGCATGTATGTCTTGGCTTAGCCAGCTGTCCTCCCACTCTGAGGAGCCCTCAGCCTTTACTAAGTTCAGCTGACTTTGCACAGGTCCTTGCTTGGAGCATATATAGAGCAGTGGCACCATCATGAGACCTTTGGGGAAAGTCACTCTTTTCGTGGGACTTGCCTGGTATACAGCTATTTCAGTTCTAGGCACAACAGCCACTAATTGATGCACTGGTTTCTTTAGGTCCTAAATGCTTCTATTTTTAAGTACATTAAAACATTTTTTTTTTCAGTGAGAAACATGTTTCTTCTGGGCACACTGAAAGTTCAACATGTGCTTCTGAGCAGAAATTGTCTTAGGTTCTGAAATTATAGATTAGAAATTATGACCTTTTGTAGAGTCAAATTTGAGCACCTAGAAGCACTGCTCAAGGACATGTGACATCCTCAGATAGCTTTTCATCTCTAATTAAAATAGAAAGCAATTACAGTAAGATTTCTATTCTAAACATAATTCTTTATTTTGAATATAAAATTAAAAGAACAGTGAAGAAAACACAGCAATTTCACTCATTATACATATTTTAAATGCTTTTTTTTCTATATCCTTTATCTTAATGGTGATGCCAACCATAATTTCAGAAAACAAGGGCAAGTTATTTTTCTCCTTTGAGTACTTCTTCTTTTGGTAACACATTTAGATGTTCTCCTTTGTCTTGGCAGGAGACATTTGAGAAGCATATTTGTGAATTTACTTGACTTTTCATTTCATTTCATTGCTGTTACTCAGTTACTAGAGTGTTTGTTGACCTACACATAATAAAAGAGAAGAAAGCAATTACCACTGAAGGTAATTGCATGGAAAGCTGCTGCAACCGACACAGTTTAGAGGAATTTTAAATAGGACAATTCTCCATAAATTTCATAGTTTATAAAAAGGAATGTACAGCTTATGACGGCAAGAGCAGAATCCATAAGTAGTATACACTGGGAGTCTTTTACCATGGCAACACTATCACTTCAATCATTGACCCTGATATGTCTCTAAAGATTTCTTCTTTATCTTCTTCCCTACCATTATAATTTGAATTTAACAAACCCCATTTGAGAAACAAGTCAGATCAACTTGTTACATAAGTTTTCAACAATGTAGAACCTTCACATTAGAAGGATCATGTAATACCTCCAACTCTAGTCTCTTGCACAATATTGGCTAATCTTCCAGACCACATTGTCTCTGATTGTAAATGTTCAGTGATTAAGATTCAAAATATTCCAAAGCAGGGTTTTTTCCTTCTTACAAAATTCTGATGAAGAATCCCCTTCTCATGCTCAATTGTAGTTGATTTCTTGTATATCTATCTGATTCCCAAAGAGATTCCAAGCTCATTCTATAAAGTAATGTGTTTTTCCCCACAGTCTCTTCTTTTGGTTCCCTCTTTATTCTTTGTCTCTGTATTCTTTGCCCTTTCTATTCTTCATGCCCACACCACTGAGACCCTTTCAGAAGGAGAATTTAACATGATGTAATTGTTTTTCAGTCCCAGGAATATTTGTGGTTTCTTAGCCAAGAGTAGAACTCAGTTTACTCCTAATGATGAAATACCCTGGGAAGGCAAAGTGGGGTGCATTATTTGAGTAGGCAATGAAAATCATTTCAATGCTTGCAATTCATGCTACTTAGCCAGACACCAAAATTTACAGTCACCAGCACACATTTTTCAGTTTTCTTCCCAATCGCATAATCTCTTCTTTTTTTTTTAATTGAGGTGTAATTGACAAATAACATTACATTGGTTTTAGGTGTACAACATAATGATTTGATATTTGTATATGTTGCAGAGTGATCACCAGAGTAAGTCTAGTTATATCCATCACCATAAATATTTACAATTGGATGTGTGTGATAAGATCTTTTAAGAAAATTATTCTCTTACTAACTTTCAAATATGCAATACAGTATTACTAACTATAATCACCATGATGTACATTACATCCCCATGACTTATTTATTTTATAACTGGGAGTTTGTATCGTTTGGCCCCCTTTACCTATTTCATCCACCTCCCACCCACTGCCTCTGGCAACCACCAATAATCTTTTCTTTTGTGAAAGTCACACCTAGCATATCCTCCCACCCTGCTCCAACCATTGCTATTCCAACTCCTCTAGAAGCAGAAGTATGAAACTTCCCCAAGGCTGGGCAAATCCATATGGGATATATTATATGATGTGCAGAAACTCTATGATCATATTTTGGGTAAAATCTTTTAGCGTAATCATTGCTTCTTGCAGTAAGTCAGATAAAACTTATAGCACAATTACAAAGCACCTACTATGGGACCTAAGAGTGCTTTGAATGCTGCAAGAGAAAGGGAAAAGCACTTCTATTTTACAGGTTTGACTAATCTATATGTAAAAAGTCTTACTTATATCAACCCTAAGCCATCATCTACTGAATATTTTGTCATTTCTTCTTCCTTAGTGAATGTAGCTTGATGTGGCAAAAAGAATGTGTGGTTGCAGTCAGGGAATTGGGTTCTTTATTATCTTTCTCTTACCTGCAAACTGAGGTTAAGTAGTCACTTAGCCTTGTTGGGTATCAATTCCTCTTTTAGTAAACTATGGATAATATCAATACACACACTTCAAAGTTATTTAACAGAATCAAATGAGATGAGATTATATATGCAAATGAATTCTGTGAAATATTTTACACACATTCCATTATCAACGAATTATTTTGTTTTTGTTTTTCCAGAGGGAAGTATGCTTCTTAGGATAATACCAGGTCACTTTTTCAAAGTCTAAACAAATGTTTTTCTTAGTCTCATTCAAGAAATGTGTCACATCTTTTCAACTCAGGCCTTCATACTTTGCAGTCTCTGGGATGTATAAAACTGTATTCCAGGCCCTTTTATTTCTCCTTTAAGATATAAGTTGACTTGGAAGCCTGGCGCAGATCAGTTCATCTCCTTCATTTTAGGCAAATATATATTTTAAAATTTTATTTATAAACAAAGGCAAAAGGATCTTCAGAACATTCTACAGAGAAAACAGCTCATGCTTTTTAGTATTTATATGGCAATCAAGGACTAAAGGCATAATAGCTTTTCAGAAATCAAATTGTTGGGGTATATATATTTTTTCCTAATAGTTTTACATGAGTCTTTTTATTAAAGAAATGGATATAGAGGCCAAGAACTAGATGCAATTTCTTAATATAATTGCAGTTGACCATTGTCTGGTGTCAGAGATGTGAAAGATTACATTCTCTTTTCCAACTGCCTTTAACATATTGTTTGCAGGAATAATAAATGGAAATTGTCTCTAATCTAACCTAATTAGTTGTGTAAGAAGCCTTTGCTATAATAATTTGTTTTCATGCTTGGGTTTATCTTGGACAAATTTGATGTGCCAATATACTGATAATTTATTCATTAAAATCTGTAAAATCTTCTAAAATATTAATATTGAAAATAGCCCTCTGTATTTTTTTTTTTGTTTCAAGCTGAGCAGAACCTATGTTAACTTAATATTACAATTCTCCCCCTTTCTTCAGGTATTGAATTTGTTTTTACTTTAGATACATTGTGGATAACAGCTATCTTATATTTAATGTTTTCACTTATTTGAGCCCTTTTATTTTCATACTGCTTAGATTTTAATGTTATCTTAACATGTAAGAGTTTGGTAGCAATCAAGCACAGTCTTATAGACTGCCTTTTCAATTTTGGCTGTTTTAATAATAATACCCAGCTTTACTGAATGAGGATGGTCTGTTGGTGTTTCATACATTTTAACATGTGTAGGGATCACCTGTGTTTCATAATTTTAACATGTGTAGGGATCACCTGTGTGTCTTGTTAAAAGGATATTCTGATTCAGTAAGTCTGGGATGGGGCTTGAGATTCCGCATTTCCAACAAGACCCTAGGCAGTGCTGACTGTATTGTTCTATGAGCCACACTTTAAATTACAAGGCCCTAGGGCATTTAATTAATGATGTGAAAGGGTTTTACTTTTCTTATTCTCAATTTAAAAATTCTATAGACATTGGTGTTGTGGAAAGCAGCATTTGAAATGAGGTGATTTGAGTTCCCTTTCAGCCTTTTCACTTAACTAACTAATGTTTCTTTTGTATATGGACTTCTGAAAGAGGGTATTTGCATTTGTTATTTAACATCTCCACCCGCCCCCCCACCCCGTCCTCTTTTTCACTTATCACAGCTGACATTTTGTAGCAGGCACAGGGAAAAAAAATTGGATGGTAAGTTGCCTTGCCCTCAGTCAGTAAGGGTGATAGGATAGTTTACAATTAATTTTAATACATTATGGTAAGTGTTTTATAAGCACTTTATCTACCCGTCTTGGGGGAGGGGTCGTGAAGGAGGGTCAAAGATCAATAGAATAATTACTACATTGGGACCAGCTTCATGGAAGAGTGACACTGGGTTAGATCTTGAGGGCATTGCATCAAAGTCTACACTTGGTAGTTAGTAAATATTTGTAGAAATGAAGGAAAGAAGGAAGGAAGGGAAGAGTCAATGAGTGAGGAATGCTGTCTTTCTTGAGAAAACAGTCTAACATGCATTACTGTTTAATAAGTTGTCAGAAGAACTTGCTGAAATGTATGGTAAATGTGGAAAGAGGCCAGAAGATATTGGGGAAAGAAAAAATGGTGCCAAATCATGAGGGGCATTGACGGTGATGTTAATAATTTCGAGAGAAAAGTGTCAATAATTTTATGAATAGTTTCTTCTCTTTGTTAGTGGGGAAAATGTTCAAGTTCCTGCTGAGTTGTGTTTGGAAATCAGCTTCCCTCTCTGATTCGTTCTTCTCCTCCATGGGGCCTGGGCATGGCTTATCTTTCCAGTCAGCAAGGTATATGTCAGTAACTACTCGGCACCATGTAGGTGCTTCTGACTGATCAGCAGGCCCACAGGTTCTGGTTCTGTTTTTGTTTTCATTTTTGTTTTTTTTCTTTTACTAATTACCAACTTAAATGTCTTTTGACTTTAAAGTGAATATAGGACAAAAGGAGAGAGGAAAGGAGGCTGGTGATACAGAAGCATTATTCTCAGACAGTACACCAAAAGAACACCCCACATTACAATCTAAAATTTTCATATTTCTTTTTAATAAGCAATTTAATGAAAATGGAAACTGTATTGCTATTTAATGGGGCATAAACATTTTCTCATTTAAAATTATCTCCTAGGCTGTGAAAAGAGAAGTAGAATCAAATATTCTGAGTAATGGGAAAAAAATGGGAGCACTTGGATTGGTCTTACCTATTTTAGGCATTTATTAAGCCTGCATTTTATTCACAACTTTTCTTACTATCTTCATTTCCAGCCCATATAAGAGGCAGGATTGTGCATCAGTTAAAAGCAGAGACTCTGGATCCAGGCCTCTGTGTTTAATACTGTCAATTTCAGTATGGATTTGAAAAAGAGAAGAAACATATGTCTCTTCTTTTCTCACCTGTAAAATGAGATTAATGAGATAGCTACTGTATAATACAGTTATTTTGAGAATCTAGTGAACTGATACAAGTAAATGATCAACTTACAGTAGTGTCTGGCACATATTAAATGCACAATAAGTATTATCTATTATTGTTAAAAGAAAAAGGATCATTCTTTTTGATCATAATATTGATAACCAACTGTTTGTAGTTCTAACACTAACTTGGATAGAATCCAGGCTCTTTCTGCTCTTGAGCTGAATAAACTCTGAGCTATTTTCCCAGCTGCAAAATGGTAATCATTACTACATTATAGAAGTGGTGGTTGTATGGATAGTGTATGTGAATCAGCAAGTGCTGATTGCCTTCATCTTCCTTTCTAGTATTTTGTTTTAATATATGCAGACAGAAATATAAACTTTTTGTCCCCGTTTTTGATGTTGCTCATAAGCAAGCCTGAGAGAAGATTGAGAGGTACCGTTGTGTTTAGGTGGGAGGGACATAAATGGAATCCTCAGGGTATCACACTGGGCACAGCATCATGAATTCTCTCCTTACCTCAAGGGAAATGTGGAAAGTCAATTATTTTCCCCCAGCATTCATATATGACAGTGCTGTGGCACCCTGAGGTGTCAGCAATCAATGCATTATACTTCCTAATTCTACCAAGCTTTTTCTCATATCACATTTGGATTTTACTTTGCTAATTATGATTTTCCAAAAGAGCGCTAAGATTTTCATTCAAAATTTTATACAATAAATTATAATAGTTCTTATTTTGAAGTTTACCTCTTTAATCTCTCTGTTGAGTAAAAAGTATATTAATCTCAAATTGCACAGGTATGACAAAGAAAAACCAGTCTCTAAGTTAGAGCTAATCCACTAGAGCCAAGCAGAAATTAAAGAATTCAACAGATGTTTCTCAAAGAAATTCTATGTGTCAGACATTATATTAGATGCAGTTTATGTAGCAGGAAACAATCCAAATATAATACTTTTTACAGGGGGTTTATGTCTATTTCAGATAAGTGGAGGCTTTGGGTAATGCCCGGCATTCCAAAGCAACATCATTTGTACTTTGTTTTTGTGATAGAACCTCACACCTCTGACCGTGAATTCCCACAAAAAAGAAAATTTTTATTATTTATTTATTTATTTATGTATGCATAATTAGGTCTATTGAAGTATAACTTGCATTCAACAAAATTCATCATTTTTATTGGACAATTCATTGACTTTTGAAATATATACTGTGTAACTGTCAACATAATCAAGACATATTCCATTGCCATAATCTCAAAAATAAAAGTTACCTTAGGCCCCTTTAGTGTCAGTCCTCTCCCCCACCTCCAAACTATTGTTTGTGCCTTTTCTAACATGTCATAGAAATAAAAACAATATAATGCTTTTGAATTTATCCATGTTGTTGCATCAGTCAATCATTTGGTCCTTTTTAGTTTCATTTCATCTAATTTAATTTTCCTAGATGGATACACCACATTTTTAAAAAATTCACCAGCTAATTATTACTTTGGTTGTTTCCAGTTTGGGACTATTGTGAATAATGCTGCTATGAACACTCAAACGGAACTCTTTGAGTGCACATATATTTTCACTGTTCATGGGTAAATTTTGAAGTAGAATAGTTAGGTCACATGGTATGTTTAATTTTGTAAGAAACTGCCATATTGTTTCTAAATTGAATGTACAATTGCATTCCCACCAGCAAAGTATAAGATATCAATGCACTCTACTTTCCTGCCAGTACTTGGCTTGGTCAGTCTTTTAAATTTTACCTTTTCTAATCATGTATAATGGTCAAGCATGTATGTATAATTTGCATTTCCCTAAGATTAATGATGCTGAATACTTTTCATACGCTTACTTTACATTTATATATCTTCCTGGTTGAAATGTCTATTTAAATGTTTTATTCTTTTTAAAAAAGTGTTTTATTTTTGTATTGGATTGTTATCTAATAATTGAATCATAATGGTTATTTATATATTCTAGGTATAAGTTCCTTATTAGATGTATATTTTGCAAATGATGTCTCCCACTATGTGGTTTGGTTTTCATTTTCTTAGCTGTGACTTTCATAGAGAAAAAAATGGTTTTTTTTAAATTAAATCAGAGTTATAAATGTTTCCTTGATATTAGAACTTTTTGTGCCTATCTAAGAAATATTTGCCTAATCTAAGGTCCTAAAGTGTTGCCTCTTTTGACAAGGTTTGTGTTTTCTTTTAGATGTTTTATATTTTCTGGCCCTTATAATTATATCTATGGTCCACCTCATTAAGCTTTGTATAAAGTATGAATTAGTGGATTGGGAAGATTTTTTTTTCTTTGTTGATATTCAGTCGTTTCAGTTTCACCCTAATTTATTTTTAACATAGTAATGATTGAGCTGAGAATTGACCAACTGATTGTATAGAAGCATGCCCAGAGTCGTGCACAAACTCTTACACCACTTAATCCATGGGTTCCTACATAGGAAGTCCATATACAACTTCTTGATTAGAGGTGTGTGGTGACTCCTTGCTCTTTCACTGCAGCACAACGCTTAAGTACTCTGAAGCTAGAGCATCACTGACTAGAGTGATTTTAGTCAAATTATTTCAACTTCTGGGTCTTAATTTCTTCATCTGTAAAATTGGGAAAGTTCATAGTTTTGTGCAATGCCGAATAAATGTAAGTTCCTATTCTCTTCCTTGTCTTCCTCCTTCATCTTTTTCATTAGCATCTTGTTTAAATCAGGGAAAATTTATTTGCCCAATTCTCCTCTACACTACTACAATGTAGTGCTCTGAGCTCAGTTGTCCCATGCTGGGTTTTACTGTAGTTACCTGTGTGTCTGCCACCTTTCTTTATAGAACTGAAAGCTCCTTTGTTTTTGTGAGGGGAATTCATCTGATACTGATGTATTCTAACTTACCTAGTAAAGAAATTGAGAGCCACTGTCACTGTACTAAGTACTTCACCTATGTGCCATGGGCAAAAAAATAAGATATGGTTTTCAATCAAAAATTCCACAAATAATAATAGCAATTACTATTTTAAATGTCGAATATTGACCAATATGCTGCTAACACACATGCATGACTGTATATAATCCTCCCTTTAAGGCAGTGGTTTCCAAATTTATATGCCCATTAGAATCAGATGAAAATTTTAAAAAAATTCTAAAGCCCAGGCATCACTCCATACCAATTAAATAAAATGTCTGGAGATGGAGCAAAGACATAAGTAGTTTTTGAAGTTTCACAGTTACCTTCAATGAGCAGACAAGTTTGGGAACCACTACTTTAAGGTTAGTCCTGCTGTTATCAACCACAGATTTTAGATGAGGTAATTGTGTGTCTCTAAGAGATTAAGGCATTCTGACTCCAGGACCCCATGCACTCAAACATTATATTACATAAATTGTAATTTAATTAAAAACTCTAAATATATACATATGATTTATGCATATGTAAGATCATATATTCACAGAAATATACTTATAAAATATGTATATGTGCAAATATAAAAACAGATTAGAAGTATATGAGAATTGATATAGAGTGGAGAATAGGAAAATTGGAAAACCGAAAATCGCTTTTGGGGATGGTTGGTCCTGTTGCGGTTGGAGCATTTAAAAAACATTTTGAAGACAAAGTTGAGATTTCATCTGAGTTTGGAAAGAGAAGTAGTTATACAGGTATAAAATTGGAGAAGTTCCTTTGAGGGCATATGGAGCAGCTTGGCTAAATGGCCTGAGGTATGAGAGAGCATGGGAAGTTTGAAATTGGCAAATAGTAAAAGGAGCTAGAAATGACCTGGGAAAAGCTGAGACATGGAGTCAGAGCTGAAAGAGAGGTACCTAAGTCAGGTATTGGAGTGTCTTGTATTGCAGGTTAAGGGCTTTAAACTTTACCATTTATTAGCTTTGCTGAATTTAATTGAAGATTAATATGGGTAGAGTCATCATTAATGCACATCATATGCTCATATCTACATTTATGCAGTTTTGATTTTGAGTACATTGCTATAGACAGGCATGAGTACCAATACTTCTCTTTAAATCTTGCAGTGAAATCCTAAGTTCTTTGCAGGCTGGAAACCACATTTTAGCATTAATTGCCAGAGGCCACTGGCAAGAAACACATTTCCCTGAATAGACTCCTATTTGCCGGTTCCAGAGATTAACAATATAATTGGATGTCAAAATGCATCCTTTCCATATTTTTCTCCACTCCTCATTGCTGTTTTCATAATAGGAAAACCTAAAAGGAATGAAGCAGGTGATCTTGCTTACCTAATTCTGGAACGCAGAAGCCTACAAGAATAGGCAAAGAGATGTCTCCAGCATGACTACACATTTACTTATAACCACACAGAAAAGTAAGGGTAAAATTATCCTTCTAAATATTTTTCTTCATTTTCACATTCTTTGTGTTGGTTCAGACTTTCTTCACCTCTCTAGAATCACTGGCAGAGTTCCCTGACTTCAACATTTTACTCTTTCAATCTATCTTCCACGCTGTCAAAAGAAGGGTTGTCTGTTTAAAGTTTAAAATTTCCCATTATTCCACTTCTAAATCCATCATCGTCTGTCTAGTCATTATAGGATTAAGTCCAACCTCCTTAGATGGTTTGCAAGGTTCATCCCTACCTATCTAACTCTTCAGTCTCATCAACATCAAACCCTGAATCACGAAAGTGTTGCATTTCTTGTAGTTTTCCATTTCTTATCTCTGTTTTTCTTAAGAATTTGTAAAAGTTTTATTGAGATATACTTCATATAGCATAAAATTCATCTATTTGAATTGAAAAATTCAGTGGTTTTATAATATATTCACATACTTCTTCAACTCTCCAATTTTAAAACATTTTCATCACTACAAAATATACTTATGCTCATTAATAGTCACTGTATATTCCCCTTCCCCCAGCCCATGGCAACTGCTAGTCTAATTTTTGTCTCTGTTGATTTTCACATTTTGAACACTTCATATAAATAGAATCATATAATACTTGGTATTTTGTGCCTGGCTTCTTTGACTTAGCATAATGTTTTCAAGGTTCATTCATGTTAATAGGCATTAGCTGCACACCTATTCATCAAATTGTAGACATTAGGTTGCTTCCCCTTTTTTGATATTATGAATAATGCTGAGACAAAACAGATTTGGTTCTTCCTTTTTATCCAGTCTGACAATCTCTGCACTCTGATTGAATTGTTTTATCCATTCACATTTAGTATTATTATTTATATGGTTGAATTTAAGTGTGTGTCACCTTTCTTTTTGTTTTCTGTGTGTCTCATGACTACTTTGTTACTCTTTTATTACTCTTTTGACTATTTTGATACTATTTTATTGCCTTCTTTTATATAATGCAATGTCTTCTAATGTAACATTTTAAATTCCTTTTTATTATTTAACTATATTTTGATCTATGTTTCTAAAGCTTCTTCTAGGGCTTACAGTATACATCAAATTATCAGTATCGGGCTTCCCTGGTGGCGCAGTGGTTGAGAGTCCGCCTGCCAATGCAGGGGACACGGGTTCGTGCCCCGGTCCGGGAAGATCCCACATGCCGCGGAGCGGCTAAGCCTGTGAGCCATGGCCACTGAGCCTGCGCGTCCGGAGCCTGTGCTCCGCAGTGAGCGGCCCGTGTACCACAAAAAAAAAAAAAAAAAAAAAAAAAAGTTATCAGTACCTACTTTAGATTTATATTAACTTATTTCCAGTTGGGGATAGAAATCTTATACCTACACAGCTTCACTCCCTCCACAAACACCCTTTTCTTTTCTATTATTTTTATTCATATCATGACTATACATGTTATCTTTTGTCTTTTAAAGAAGTTGAGAGAAGAAAGTAGAGCAATTAAAGAATTTTAGAATGTATTTTATTAGCCTTCTTTTATGAGATTTCTGCTTCTCTTTATTCTCATTATTTCTTCCTGTGAATTCAAGTTACCAAAGTTGTCATTTTATTACTAAAATTCAGCTTTGTTTCCACTCCTCTTGTATGCTATTATTGTCAAATATATTATATTTCTATATGTTACAGGAGCAACAATACAATTTATATGTATAATATGTATATATGGAAAATCTTACAAATCTTACAAATATACATATATATAATGTATATATGTTTGTGTGTGTGTGTATACAGCTTTCCTCTGCTATTTGAAAGTAGGGCATTCCTATGAAACCTGTTCTAAGAAAAGAAACAATTACCTTAGGACACATCTTGCCAATGGATGCACAAAATTAATTGAGATAAAGCATTCACATTTCTTTCAGTTAGGAAAAGCAGGTACTAATGCAGGTCTTTTGTAAAAGTGAAGTAGCATAAAGTGAACTTTTGAAAAGTGAGGGATACCTGTATAGTTTAAGCAATTGTTTATAATTAGTTAAAAGAAGAAGAGAGATGCAAATATATTCTTTTATAATCACTAATTACCTTTACCAGTGCTCTTTTTTTTCCCCATGTGTATTTAAATCTTTCATCACTTGCTTTCAGTCTAAAAATCTACCGTTAGTGTTTCTTGTAAGGCAGACGTGCCAGCTCAAATTCTTCAAATTCTTTTTTTTCCCTTTATCTAGGAATGTGCATATTTTGCCTTCATTTTTGAAAGATAGGTTTACTGTGTATAAGATTTCTGGGTGACTTTTTCTCCTTCACTCCTTTGGATATGTCATCACACTGCCTTCTGGCCTTCATTATTTCCTTTTTTTTTTTTAACACCTTTATTGGAGTATAATTGCTTTACAACAGTGTGTTAGTTTCTTCTTTATAACAAAGTGAATCAGCTATACATATACATATATCCTCATATCTCCTCCCTCTTGCATCTCAGTGGTTAGTTTTATTGGGGTGGTCTCTGGTACTTGATGAGTTGTTCTCTTGGTGCTTTTGATAAGTTCTTGTTATGTTTGCCTGTCTAGATTTTGACGGTGATATGTCTGAACTTAGATCTCTTTGAGTTTATTGTATGTGAAGTTTGTTGAGCTTATGGATGTGTTGATTAATTTTGTCTTCCAATTTGGGAGATTTTCAACTATCATTTCTTCAAATATTTTTTCTTTCTTCTCCTTTCTCTCCTTCCAGTATTTCATTTATGTATATGTCAGTGTGCCTAATTATCTCCCACATTTCTTTAAGGCTCTGTTCATTTTTATTCATTTTTTCTCTCTGTTCTTAAATTGTATAACTGCTATCAATCTACCATCAATTTTTCTGATTTTTTTCTTCCTCCAGGTCAAATACAATATTGGGCCCGTTAGTGATTTTTTTTCCATTTGGTTATTGTACTTTTGACTCCATAATTTTCATCTTGTCCTTTTGAGTAATTCCAATCTTATTATTGCTATTCTCTATTTGATAAGGCATTGTCATCATACTTTCATTTAATTATTTAAGCATTGTTTCCTTTAGTTCTTTTCACATATTTATAATACCTCTTCTGAATTCTTTGTTTGCTATGTCCACTGTCTGGGCTGCCTCAAAGGCAATTCCTATTGCCTTTTTTTTTAACCTATGTATGAGTTATACATTCCTGTTTCTTTGAATGTCTTACAATTTTATTGTTGAAAATTAGACATTTTAGATAATATATTGTACCAAATCTCAGTATTGATTCCCTTCCTCTCCTGAGGCTTGCTGCTATTGTTTACTTGTTCATTTACTTCTTTGTCTAGTGATTTTGCTAAACTTAATCTATGAAGCCTATTTCCTCCCTCACTGTGCAGCCTTGGATGTTCCTGCTCAGATTTTTCTTTTAGATTGATTACCCAGGGGGCACTCCTGGTTTAGCATAATGAACTTGTTTGTTAAGGATGTTCACCCTTTACTGTTGAACCTGTAAAATATGTAACTTGTAAACTGTGTTCATAATTCAAGGAATTTCAAAGTTTGTCTCATGTTCATCCAGGAACTAGTACTTTGGAAGTTTCCTTTTTACTTCATCTGGAGAGGGTATAGCCTTTAGCATGGACAGTCTTCCATTCTTCCAGATCATCAGTGATGATTACGATTTATTCATAAACCTTGCTTCCTAGGAGTTGTCCCAGGGTCAGAGTAGCTTGTCATTTTTTTTTAGTGTTTGGTCAGAAGTTGTATCTAAGCCCTTTGTGCCGCTGAGGATTCTGCGCTTGGCTGATGAATCTGCTTGTAGCTTAGGGAATGCTTCCATCTTCTATATCCCACTCTAATTGTTCCTGAGTCAGTGTAGCCTAATACATGCGTATATAGTCTTGACATCCAGATTTGTTTGTAATCCCAGGAGGACCCTTTCAGACTGTCTTTTTCCCTGGTTTTCTTTGTGAAACTTCTGGCTGCTCTGCTGTTTCCCTTTTTCTTAGGAGTATCAGGAGCCTACAAATTCCTTTTTAAACCTCTTCATTATTTTCTACAATGGCTTTGGGCATGAAATTATTTTAGCTCCCTTCTGAAATCAGCACTTTCAGGTATATTTGCAGAGCTCATAATCCTTAAGGCCTGCTTCTCCCCTTGGGCAGAAGCTGTGTACCACTACACCTGGGCTGGAGGTGAAGACAACTGCCCTTTTCTCCCTGAGTGACATCCCAGCTCTACAAGTGGGTGTGACTGAGAGTAGTAGCATTTGGTCCTCTTGGCTTTTCTCTCCCTGGATAGAACCTCTGTGTTACAAGTGAACTAAAGTGGAGGGGTTGGGGAAGATCAAGCCCCAGCATTCTTGCTTTGTCATACTCAAAATAGAGCTTTCACCACACAGTCCTACAGGGTAATGAGAAACACTGCTTGCCTGCCCCTGACGGGGTAAAACCATAGTCAGAGACTGGAAGCTTAGAGGAGAGGGAACTCTGTCTTCTTGGCTTTACTCTTCTGAATTAGCACACTTAAGAGTTTCCATTACACAGAGCTGGGGAGGATTAGAAGAGGGTGGTTCAACGGCCACAGACCTAGCTATTCTGAACAAGATTTAGTCAATTTTAAAAATATATGTTTATTAATTTTCTATATGCTCTTAGGATGATTTCCAGTGACTTCAAATGGCTTTTTAAAAAATAATTTTCACCTGTCAGATAACTAATTCATTGAAGATGTCACAGAACTCATCATGCCAGTATTCTGGAAAATTTGCTCAATTCTTACTCATTGTTAAAACTAGAACTCAGGTGTTATCTTTTCCCAGAAACCTTTCCTTATTCCCTAGGTTGAGGTATGGGGCCATTCTCTCTTCCTACATTATATTGAATGAGTTGTTTTTTTTTTAAATATTTTTATTCTCAAGTTCTAAGTAAGTTCCTCAATTTTTTTCCTAGTCATCTAGCTCACCAACCCTTACTTAGCCTTCCGAATGCAATCAAGTTCCATACTCATCAGCACTCTCTCTTCTTTCTTGGCTCTCAAGTCTGGAGATACTCCTCTATTTTTCATGAGCCATATAAATATAAATATATACACATATGTATATTTCAGTGCTTACTACATTACATTTAAATTATATATTCCTTTCACCTCACTAGTGTCTGTAAGCTTTTCAATTACATTTTATTTTCTTTGTGTCTCTAGTGTCTAGGCAAGCACCAGAAACATAGTAAATACTGATGAATTAATTCAACACATGCCTTTTGAGAGAAAACTATGTGCCAAATACTGTACAAAGTATTGGAAAGGAAAAGGTATATACTAACAGATGCTATACTGACCTTCATGTAGCATATGACCTAACAGGTGAAACAGGTATTGAGTAAACAGTTAAACAAATGAATTTTAAAAATGAGAAGTACTGAGGTGAACCTGCACCCAATGTTCAGAGAGTTAATAATATCATCTGATGTCCTTGGAGTTGCGATGAGGAAGTGATGACTGACATGAAATAAAAAAGCAAATGCTATTTTACTAGGGAAATAGGATCAATGGGGGAAGAGTTCAAAGCAGAGAGTTGCACATGTCAACCACCCAGTGGTAGAGTGAGCACAGAACTCTCGGATATGAGAGTTTACTATGGCTGGAACAGGCATTGTGAAGGAGGGATAGAGCGAGAGATAGAGTGATAGTAGAAATTTTATTTTCTACCATTGAACAGCATGGGGCTTGGGGGTGTCAACCCTGCACAGTCAAAAATCCACCTGTAGCTTTATAGTCAGCCCTCCACGTCCGCGTTTCTGTATTCGCTGATTCAGTCAACTGCAGACCCTGTACTTCTGTAGTACGTATTTATTGAAAAAATTTCGAGAATATTTTTTTGTTTTGTTTTCTTTTGTTTTTGGCCGCACCACTCGCAGCTTGTGGGATTCTAGTACACTGACCAAGGATCGAACCCAGGTCCCCTGTAGTGGAAGTGCGGAGTTCTAACCATTGGAACGCCAGGGAATTCCCTAGCCAATTCTAAACCATTACATATTTTTGTATAGCCTGAGTGTTTGTTAGAAATGGAATTCACGTTTTTAAATGACTTAAAAAATCAAATGAATAATATTTCAGGATGGGTAAAAATTATATGAAATTCAATTCCAGTGTTCAGAAAAAACCCTGGCATTAGAATACAGCTATACTCATTTTTTTTTTTTTTTTTTGTGGTATGCGGGCCTCCCCCCGCCATGGCCTCTCCCGTTGCGGAGCACAGGCTCCGGACGCGCAGGCCCAGCGGCCACGGCTCACGGGCCCAGCCGCCCCGCAGCATGTGAGATCCTCCCAGACCGGGGCATGAACCCGGCTCCCCTGCATCGGCAGGCGGACGCGCAACCACTGCGCCACCAGGGAAGCCCCCAGCTATACTCATTTGTTTATGTACTGTCTATGGCTGCTTTTGATACCAGGATAGAGTTAAGTAGTTATGATAGAGACCCTATGGCCCTCCAAACAATCTGGCCCTTTACAAAAATAAGTTTGTCAACCCTAGTCCTATAGTAGTAGCATATACTGAAATGTTTGAATCAAAACATTTAAAGGGCGTATAATCACATAGCCATGTTTTGTTTTTGGAGGGAGGACAACTTAGAGGAAGGAAGACCAGTTCAAAGATGAGTCAGGAGTCCCCAGGACCATCCCAGGGTTGCATGATTTGCTAGGAAGACTCATGAGACTCAGCATCTAGTCATACTCATGACTATGGTTTTATTACAGCCAAAAGATACAGAGCAAAATAAGCAAAGGGGGAAAAGGCATGAGGCAAAACCCAGAGGATACAAAGCACTGGATTCCAACAGTCCTCTTTCAGTGAAGTCACATAGACATGCTTAATTCCTGTATCAACAGGTGTGACAATACATGTGAAATGTTTTCTATTAGAAATGCTTGCCTGAGCCTGGGAGTCCCAGGTTTTTATTGGGGGCTGGACACATAGGCATGTGCACCTCTGCCTAGCACATACAGTAATTCCAAACTCCCAGAAGGATAGCGGGTTTTCAGCATAATCCATATTGTTTGCACAAAGAGTTTAGTAACTCTGAGCCACTCTTATCAGTGAGTGGTGGGAAGCTTACCAAAATCCAAGTTCCCAGATGGAAGTCAAGAGCCAACCTAGCAAGCCAGCATTTGCTAGTATAGCAGTTTCAGTCCTGCCATTGTAACTATTTTTCTGCACGTGAGGTTATTGCAGCAATTGAAGTAGAAATTTCTATTGCAGTAGAAATTGCCCTTCTACTGCCCCTCCCCTGAGCAACTCAAACAAATAGTCTAAAAACAATACTCACCATAGCCCTGCTCTTACTCTCATTATTGGCAATTAGCCTGGCCTATGAATGAACTCAAAAAGGACTAGAATGAACTGAATATGGTATTTAGTTTAAAACAAAGCAAGTGATTTCAACTCATTAGATTATGACTAAATCCATAATTACCAAGTGCCTTTAGTATATATAAATATTGTTATAGCTTTTACAGTATCTCTTGTAGGGCTGCTAATATATCGATCCCACTTAATATCCTATTATTTCTAGAAGGCATAATATTATCACTATTCGTAATGGCAAACCTAATGATCCTAAATTCACACTTCGCTTTAGCCAGCATAATACCAATCATCCTATTAGTGTTCATAGCCTGGGAGGCTGCACTCGGATTATCCTTACTAGTGATAGTATCGAACACATATGGCACCAACTACGTACAAAATCTTAACCTCCTCCAATGCTAAAATTTATTGTCCCTATGATTATGTTAATACGCCTCACTTGTTTATCAAAAAATAATATGGGGGCTTCCCTGGTGGCGCAGCGGTTGCGCGTCCGCCTGCCGATGCAGGGGAACCGGGTTCGCGCCCCGGTCTGGGAGGGTCCCACATGCCGCGGAGCGGCTAGGCCCGTGAGCCATGGCCGCTGGGCCTGCGCGTCCGGAGCCTGTCCTCCGCAACGGGAGAGGCCACAGCAGAGGGA
>NC_041229.1:78019528-78086553 GCF_002837175.3 Physeter macrocephalus
AGGCCACAGCAGAGGGAGGCCCGCATACCACAAAAAAAAAAAAAAATCATAATAATATGGCTTGAATTAATGCTACAGCCCATAGTCTGCTAATTAGCCTCACAAGCCTGCTCCTCCTTAATCAGTTTAATGATAATAGCCTTAATTTTCTATTAATGTTCTTTTCCGACTCCTTATCTACACTGCTATTGATCTTAACAATATGACTATTAATGGCCAGCCAATCTCACCTGCTCAGAGTCACTGACCCGAAAAAAACTATACATCACTATACTAATCATATTACAAACATTTGTAATTATAACATTTAGTGCCACAGAACTAATTTTATTTTACATTATATTTGAGGCCACACTAGTTCCTACACTCATTATCATCACTTGATGAGTTAACCAGACAGAACGCCTTAATGCAGGACTCTATTTTTTATTCCACACACTAGTCGGGTCACTCCCACTTCTAGTAGCACTAGTATATATTCAAAACACTACAGGCTCTCTACATTTCTCAACACTGCAATATTAAACCAAAGCATTACCCGATTCTTGATCCAACGTTTTCATATGACTAGCCTGCATAATAGCTTTTATGGTAAAAATACCCCTCTATCATCTCCACCTTTGATTACCCAAAGCATATGTAGAAACCCCCATCACAGGCTCTATAGTCCTTGCAGCCATATTACTAAAACTTGGAGGCTACGGCATACTACGAATCACAGCGATACTTAACCCACTAACAGAATTCATAGCATACCCCTTTCTTATGCTTTCCCTATGAGGAATAATCATAACCAGTTCAATCTGTCTGCGCCAAACAGACCTAAAATCACTTATCGCATATTCTTCCGTTAGTCATATAGCACTTGTCATTGTCGCTATTCTTATCCAAACGCCTTGAAGTTATATAGGAGCCACCGATTTAATAATTGCCCATGGCCTCACATCATCCATACTATTCTGCCTAGCAAACTCAAATTACCAGTGAGTCCATAGCCTAACAATAATCTTAGCCTGAGGCTTACAGACCTTCCTCCCACTAATAGCCACTTGATGACTGCTAGCAAGCCTAAGAAACTTGGCTTTACCCCCAACTATTAATCTGGTCGGAGAGTTGTTTGTAGTTATATCGTCCTTCTCATGATCGAATAGTACCATTATCTTAATAGGAGCCAACATTGTAATTACAGCCTTATACTCGCTATATATACTAATTACAACACAACTCGGTAAATATACACACCGTATTAATAACATTACACCCTCCTTCACACGAGAAAATGCCCTTATAACCCTTCACATCTTACCCCTCCTACTATTGTCACTAAATCCCCAAATCATCCTAGGCCCCCTGTATTATAAAGATAGTTAAAAAAAAACACACTAGATTGTGAATCTAGTAACAGAAGGTTGAAACTTCTTATTTACTAAGAAAGTATGCAAGAACTGCTAATTCATGCTCCCATGCCTAACAGTGTGACTTTTTCAAGCTTTTAAAGGATAGTAGTTATCCGTTGGTCTTAGGAACCAAAAAATTGGTGCAACTCCAAATAAAAGTAATAAACCTATTTTCCTCTTTCGCTCTAGTCACACTACTTATATTAACAATCCCAATTATAATAATTAACACAGATCTTTACAAAAGCGATAAAAATCCATCATATGTAAAAACACTGTTTCATGTGCTTTCATTACCAGCCTAATTCCAACCACAATATTTGTCCACACAGGCCAAGAAATAATTATTTCAAACTGACATTGGATCACTGTTCAAACCCTTAAATTAACACTTAGCTTCAAAATAGATTATTTCTCAATAAAATTCGTGCCCGTAGCATTATTTGTCACACGGTCTACTATGGAGTTCTCAATATGATACATACACTCGGATCCCTATATTAATCGGTTCTTCAAATATCTACTCCTCTTCCTTATCACCATGTTAATTCTTGTTACCACCAACAACCTCTTCCAACTTT
Organism: Physeter macrocephalus; assembly: GCF_002837175.3. Classification (NCBI taxonomy): domain Eukaryota; kingdom Metazoa; phylum Chordata; class Mammalia; order Artiodactyla; family Physeteridae; genus Physeter; species Physeter macrocephalus. The sequence goes on from NC_041229.1 coordinate 78,021,507, forward strand.
TTATTGGGTGAGTGGGGGTCGGAATTATATCTTTCCTGCTCATTGGGTGGTGGTGATACGGGCGAACAGACGCAAACACAGCCGTTCTCCAGGCAATCCTATATAACCGCATCAGGGATATTGGATTTATTATGTCAATAGAATGATTCCTATTTAACCTAAACACATGAGACCTGCAACAAATTTTTACATTCGACTTACATCACTCAAATCTCCCCCTCATAGGGCTTGTACTAGCTGTAGGCAGGAAATAGCTTTGGACTTCACCCTTGACTCCCCTCAGCAATAGAAGGCCCTACTCCTGTATCAGCCTTACTCCACTCAGGCACATTAGTCGTGGCAGGAATCTTCTTGCTTATTCGATTTTACCCTTTAACAGAAAACAACAAACATTCAAACAATAGCACTATGCTTAGGAGCCCTCACAACCCTATTCACAGCAATAGGTACCCTCACCCAAAATGACATTAAAAAAATTGTCGCTTTCTCCACTTCAAGCCAATTAGGCCTAATAATAGTTACAATTGACATCAACCAACCCTATCTAGCATTCTTGCACATCTGCACACATGCTTTTTTTAAGGCCATACTATTCATATACTCTGGATCTATTATCCACAGCCTGAATGACAAACAAGATATTCAAAAAATAGGAGGCCAGTTCAAAGCTATACCTTTCACCACAACAGCCCTTATTATTGGAAGTTTAGCACTGACGGGAATGCCTTTCCTCACCAGCTTCTATTCTAAAGACCTGATCACTGAAGCTGCTAACATGTCTTATAACAACACCTGAGCCCTGCTAATAACCCTAGCTGCCACCACCCTCACAGCTGTCTATAGTGCTGGCGTTATCTTCTTCACACTACTAGGACAGCCTCGTTTCTCTCCCTGAACCTCAATCAATGAAAACAACCCATTCTTAGTTAACTCCATCAAATGCCTACCAATTGGAAGTGTTTTTGCCGGATTCATTATCTCCAACAACATCTCCCCAACAACGGTCCCCCTAATAACCGTGCCCCCATACCTAAAATTAACTGCCCTTACAGTGACCATCCTAGGCTTTGTACCAGCACTTGAAATTAACCTTAATGCAGAAAACTTAAAGTTTATTTACCCCTCAAATACCCTCAAGTTTTCTAGTCTTTTAGGATATTTCCCCACTATCATGCACCGCTTACCTCCCTACTTAAATCTATCAATAAGCCAAAACTCAGCATCCTCCCTCTTAGACTTAATCTGACTAGAAAATATTTTACCAAAAACCACTTCCCTTATTCAATTAAAGCTCTCTACGCTCGTCTCAAGCCAAAAAGGCCTTATCAAACTATATTTCCTGTCGTTCCTTATTATCCTTATCCTTAGCATGCTTTTATTTAATTACCATGAGTAATCTCAATGATAACCACAGCACCAATAAACAGCGATCAGCCAGGAACAATTACCAACCAAGTACCATAACTATATAATGCTGCAGTCCCCATAGCTTCCTCACTTAAAAAACCAGAATGACCGGTGTCATAAATAACCCAGTCCCCCAGCCCACTAAACTTAAACACAACTTCCACCTCTTCATCCTTTAAATCATACAGCACCATTAAAAACTCTATTATCAATCCTGAAAGAAGCGCCCCCAAAACAGTCTTATTAGAAACCTAAACGTCAGTATACTGCTTAGTAGCCATAGCTGTCATGTAACCAAATGCGACCAGTATCCCCCCTAAGTAAATCAAAAACACCATCAAGACTAAAAATGAGCCACCAAAATTCAACACAGTCCTGCACCCAACACCACTACCCACAATCAACCCAAAGCCCCCATAACTAGGTGAAGGTTTTGAAGAAAACTCCACAAAACTAATCACAAAAATAACACTTAAATACAACATGTCATCATCATTCCCACGTGGATTCTAACCATGACTAATGGCATGAAAAATCATCATTGTCATTCAGCTATAAGGACACCAACGAGCAATATCAGAAAATCACACCCACTAATAAAAATCATCAACAATGCATTTATTGACCTCCCAGTCCCATCAAATATCTCGTCTTGATGAAACTTTGGTTCTCTATTAGGTATTTGTTTAATTCTACAAATCCTAACAGGCTTGTTCCTAGCCAATACATTACACACCAGACACAATAACTGCCTTCTCATCAGTAACACTCATCTGCCGTGATGTTAACTACAGATGAATCATTCGATACATACATGCAAATGGAGCTTCCATATTTTTTATCTGCCTTTACATTCATGTAGGACGTGGCCTATATTATGGATCCTACACCTTTCTAGAAACATGAAACATTGGAATTGTTCTGCTATTTCCGGTTATAGCCACTGCATTCATAGGCTATGTATTACCAGGAGGACAAATATCATCTTGAGGAGCAACAGACATCACAGCCTTCTCTCAGCAATCCCATACATTGGCACTACTCTTGTCGAATGGATCTGAGGCGGCTTTTCTGTAGACAAAGCAACACTTACGTGATTTTTTGCCTTCCATTTTATTCTCCCTTTCATCATTACAGATGGAAATGGTAGTAACTTGGACTGAGTTTCTGAAGTGTAAATGGAGAGAATGGGCAGAGTTGAAAGATACCTAGAAGGTAACATATAGATGCTTTAGCCATGACCTCTATATGATAGGTGAAGGGTAAGAAGATACCAAGGATTATGCAGGAATCTGGCTTATGAGTAGATGTTGGTAAACTGATCTCTTCTACGGTTCCATAGTAATTCCAGTTGAAGAATAAACAGATGATGGAGCAAGTATCTCCTATGATCAATTTGGTCATGTCACATTTCAAGAAGTGCTGAAATTTTATATATGTATATGAATATATATTTAGTTTGGATATGCATATATATATACATATACCTATGTGTATGTATACAAATATAACTTGGAGGTTTCCCTGAAGATAATATTAAAATGATACTTTTCATTTTTATGTTCTGAACCAGTTGAAAAATAGCACAGCTATCAGAAGAATGGAAATCTAATAGCATGCTTATTCCAGGATTGGAGGGTGGGATTATGATTACCAATAGCCAAATATGAGACCTTTAATACTGTCCTCACCCCAGGCCACTCCCTAAAGTCACACTTGCATAAGAGAAATTGGTGTGTGAGGCAGCTATTAGGCTAGCTGCAATGCAAACCACATCTTCATATATAAAATCCCAAGAGCAGGGCAGGGTTGGCTCCACAATTGGTTACAAAATCCAGGCCCTGGGCCTTACGTTTCCTAAAGCATAGCAGTCACAGGGTAGAAAGGTTTATAAAAGGCTATAACAGGACAACAGGAAGCAGATCTTAATCCTGCTGAGTATAGAAAAGTGAATTTTTAGAAATTTCGCAGTCCACCACTCATAAAATCCACACCTCCCCCACTCCCTGAATGAAAAACAGTGGAGAGAAAATCCAGGAAACTACTCCCTCTGTGTTCCTGACTCTTGGAGACTAAAGGGGAAGCTTCCTTCTGAAACCACACACACACCCACATGCACGCACACATGCAGATTTGGTTTATTTTCAATTGACAAACACAGAGTGAGGCAGTTCCAAAATATATTGTTTTTCTCTTCACTGACACCAGCGGTTGTACTGGTTTAATTTAAGCAGCTACATTTATGAAACATTTTGAGTATACCGATGTTGAGGTGACCTCTGTCTTGGGAACATATGGGATTTATACTACTGTTAAGCATAAGTAAGAATGGGTGTGTCCTACTGGGGCATGCCAAGGGAATCATGATCCCCAGTGAAAGCCACACTGTGTACCGCCTCAGAGGCAGTGCTTCTTAATGATGGATTTGAATTGAAATTTATGTGTAGATATTCAAAACACTGAAGCCCATGCTAAGCTACTTGAGATCCTGCCTCAGATGATTTGGGCTGGAGCGCAGTTATTTTCATACACAGTCACATTACTCTAAGGATCCGTGATTTAAATGTGTAGGAATAAGAAATGATTAGATCTTCGGAAATAATCTGAATATCCTTTTCATTCTCTAACTGAAAGAGATTAAGTTTCTCTTCTTTCCTTCTCTGAGATGAGCTTAATGTAACTCTTCTTTGTGTCTCAAATGTCCACCCTGAGCTGTCTGGATAGATTACTGGATTGAGTAAGTGAATGGGTGGATGCATAATGGATGGATAGATGAGCGGAGACATGGATGAATGGGGAGATAGATAAGTGTATGGATGTATGAGTAGGTAAATGGAGGAATGCATGCATAATAGGATAGGGGGTATGCAAGTGGAAGGATAAATGATGAGTGGATGAGGTGACTAGTAGCTGAATTGATGAATGAGAAGATGAGTGAATGAATGCCACATAAGGGGACACCTAAGGAAGAGGAACAGTAAACCTTAAAACAACTCTTTGCAAAGTTTAATTTACCAAATTGCCCAGAAAAAAAATTTTCCCGTGTTCCATAAGACGTGTTATTTAGAAGAGATTTATTCATTCATTCATTATCCAGATATGAGTTTCTCAGAATTAGATGGTGATCACTGACACAGGAATACACTAAGCCCTCTGGAGGCTAAGTAGATAAAGCTAAGTGATAGCTTCAAGACAGGTGAAATACACATTTTGACCCCCATTTTGACAGCTACAATTACAAGTCATGTAACCTCTCTAACTGTAAGGATAGACCAGTGACATATTAAGAAGGCCAACAGAAAATTTGAGTTTTTTTATTGTGTTTAGAGAAGCTGTATAGCTAATGAATTGGGCTACAAAGCCCAATTTTGCTGAAACCAAAGTGACAGCTCTACAAGATAATTATTCCAAAGAACCCTCAAAAAAGTTGTGCATCAATTTTTTGCATTCATTACCTCATGTAAACTTTAGAAGAACCCTTTGACGTTGTTAAACATCTTAGTACTATTTTGCTAGAAAGGAAATCCCACAGTGGGATTAAGTTAATTATTTTTGTCAGGTTCTTTGTAGCTCAAAATTTTTAAGACTATGCTATCCTTCACAAGAAAATTTGATTAATCAAGACATTGATTTGAAAGTTTCTTGTTTTCTTTCTGTGTTATATGTTGTGGTTTCATGAAACATTTCTCACATGAAAAATCCAGTTTGTATTTCAGCATTTTTGTTCTTAGTCAAATAGAGGGAAGGAACAAGTTTAACGTCCCATTACAGTTTACTATCATTTGGGATACAATGAAGCCCCGAACAGCATAATTATTGGAGGAAAAGCTGTGCATTATCTTCTTATATAACCTCAGATCAATAGTCTTAATTAGATGAAGGTTTTGGAATCAGGCATATGAATACCTACTGCCAAATTCTAGTAAGGTAACTTTGGGCCATAAAGGTAAAGCCTTTTTAAGGTTTTCTTGCCTCCTTTGCTGAGTGGTTGTAACAATAATACTTAAAGAGCTTTGCAAAGTTTAACAAGATAACATGTGAGTATCAGCACAATTCTTAGCACATGGTAAATATTCCATAAATTTTCACTGTTACTATTATTCCCATTTTACAGATGAAAAAACTGAAGATTTGAGAAAATAAGGGTGATAATCTTAGAGCTAGTAAATAGAAAAGGAAAAATGAAACACAAGTATTTTTAAATTATATTTCAGAACGCTTATCAATACCCTTAATTATAAACATTTAATAGTAAAGATTGGATAAAGGAGTTTATGTGACTGTTCATGTAGATTTGTGCTTAGGAGCCAATGGTATTTTATCTTCACTGGTGATTTTAGTCATTATCCTAATTAGCTCAGTAAAATATATTTAAACATTAGGAAAACAAAATTTGTGTTGTTAGATTACAGAAAATTTTCAGTCACCTTTTTTCACCCAGTAGTACAGTTTAGAAGCTAGTTTTTTTGTAGCATGGAAAGAAACTCTACATCCTTCTTGCCATTTGTAATAAAAGTAATTCAAAATTGAAAACCGCCACCAGAACCTTATACCATCCTCTATTGTAGCACATACCCTATTTCACATGGGAAGTAATTGCTAGTTTATGCATGATATCCCCCCTACAGTACCCATTCTTGGAGGGCAGAGTCTGTATCTTATGCATCTTCATAATCCTCATAATTTGCATATTGACTGGTACAGGGTGAATGATAAATATTTGTGGAATCAAATTGAATTGATTTGAATAAAAGTCATCATTTTGTTAACAATTTGGTATTTGTACTGGCAACTGAGACTGGGGAGAATTTTAGATCTGCTAATAAGAAAACTAAATATTAATGTGGCAGTAGCTTGACTAAAAAATGATAGTATCTCTCTTTAATCATAATATAAATTATTATTGTTATCATTATCTTTCTCTTTTGTTGGACACCAACTATGTGCCTTGATAACATTTAAAAGTGTTTCCAATCCTTACAAAGATTTTCTAAGTCATGTTGTAGTATAAAGATAATGCATTCGATTAACAAGCGTTTTTGAGAGGTTAATATCACCAGGCACTTTTCCAGGTGCTTATGAGATTCATCAGTGAACAAAAGCTTCCTACTTGGTTAGAGCTTATGTTCAAGTAGGTGTGACAGGCAATACTCAATAAATATAAAAATAATTTATGTAGTATATTGGAAAGTTAAGTGCTAGAGGAAAAAGGAAAAGTAGGGAGAAATAGAGGATGGGGAATTTCAGGTGGGAAGTAAGGTAGTTTGCAATGGTAAAAGTCTAGAAAAACTCTTTAAGCAGGTGACACTTGAGCCAAGAATTAAAAGAGGTGAAGAATTCGAGAGAGATAAGAGTGGGCTTTGGAATCATCAAAATCTGAGTTTGAATTTATTTCTTCTACATATTATCTATATAGCTTGCTGGACCTCCACAAACTTGTTTGCACATCTAGTAAAACCAGAAAAGAACACTTACTTTGTTTAGCTTTTTACCTATTAAATATAGGTGTAAATTGTTTAGAACTTGGCCTGCATGTATAAGCACTATTTAATGTATGTTTTAAAAACAGAAGGTGCTAAAAAATGTGGATCATGTTATATATAATTGCATGAGGGCTGAGATATTGCCATAGGTTGCAAAGCTCTTTGTTCCCTTTCTGGATGAATACCACACTTCTAGGACTTTGGGTATTCCCTAGAGCGTAGCTTACCCTGTAAATGCCAAATCCTGTGTCTTTTGTTCCACTTTTAAATTCAAGTGAAAAGAACAAAACAGGTCTGTTGGGAAAGAGGCCTTGGAAATATATTAAAAATCCCTACTAAAATGCATTAAAATGAGTTTAAAGGGGAAAAAAAAGTACACATCTAGAATAGCAGGGAATTTGACAAGCTGGTATGTAAGCATTTCAATACCTGCTGCTTTCAACAAAATTCACTTAGTGGAATAAAAATTCTGAAAGGATGTTTGGAACAAGTATCCAGAGCAGCTGCTGTACTTTGGCAGTGACAACATTAAACAACTGGCTTCATCCAGCCTTCAAATGGCAGGAAGATTTACACAAATAGAGGGGACTGTGACGTTCAGGCAGATTCACGTAGAAAAAAAAATACCTATTCAAAATATTTACCACTGACTTAATCCTGACACCTACAAAATTTTGTGCTGGATTTAATCCACTGTCCCTTCAGCACTCCTGTCAGTAATGTTAATAAACCATCAATTTCTGTGCCTGTTAGAAGGAAGTGCAGCCATTGTCTGTCATGTCCATTAACTGCCAGAGGAAAGAGATTTACATGATGGCCTGAATGGGCTCCTGGAGGAGCAATTCTTTGGACTGTTAAAGTGAGGACTAGAAATCCTCAAAATGTTCAACTACATAGTGAGGTGTTTTGTTTTGTTTTTTGCGGTACGCGGGCCTCTCACTGCTGTGGCCTCTCCCATTGCGGAGCACAGGCTCCGGACGCGCAGGCCCAGCGGCCATGGCTCACGGGCCCAGCCGCTCCACAGCATGTGGGATCTTCCCGGACCGGGGCACGAACCCGCGTGCCCTGAATCGGCAGGCGGACTCTCAACCACTGTGCCACCAGGGAAGCCCAGATAGTGAGTTTTTGTAAACACTGAGGCTCTTCAGACACACACATCAGGAAAAAAAATAAAAGTGCTTGGAGAAAGATAAGAAACCTGTTATTTTAGTACAGTATGTGGTGTTAGCATCAAATATACTCATTTGCCCATTTGTCGATCCAATATTTATTACACATCCACCAGGAACCTAGCACAATTTTAAAAATGATCTCTTCAGTGGTTGGCAAAATGGAAGCAGTCCCTATTGAGAACAAGACTATTGTCTAGTGAGGGTATGAGACATTAACAATCAGATAAATGGATGGGTGACAACTATAATATGTAGGGATTAAATTTAACCAGTATACATTAATATAGGTGTGTAAATTGTTTAAATATTAAAGCACTTATGTACCAACTGGAAAATAACCTTTGTCTCCTTCATCCTGGTTCTTCTCCTGGAATCCTGTACCTCCCCCCGACACACTAAGCTGTCATTCATCGATAAATGGCTAACACTTATTGTAGCAAAATGGCTCTGCCATGACCACCTGATAGCCTTGCATATCTCCACATAAGTCACAAAAGCAAGGCTAATCTGAAGTGTAACCCAAGTCTTGGTGGAATGCCCTGTGATCCTCCATGGAACACAGAAGTATAGGTAGTCTTGTTAGAAGCTGTTGAAAGACTGCTTCTCATTTCCCTCTGTACCTTGCAGGAGGCTGTGATGGAGTAACTTCCTGTCTTCCTAATGCCAGTGAGGCATGGGACTTTCCATATCACACCACTCCCCCTTCTTTGGGTGAAACTGTAAACTATAAAACTGCTTTCCTGTAGTTTAGAGTTGAATCACAGTGGCAGAGAGAACCACCACCTGTGTTGTCTGTCATGTGGCACCCCATGTTTGATGTCATCCACTGATACTAGAGATGTGGATTGCCAATGCCATGCTGATCTTCCTTATGCTTTAAGTATGCATAATAAACTGTCCAAATTGATTTTAGCTCATGTCTCTTTCCTGGCTGAATCTATGAGAGTGTGGCAAGTCTCTTAGGACCTGTCATGGTGCTGCTGCTTAGAGACTACGTGACTGCTTGACACCTGTCAAGCAGAAAATTCCCAGGACCCTGCTCCAGCATTGAGAGTAGAGTCACATTTATTGGTTCATATCCATACCATATCAATCATTTTATATTTTGAATATCACACCTGATGAAAGTACTAGAAAGGAAAATATAGTATCTCACAAGAGAATATAAAAATGATGCTAGGGCTTCCCTGGTGGCTCAGTGGTTGAGAGTCCGCCTGCCGATGTAGGGGACACGGGTTCGTGTGGACAAATTCTTAGAAAGGTATAATCTTCCAAGACTGAACCAGGAAGAAGTAGAAAATATGAACAGACAATTCACAATTAATGAAATTGAAACTGTGATTAAAAATATTCCAAGAGGGCTTCCTGGTGGCACAGTGGTTGAGAGTCTGCCTGCTGATGCAAGGGACACGGGTTTGTGCCCCACTCTGGAAGGATCCTGCATGCCGTGGAACGGCTAGGCCTGTGACCCATGGCTGCTGAGCCTGGGTGTCCAGAGCCTGTGCTCCGCAACGGGAGAGGCCACAACAGTGAGAGGCCCACGTACCACAAAAAAAAAAAAAAAAAAAAAAAAAAAAAAGGGAATACAAATTTAAAAAAATAAAATGAATTAATTACAATCTGAAATAATTAACCTGACAATAATATAAATTCCAAATTAATAGCATACATTTGTGATGTACTTCACACCAGCCTCCCTGAAGAATTCCTATTTGTTGGCTTGTTCAGGGCAAGTTTAATAAAGAAGATGGACACATTCTAGACTAGTCCCATGTCCAAGGGTATAGGGCAGTAGTATTACTGGCCTAGCTTGGGTGGGGTGAATTGTCCGACCAAACAAAAATAATAACCTCTAAAGATAGTATAGGCACAAACCGCAAAGCCTCAAACTGAGTATGAAGGAGTTTGAATTTTATTGTAAAGGCAATAAAGAAAAACTAAAGTTGTTTTTTGTTTTTTTTTTTTAATCAAGGAAAGCAGGCTAAAAGAAAGTTTCAAAAAAAACCAAATATGGTGGAGTATGCTGGATGACTTTTTGTAGGAAAGACCAGAGAAAAGTAGAGTCTAAATGCAGAGAACATGATGAGACAGTTGCAGCAATCTAGTAAAGAATGGAAATGAGACATACCTTCAGTATCATAATAAAAACAGTAGAGAGGGAACAAATAGAATTTATGACTCACTGGACATAGGCAGAAAGCTAGTTTTGAGACTGAGGCAGAGATAAAATGTGTGAGACTCACAATAATGATCCCCTAAAGGTATCTATATCCTAATACCCAGAACCTGTGAATATGTTCTCTTATATGGCAAATGAGAATTAGTAGAGGTGTATAAATTAAGGATCTTGACATGGAAAGATTATCCTGCATTATCTGAATGGTTTCAATGTAATTACAGAAGTCTTTATAAAAAGGAGGCAGGAGAGTCAGAGTCAGAGAAAGTGATTGGCATTGAAAGTAGGAGTTGTTGTGTCCACAAGCCAAGGAATACAGGAAGCCTCTAGAAGCTGGGAAAAAAAGGAATAGATTTTCCCCTAGGTTTTCCACAAGAAATCAGGCTTGTCAACAACTTGACTTTGGCCTAGTGAGATTTAGTTTGGATTTCTGACCTCCAGAACTGGAAATCTGTGCTAAGCTACAAAGCTTGTGCTGATTAGTTACAGCGGAAACTAATAGGAAACCAGTGCAACTTGCCATAGACAATAACATAAAGAAAGAGAAGGTTGTGACTTTCCTTTTATACAGGCTGATTTTGAGGAATCAGAAGCACATGATGATTTGACACATATTTCAGGGAACTTAAAAAAATGGTATGGAAAGACATGGGCATAGGACTGTTTGATGAGTCATAGGTGTAATAGGATCTAAGCTTTTCATAAACTCTCAACTTTAGGTAGAGACAAGAGGAAGAAGAAGCAGAATATAAAGCAGAGAAGAATCAAGCAAAGATGAACAGAGTTGGAATCAGTGGAAGATGATGGAAGTTTTTCAAGAGGTCAAAGTGGGCAATTTTCTAGAAGAGGAGTTAGTCAACTATTACAGATAATACAGAAAGGTCTGGAACAGTGAGGACTGTGCTGAGCCAGAGGTGTCTCAGTCCTTGAAGAACCTTTGGTTTAATGTGCTTGCCCATTTGTGGAATAAAAAAATATATTTTAGAATATAAATAAAAAACATTTTACTGAGAGTAATAGTAATATTCTACAGGATTAAAAATAAAAATAAAAAAGTTGCATTACAAGGACAGAGCAAGGTAAAGAGGAAGTTAAAACTGTGCCATGGACTAAAATTGTCTATTTTGCAGGTGTACCATAGGGCCTGTGTTGTTAAATTAGGTTTTAAATCGTTAGAGCAAAAGCAGCCCAGTCCAGTATGTTTGGAGTCAGACAGTTTGGTGCTAAAACTTCATTCTAGTTCTTTGTTTATTCTATTTCCTCTTTTGTGAAATGTGGGTAATACTATTTACATCTTATGGTTAATGATAAAATTTGGGAGGTAATGTGTGGGAATGGACATGCATCTGCCACGATGTAGTAATTATAAAAGATATTTTTACTAGGTGATAACAAAGAAAGAGAGAATAAGAAGAAAATATAGACTAATATTAGATAAGAGAATATATGTGAATACAAAAAATACCCATAAATATAGTAAAAAAACCAAATATTTTCTACTTATTCTCATTTCACAATTATTTGAGGTGTCTATTAATTTCTGTGATTAATCAGCAAGCTATCTGTGTAGTTTCAAGGGCTATCTCTCATCCAGGATTTCAACTGATACAAGTATACATTGAGTTGATGATATCTGTCTAACAAAGGCACCGTTCAGATAACCTTCATTTCTTCTCAGTCTCTTTCAAATTGATAATTACATAGTATAATATCATCTGGGTCTATCACTCCTAGCAGTTATCATCTCCTAAAAAAATTAGTATATACAAAGACAAAATAGATTCATAGTAACATAGGAAAGGTTTTTACCTTCATGAAATCAATCAATTCCACAGTAAAGAAAAATGAGATCCTTCCAGATCATATCTCAAAGCAGTATATTCAATCCAGGTTTGTATAGATCACAGAAACTCCTCAATGAACATTATGAAAGGAAGCATCTGACATCCTTCTTTCATGAAGGCAAATGTTTTTATTTTTAATGACAGCCATGGTGAATAAAACTTCCAGATATGTTTCACCATGTTTTAGAACTTCTAGATATGTAGTTTAGAGTTTAGGACCTGTTAGTTAAGATCTAAAAAGCTAAATGGAGTATCAAGAAAGTAGCTAGAAAGTCTTATCATGCTTCCCAAGACTAATATAAGGAACAAAAATCTATAAGAAGCTATTTGGGCATTAAAGATGATTTGCCTATGGCAAATGTCTAATCAGTGATAGTAAATAGTGAATGGGTGGAAAATCACTCCTCTCTGCCTCCATCTTTTCCTCTATCTTTCTTTGATACCAATTCTATATGCATAATACTAGTTCCATTGTATATTTTAAAAGTTATTTTTTAGTAATATGAATGGCATAGTGAGTTATCTGTGAAATTCATCTGGCATAAAAGTAAATTTTAAAGGACTCGTTTTCTGCTGAACGCTTCATTTCTTCAGCATTATCCTCAGACCTGCATTCAAATTTCTGAGGAGGCAACCTGTCAACTTTGTTGATTCACATCAAAGATTCTTTGGAATATCTCTGCCCACAAATAAAGGATACTGATAAAATTTGCTAACTATTGAAAACAATATGTTCATGGTTCAATAACCCACAAAAAGGCTGAATGAATTCCAAAAGATTTTTGAAATAATAATTTCTGAGTGAAAGATAAAACATGAGATTATAAAATTTAAAAGCAGGGCTTCCCTGGTGGCGCAGTGGTTGAGAGTCCGCCTGCCAATGCAGGGGACACACGGGTTTGTGCCCCGGTCCGGGAAGATCCCACATGCCGCAGAGCGGCTGGGCCCGTGAGCCATGGCCGCTGAGCCTGCACGTCCGGACCCTGTGCTCCACAACGGGAGAGGCCACAACAGTGAGAAGCCCCGCGGACCGCAAAAGAAAAAAAAAAAAAATTTAAAAGCAATTTGAGAAAAAATATAGATTACTAATATGTAGCAGGTGTCTTTTCACTTACTGAAATCTTTAAGAGTAACATAATTTTACATATGTTGAATTACACCTACCGATTTGAAAAGATATTTAGGAATCGAATTTAAGAAAGGAGCAACACAAAATGTATGTAGAATATTAAAAATAGCTCATTTTGTAAAAGTTAGGAAATATAATCAGATATTATTTTGTCTACTCTAGTATATTAACTGGAAAGCACCCAAGGAATCATAAGTTCCATCATCTTGAAAAGACATTAAAAGTAGTCTACTCCAAAATTCTTATTTTTTATTTTTTGCGGTACTCGGGCCTCTCACTGTTGTGGCCTCTCCCGTTGCGGAGCACAGGCTCCGGACGCGCAGGCTCAGCGGCCATGGCTCACGGGCCCAGCCGCTCCGCGGCATGTGGGGTCTTCCTGGACCGGGGCACGAACACGTGTCCCCTGCATCGGCAGGCGGATTCTCAACCACTGCACCACCAGGGAAGCCCTAAAATTCTTATTTTATACAGGGAATCTGAGATCAAACAGTTAGTGGCAAAGGTCATGCAACAACTCTGACTCAGAGATCATTAATCTCTCATGGAGTAATTTTTTAGAGAGTTTTAGTGATTAGCCAAAATATTATGGTTAAGTTTTCTAGTGAAGGAAATGGCATTTTATTGTGGTTTTAATTGCTTTGCTTGATAATTAATGAGGTTGAACATGTTCTCATAAGCTTATTCGTCATTTTGTATATCAACTTATTCAATTCTTTGACGCTTTGTAAAAAATTGGCTGTTCATATGCTTATAATTGAGTTTGTTTCATTTATATACCTTGGATTCAGTTTCTCTGTCTGATATATATTTTGCAAATACTTTCTCTCAGTTATGACTTGAGTTTTTGTTCCCTTAACAGTCTGTCAGTATTGAAGAGCAAAATGTTTAAATTGGTGAAGTCTAATTCATCAATTTTTTCTTTTATGTTTGGATTTTTTTAGTCTTATCTAAGAAAATTTTGCCTATCTCAAGGTCATAAAAATTATCTTCCAGAAGTTCTATACTTTTATCTTTTACATTTAGGTCTATGATTCATTTTAAATTAGCACTTGTGAATGGTGTAAAGAAAAAGTCAAGTTTGGGACTTCCCTGTAGGTCCAGTGGTTGGTCAAGTTTGGGACGTCGCTGGAAGTCCAGTGGTTAAGATTCCGCCCTTCCAATGCAGGGAGCACAGGTTCCATAACTGGTCGGGGAACTAGGATTCGGCATGCTGTGCGGTGCTGCCAAAAAGAAAAAAAAAAAAAAGAAATTAACACAACATTGTAAATCAACTATACTTGAGTAAAATAAATTTTAAAAAAAGGTCAAGTTTGATTTTACACACACATATACATAATCTTCAATCCTTTATCACCATTTATTGAAGTTATTATTTTTTACACATTGAATTATTTACATTTTTATCTTTTTCAAAAGTCAAATGCTATGTATGTTTTCAATTGACTATATTTGTTTGAGTAGATTTCTGGATTCTCTTTTAATTTATTTCAGTATATGTCTATTCTTATGCTAATACTACACTGTCCTTATTAATGTAGCTTCAGAGTTAGTCTTGAAATCAGACAGTGTTAAGTCCTACACTCCAGTGTTTTTTAAAATATTATTTTAGATACAAGTTTTAGGGACAGTTTAGTAAATTTACAGAAAAAAAAAGAAATCCTATGGGAATGCTAACCTGGTTTGCATTTTATCTATAGATTAATATGGGGAGAACAGGTATCATAAGAATATTGAATATTTCAGTTCAACAGGATTTAATGTTTCAATTCATAGACATGGTATATCTTTCCACTAATTTAGAATTTCTGCCATTTCTGTCAGTAATGTTGCATAATTTACAACATACAGGTTTTTCACATCTTTCATTAAATTTTTTCTAATAATTTTAAATGTTTTTTTTCCATTTTTTCACACTCTTCTTCCATTATTCCAGCACACATGTTAGTGTTTTTAATATTGTTCTAAACATCTCTGAGACCCCCACCATTCATGTTTTATCAAGTTTTTTTTCCTTACAGCTTTTCACAATGAATAATTTCTGTTGATATCATTTCATATTTAGTAGCTTTTTCTTTTCTCATCTACATTTTTTTGATAAGTCTATCCAGTGAAATTTTTCTTTCTAGAATTTCCATTTGGTTCTTTTTAAAAAAATTTTATTTATTTCATTTATTTTTGGCTGCATTGGGCCTTCGTTGCTGCACGCGGGCTTTCTCTAGTTGCGGCAAGCGGGGCTACTCTTTGTTGTGGTGCGCGGGCTTCTCATTGCAGTGGCTTCTCTTGTTGTGGAGCGCGGGCTATCGGTGTGCAGGCTTCAGTAGTTGTGGCTCATGGGCTCTAGAGTGGAGGCTCAGTAGTTGTGATGCACGGGCTTAGTTGCTCCGCAGCATGTGGGATCTTCCCGGACCAGGGCTTGAACCCATGTTCCCTGCATCGGCAGGCAGATTCTTAACCAGTGTGCCACCAGGGAAGCCCTAGTTATTTTTTATAATACAGTTTTTCTGCTAAAATTACCTATCTCGTCACTAATTAAGAACATGTTACCTTTAATTTTTTGATAGTACTTTTAATAACTGCCTTACAATATTACATCCAACATATGAGCCATCTAGATATTGGCTACCATTGTCTACTCTTTTAACTTCAGGTCATACATTTCATTTCTTTGCATACCAGTAAGATTTTATTTTGTGCTAGACACTGTCACTTGTAGATTACAGAGATTCTGGATTTTATCTTCAGAAGAAGATAATTAATTTTTGTCCAATAATACAGTTAAACACCGATATTTACCTTGATGTAGAGTTGACTTTATATTCTGTCAGTGCAGATATGTGAAAAGTCCATGATAAAGCTTAAGTTTCTCTCACTTGACTGAGCTAAATCTCCAAAAATCTTCCCCCAGCCCCACCTCCCAGAATCGTATCTAGGTTTTGATTTAGACTTTCTTAAGGCAAGCCTAAAAGTGGACTTTATACTAGGGCAAGACTCAGCAAACTTTTTCTGTAAATTATCACACAGTAAATATTTTAGTCTTTGCAAACTTATATGGTCTCTATCGCAACTACTCAATTCCACCATGGTAGCACAAAAACAACTAGACAATACATAAATAAATAAAGGTGGCTGTGTTCCAATAAAATTCTATTTATGAAAACAGGCAGGGACTTCCCTGGTGGCCTAGTGGTTAAGAATCTGCCTGCCAATGCAGGAGACACAGGTTCAAGTCCTGGTCTGGGAAGACCCCACATGCTGCAGAGCAACTAAGCCCGTGCACCACAACTACTGAGCCTGTGCTCTAGAGCCTGCAAGCCACAACTACCGAGCCTGCGTGCCACAACTATTAATGCCCGCGTGCCTAGAGCCCGTGCTCCGCAACAAAAGAAGCCACCGCAGTGAGAAGCCTGCACACCACAACGAAGAGTAGCCCCGCTCGCTGCAACTAGAGAAAGCCCACGTGCAGCAACGAAGACCCAACCCAGCCAAAAAAATAATTAATTAATTAATTTTAAAAACAACATGCACATGTTAAAAAAAAAAAAAGGCAGTAGGCCAGATTTGGAATTTGGGCTGTAGTTTGCCAACCACTGCTCTTGTGCAAGGCTATTAACCTAAAGGCTGTTGCTTTGATGCCTGTGGTGTTGATAATGTTTATGAATGTCTATAGAATGCTAGCATCCTTTTGCAGTGCTCTACCTCTAGGGTTTCTGTTCTGCTGTGAGTCATATAACAGATTCTTTGTGATTAGCCTTGTGTAATATATTGCTCTGTGTATGTGCAGTCCAACTCTCAGCCAAGGACTTGCAGGAACATCTCCCAACAACCTGACTTTTGGAGGCCCTGCCCTGCTCACCTCACTTTTCTCTGCTGCTCTGCCCCATATACTCCAGCCGTTTAATCTGCCCCAAACTCTGATCTCTGCCTCCACAGTTCAGTCCAACTACAGTGATCTGCTTGGACCACAGCCCTTTGCACTTAGGTCAGGAAATTGTCCTCAAGTAGAAAGCTGGAGTAGTCATGAGTCTTACCTAGTGAGGTTCCAATATTTCAAGGTTCACAGCTGGGCATGATTAGCTCATAATTGTTTACAAGAGGAGGACTAGTCCAAAACCAGTTACTGTGTCATGTCAAGAATCTTGAATCTTTTTATTCTTAAATAACAAAAATATAAATATCTAACAATAATTTAATTAATAAAAATGAATTTTATTTACTCACAATAACAAAAAATACAAATAACCAAAAATACAAAAATACAAATTCATTTGACTTCAGGTGTGGTTTGACTGTCAAGTTTTCTAAGTCACCAGATCCTACCCTATCTATTTTATATGCTTTGCTTTCGTCTGTAGGACAAGCTTAACCTCATGTTGTCCTCTTTTATTTTATAAATAATGCCTATTAGAGCTTAGACTTAAACATCCTCATACTATACTACCAAGAAAAAGAGAATATACTTTTTATTCACTCAAATGAAGAGAGGCAGCTTTCATTGCAGAAGCCACCAGTAAATATCTTCTTGTCTCTGGCCTGACATTACTTAGATGTCCAAACCCAATACAATCGTTTGACTAGGGAGTTGATATAGAGTAATTGCTTTAAGAAATTGCATCCTCATCTCTGGAACTAAATGTTGAGATATTGTCTCCTACAATAATATGGCTGAGAAAGAGTGTGAAGCAGTCACCTCCAATGTCTAGGCATTTTTGAGGGGAGAAAGGGAATTGATATCGAGAACATAATAAAAAATTATTCACGATAAGTTTTCTTTAGTGACCATAATCACTACAATGCATGTACACATACACATAATGGCAATAAGATACTTATAAGAATTTAACTTTGAGAAAAAATATGTATATCTGCTCTTATTTCTCAATGAAAAGCCTTGCTGAACTTTATAATTTTTACATATTAACATTGACTTTTTTTTTTTTTTTTGCGGTACACGGGTCTCTCACTGCTGTGGCCTCTCCCATTGCGGAGCACAGGCTCCGGACACGCAGGCTCAGCGGCCATGGCTCACGGGCCCAGCCGCTCCGCGGCACGTGGGATCCTCCCGGACCGGGGCACGAACCGGTGTCCCCTGCATCGGCAGGCGGACTCTCAACCACTGTGCCACCACGGAAGCCCCTTCTTCCTATGTTTTATCAGAAGATTAAAGAGCTGAGACCTTAATTAGCATTCAAAAGTCTGTACTGTCCCTCATCTCTTCTCAGTTTAACCCAATATAGTCAGGGATTTAATTTCTTTAAATGTTGTTAACTCATTATGTCTAAGGCATTGCTAATTGATAAGGCTCAATGGTGACAAAGAAAGGTTTAATTTCTTTATCTTGACATCTAAGCTATTTATCAGCCAATTGTATTTCAATCAATCTTATAGAGTGTGTGAGAAAGAGAAGAATTATTGTGCATATCCTTAGAGGAAAGTCAATATTTTTCTTTTTTACTTTTTTTAAAATTTATTTTATTCAAGTATAGTTCATTTACAATGTCGTGTTAATTTCTGCTGTACAGCAAAGTGATTCAGTAATACATATATATACATTATTTTTCATATTCTTTTCCATTATGGTTTATCACAGGATATTGACTACAGTTCCCTGTGCTGTACAGTAGGACCTTGTTGTTTATCTATTCTCTATGTAATAATTTACATCTGCTAACCCTAAACTCCCAATCCATCCCTCCCCCCATCCATCTTCCCCCTTGGCAACCATGAATCTGTTTTCTATGTCATGGAGTCTGTTTCTGTTTCATAGATAAGTTCATCTGTGTCATGTTTTAGACTCCACATATATAAGTGATATCATATGGCATTTGTCTTTCTCTTTCTGGGAAAGCCAGTATTTTGTCTTGCTCCTACTGCTTTCTGTGTCTCAATGGAAACACACACACACACACACACACACACACACACACAATCAATGTAGCCTAGGTGTTATACTTAGTTTAAAATGAACTGTGATTTTTGTGCCACATTTTCTTGGCTCCTGAAAAGCAAATTGATTCTCCGAGTTGAATTATAAAATCCGTTTGTTATAATTTTATACTAGAACCTGTTGCTTGGAAAAACCCTGCCCCATGTGTGTCTCTGGTGTGTTTACTCTCTTTGGTGATGACCCTTTTGGAGCCAACATTTTTTTTTTTTTTTTAATACCTGGCTGCAGGAATTCTTAGAACAAATTTGTAGCACAGTCAAGACAAATGGATAGAACTTCATGGCCCCATCATCCGTGCCTTCTTCTTCTGTCACTACCCATAATCTACCTTCACATCCCATTCACAAGACATATATGCTTTCCGTAGATCTCATGTGTTTAATTTATGTTTAATATTCTAATACATTTAGTGTTAAACTCGTTTCAGGTCCTTTTTAGGTATAAATATTTTCATATTCTACAAATCTCAGGGAAATTCACCAGAAAATTAGAAAGAAGATACCTTGATATTCTCACCTAGAGGGAAGGAAGTGGAAAAGGATTAAGATAATCCTTGCCCAGTGAGTTTTCGGAAATATTGAATTACACACCTAATGTATAAATACTGAATTAGAACCTTGCAGATGTATGCATTTGCCAAAATTTTGTAAAATGGTTCATTAAAATTTCAGATAAAATTTAACTGTCTACATTATGTCCTTTCCGTTTGCTTCATGCTATGACTATACATGTAGGTTTCTTAGGAAAAAAAGACAGTTTTTGCATTAAATACAGCATTGATTTCATCCTTCATAATCTAGCCCATTTTAAAGTGGATCCTTGAGAAAAACAACAACGAACAGCTCCAGAATTGATAGACCGGACAGCAGAGCCAAGCCAGGCTGCAGTATTTTGTTGTCTATAAAAACTTGGAGCTGTGGAGCTTCACAATTTTTTGAGTAAATTAAAAATTATTATATGGACTGTAGCCTCTCATGTTATAAATCTCAACTGAGAAAATATACTTACATAAAGATTAAATGTTAGGCTTTTTTGGTGTTATTCTTATTAGGAAGAATACTCTGACTTCTCAGGCCTCCTCTGTTCTCTATTGCAGCTTACACACACTCTCAGCTTAGCAGTTAGAGTCTCATATTGTGATTTTCACTTTACATGCTTGCTGCCTCATGTGTATTTTCAACCTATGTACACAGGTGCTGTTTCCTTCTTAGTCTGAACAAAACTAATCACTTTATAGATACTTATTCAAAGATTGGATGTGAGTGAAAACTACTCTAGATTCACGACTACCTCCCCTGAAATAACCCTATCCTTTTTTTTCATGGGAATTAAATTGACAAAGCACATAAATGACTTAAAACAGACAAAATTCACACTCCAGTAAACTCTCCTGTCTTTCATAGGTTTTCTGATGCTTTAAAACCCACAGACCTGTTTTTATTTTCTATAATTTTATAAATATGATATATGATTTAATCCAGTAGCTGATTCTTTCAAAACTAAGACCAAAGTATGATAATATGAGTCCAAATCTGCAATCCCTGTGGTTACTTTTCTTACTGTTTTTGTAACCTTTTGTATCCCAAGATCTCTTGGCTAGATTTTACCAAGTTCAATGAGTTCGTAGAAGAGGTAAATACTTGAAATCCTGGGAACTAATGGCAATGAGCTTTCAAAGGCATATTTGTTATTTCTGTTGGAATTCATTCAACCTGTCCTGATACACGCTTCCTGGATGGCTGCACACCCTGAAGTCATCGTTTAGTGGGACTGCAGATAATGAATGACAGCATCTTGAGGAGAGAGGCTGCCCACCTAAAGGACCCTGAGGATGAAGATATCATGACATGCTTTGTGGGGGTAGAAAGGTGTTTAAGACATAGGTGATTTCGGGGCAGCACTAACTCCCTTCCAGCTGGTGACCGAGAATGTTGATTGGCACTGCGGCTGGTGCTGACACACTTGCCCTCTTGCCACACGAGTTCCCAGGAACTTGCCTACAGCCACCAGGGGTGTGGGGATGGCCACTATCCCACTAAGGCCCACGCGCTGCCCCTCCCTGTCTTCCCTAACTCCTGTCCTAGGCCTAGAAGCTGGGAACAGACAGAAGGACCACTCTTCCTCCTTCTTTTGGGCCTCAGTCCTGTGGACAGAAGCTGGCTCTGGCAGGGCCTGCGGTAGCAGGGATTGTCACAGGGGAAGTCTTGAGTGCTCTGTGGTTGAGGAATGCAGCTGGACCTGGGGCAGCCGCAATGCAGGGCCAGCAGAGTGGCCCAAGCCCGGGCCAGGAATGCGAGACTGAGGCCTTTGGTCCTGAAGCCCTTCTGATGTGCGGGCAGGTGGCCAGAAAGACAGAGACAGACAGGCCAAGGGGGGCCCACGGTTCAGAGCTTATGAGAGTCCACTCACTTGGAGGTGCCCTCAAATTGGAAACAACCCTCTTCATCAGTCCTCTCTCTCCCTCATTCACAATGATTTTATTTTTAAACATTATTGTATGTTTAGAAGTGCACATATATATTTCATGTACATGATTAGGTTACTGTTTAAGGGCAACAGTTGCCTACTGGAAAATTATTGTCCAAAAGAGTCAAGTGTGGAAAGTAGCACAGATCGATTTAGGGGATGAAAACTATGCATGGACACAAAGAATGGATATAGGTTTTCATAATCAAGAAAAATATCCTCACCTTCTCCTCCTGCCTAGGTGCTTACCATAAGGCAAAAAAAAAAAAAAAAAAAGGTTATTCAAGGACAGTGGTGCAGGGTGCTATTTTCCAGACCGTGAGGGAGAGAAGGGAAGAGCAAAAGACAAGTAGGCACTTTGGTGGTTGGCTACAGCCTTGCTACAAGCCCACAGCATTGTAACACCCAGGATGGAGATCCAGAATGTGGACGTCCTCGTCACTGCAGAAGTGATGAGCCCCCTCTGCTGACTTCTCCCAGGCGAACTCAATCCCCTTGCCTCACAAGACCATCAGAACGAGCCTCTGTTCCTTCCAGATTTAAATTCTTTTCACTGGCTAAATGTAGGAGACTGACAAAAGCCAGAGGTGTAGCGAGGCTCTGAGGCATGAGGGGAGGCTGGCCCTTCTGCAGATCCTGTGTGAGCCTGCAGAGCATCTCTTTGTCAGTATATAACGATAGTATATACAGTAGCTAGGCATTGGCGGAGGCAGGACTTTAAAACACATCTTCCAAATCTGAGGCTCTTTTCTTTTAGCAGTACAGTTGTGACATTTGCAAAGATACAGAGATATGGTGGGATAGAGTTATACTGGTTTAAAAATAAAAATAGAAAAAGAGTGAATACTACTGTATTAGGCTTCTCAGGGTGCCTTAACAAAATATGACAGAATGGGTGGCTTAAAAAACAGAATCTATTTTCTCATGATTCTGGGATCAAGGTGCTGGCAGATTCATTTTCTAGTGAGAGCTCTTTCTGGCTTGCAGATGGTGACTTCTCACTGTATCTTCCCTCTGTGTGAGGGTGGAGAGGTATCTGATGTCTCTTCCTCTTCTTAGAAGGACACCAATTCTGTGGGATCAGGGCCTCACCTTTATGACCTCATTTAACCTTAATTACCTCCCTAAAGGCCTTATCCCCAAACACAGTTACATGGTGTGTGGGAGGGGTGTAGAGCTTCAACATCTGAGTTTTAGGGGGGGACAAAATTTAGTCCATAGCAACTAGAAACATGACTGATAGATTTATACCACAAATATTTTCTGGGACATGAGCTGGAACTTTGCAACTAGACATTTTGACCCAGTGAAACATTTAGTGTATATTCATCCAAAACAACATTGTCTGCAGCTTAACCAAATGACCATGTAATACAGTATTTTTAACCTGCATTCTAAATGAATTTCACAAGGTTTTGGTTTTTGTTTTTCTTATTCTTTGGCAATGAATGACAGATACTTAAAGTAGAGGGGAAAGGTTGTAGAATTTACTAAAAAGATTTACCTCTCTTTCATTTTACAGGCCCAACAGCTTACTGAACTGGAACGAAAATTAGCTGTGGCGAAAAATGAACTGGAGAAAGCAGCTCTTGACCGGGTAAGTTGACATCCATGAGCCATCAGACTTTGGTTGCAGCAGATGAAGCTAGGTGTACTCATTGCTGCTCTTGATTTATCAATGCAATTCCAGATGCTGTGCATGTAATATGGTGATAGAATTCATGAGTGTTTGATACTTTCTTTGGAACTCAATTCTTTTCTTGTTTTTGCTGCTATAGTAAATCTACTCAAGGTTGCAGTTCTGTGATTGCATGGCTTTATTTTTCACCTTACTGGTACACTTGCTCTATAATACAGTGAATAAACATACTTTAAAGCATCAACAAAGATGTCATGTATTAACTTTGTATGAATGAGTTGTAAAGCAAATGGAAGTAGTCATTGACACTTTTTATTTTGGAAATCTTAAAGTCCTGGAGGAAAAGGCATAAAAAGAAGAAAGTAGCTCTCTTAAGCAACTCTGTTTATACAAAGATAATGCAAGAGTGGCTGACATTCCATCTTTATAACAGCTTTATTGAAATAAAATTCACATGCCATAAAAGTCACACGTTTAAAGTTCACAAAGTTGTACTATCATCAACATTAATTCCAAAAGGTTTTCTTTGCCTCTTTTTACCTCATTTCATCTACTTCATTTTATTTTTGTTAATGCCTCATTGTGTTACAATTGTACATGCTCTGAATAAACCACAACTCCCATCTGATGCCTACCTTTGCCTATCAATGCTCTTCATATGAGACATGCATGGAGAATAAGGAGTTGGCATATGGAAAGGGAAATATAATATGGAGGAAGGAATTAGTCATAAAATTTAGAATTATGGTTCTGCTGCTTTATAGTTATGGTATTTGGCAAAATTTCTTAATGCCTCCTTTCATTTTTAAATCAACTATGTAAAATTGTGGGAAGTAAATATTCCTTTTTTCTTTAGTTCACTCAGAACAAAAGGGTAAAATGATTTTTAAATTATTTCTTTGTTCACTCAGCAACCATTTATTGAATCCAATGTAGTTTTCTCTAATTCCTAGAACATATATCTAGAAAATATTAATACAGAAAACTCTAAATCTGAAAATGAAATCATAGTATTTCAGACTTGAGAAGATGAAAAACACCCACAATTGCTCTCAGTCAGACACATGAAAAGTCTATGATGTAGCAACAGGGCCAATCCAAGAGTAATCTGCATTTTAACAAACATTCAATGCATCCCCTGCCTGAGATTAATTCTTAATTAGATTGGAGTTAGCCATCATTCGGTCTAACAATGGAAAAATAAACCTTCTCTATATATCATCTGGAGAATTTTTGGTTCATTTATACACAATATTTGGCGTGTAATAAAAATATTTCTAGACATGTAAAGAGAGAATGCAATCTGACCAATATAAAAAAAGAAGACAAGAGATGTACACCTGGAGCTGATTCAGATATTGGAATAAGAAAATAAGTACTCAAAAATTTAACAACTATTATATACATATATATGCATAATATTTCTATGGGCATGTATATAGCATTACATATATTACAATAGAAGAAATATAAAACAGGTAAAAAGGCAAAAATTTTCACTAGACTTGGAATCTATAAAAAAATCAACTAGCTATTCTAGAATTAAAACAATATAATTCATGTAATTAAGAATTTAACTCGTGTTTAATAGCAGAATGGATGATTGGACATAGGAGAACTGAAAACTAGTGAAATGAAAGGAAAATTAATATCAAATACCTATACTAATGTATAGAAAGTACAAATAAATGGAAAGTAAGCAGAAAAAGAATAAGAAATGTATAGGACAATTTCAAAATTTCTAGACTATATAATTGTTGTGCCAGAAGAAGTGACAAACAGAGCAATATTCGCAGACATAATGGCTAAATATTTTCAATAACTTTGAAAGATATCAACCACAGATTAAAAAATATAAATAATGCACAATCAGATTAAACACAAAGATAACCCACTTCATAGTCAAATTGTTGGATATAAAAAGATGAGCTAAAATAGAAAGTGAATAGTAAAATGGTAGATATCAATTTAAGTATGTTAGTAATTAAATTTTTAAATGGTTAACATATTCCAAGTACAAGGCTAAAATTATAAGACTACATTAAACAAAAACTTTATAATTCATACAAAAGACACCTTTAAATATAAAGAAACAAAAGATCTATAAGTAGGAGAATAGGGAAAAAAAGATGATCTCTGTATATAGTAATACAAAGAAAGCTTGTGTATCAACATGAACATCATTAAAAGTAGACTTGAAGTAGAGACTTTTTAGTGATAAGAAGAGAGTCTCATATGGATCAGTCCAGGAGAAGAATACTGCAATTCTAAATCAGTATGCATACAGCAATATTTCTTTAAAATATATATGATTTTTTTAAAGTACACTTAAGACCCATATATTTTTTCATTATCTGCTATATTTCAATAGTTTATTTAAAAAAAAATACTTAACCTCACCAGAAAAGTGGAAATGTGAATAAAAACAATGAGATAACATCTCAACACTATCAAATTGATAAAAATTTAAAAGTCTGGTGATACCAAATTCTGATACATTAGTAATGGGAGTGTAATTATTAAAATCAGTTTTTAAAAGTGTGTACCTTAGAATTTTCACTTATCCATATGTACTTGGAAATGTGCATAAGGACATTAAATACAGCAGTGTTTGTATTAATAATAAAAGGAAATAATTTAAATATTTGCTGTTAAAATTAATATATATAATCCATGTATTTTCTATACTCATTTCCAAATGGTAATCAAAATTTAATATTGATAAATATAAAGATACCTGTATCAATATTTATATATCTATAACATACACTGTGGAATGAAAAAAGTCAGAATTATTGTGTACAGTATTTAACAATTGTTCAAATACATGAAACGTATTTTGTTTTGATTACATATCATAAATAGAGTAGAAGGATACTCATATCAAATTTATGGACGCAATCGCCTTTGGGGAAAGATGGAGTGAAATAACACTAGGGATGCTTACAGATATATCTACTGTTTCTCAAATGTTCTATCCTTTTAAAGCTGTATAGACACAGTCTTTAATTTACACATACGCATACGTATATTTCATGCATTATATACATACATTATATTGCATATGTTTTGTATATATACATTAGTTACATGTAATAAATGTGTACATGCATATTAAAATATCCATATGCATATATTATCATATAAATGTATTTAATATAATTATGTAAGTATTATATATAACATATTATATAATTTAAATGATGCTTTTTAACATTTAATTCAGGTTGCTATTTACCTGATGTTTGTTATGTCTTTCTCTATATGCCCCTATATTTTTCAAAATAAGCAGTTTTAAAAAATGAAAGGTTCTGTCTGCTGTCAAGGGCTTTCCATTTTTGTGATCAAAACTTAGCAATCATTTTATTTGGAATAATAAGCAAGTAAGATGATCACATTCATAACTTATTTTGCAATATTATCTGTATACATTTAGCAACTTTGTAAAGAAAGGAGGTTGCCTTCTAATCACCAGTTAGAGCCTACAGAATAGAAGAGATGGAACATTTAAGGTGGATTCATTTTGGAGGTCTCATTGCCTCCTTCTCGCTATACAGTGGTTGTGAAAGACCACAACTTCCTTAAGACTTGGATCTCACATAGGCATTTTCTTCATTTATATGCGGCCAAAACCTCTTCATAGCTAGCATAACTAACATTTCAAACAGGATATCTAGAAAGTGTTGCATTAGGGGAACTGTAAGCACATCTTGTGAATTATAAATATTTTCCTTCTTAAGGTTTACATCTTTGGGATAAATATGGCTTTTGAATGAATAAGATATTTTAACAACTTTGCTCCTTTGTGATTGTCTCATTTTATATTTATCCAAGTAATTAATTTAATATTTAAGAATTTTAGGGAAACCTGCCTGCTTTTTTGTAGACTAGGTCAAATATAATTCATCTTACCAAGATTCCACTTTATGAGATTTCTTTAATTTATAAAAGAAGTTTATACCAATTAGTTTTTAAAAAGGAAACGACTCTTTATAGAATTGGTAGAATCAGACAATCAGAGGTACGTATAATCCTGAAGTTCAATTAGATCATGTTTTTATTTTTCCTTTCTTTGCTATCCCTGTTTTAAGTTCTAGAAAGATGTTGAATTTCCAAGATTCTGAGGCAGGCTCTCCCACTCTGAGTTTTTAATAACTATAACGGTTGGAATGTTCTTCCTTACATTAAATTTTTTCCCTTACTTAACTTCAAATAATCCACTTAGTCAGTGAATGACTATATGAGTTTGAAATGCTTTTTGTGTGACCACTGTATGCCAGGTGCTATGAGAAACAGAAAACACTTACGATACACAATCTTGGGTCCCACATCTCTCACAATTTTGTTGGACACCAAAAATTAGGAAATAATTATACATTGAACCAGGAGTTCAGAGAAACACAAAGAGTGAATATGTGTATTTTAAGTACATGTGAGTTATAAAAACTGGTTTTGTCACATGACGTTTCATGGGCAAATTGTAGTTTGTCCTGAGTCACAGAACTTGAAGATAATGTAGTTTTTCTCCTTTGTCTTATCCATCCTATGCCTTCCTCCTCCCCACTTCTACCAAGAGCACTATGTGCTTAGCCCTCACAATGCCAGACTGGATTCAGGATGAGAGATTATATGTTGTAGTGTTTAAATAAAGGTCCCCACAGTCAGTCTGTCTGTGTTCAGATCATAACTCTGTCACTGAATGACCATATTCAAATCGCTCAAACTCTTTATACTTCACTGTAAAATGGAATAATAATAAAAATTCACTTTATAAGGGTGATGAGAAAATGATATTCATCAAATAAAGTAAAGTACTGAGAATTCTTGGCACATGAAAAACACTCTGGAAGCATAGTAATTATTATTATTAGTGAATGAGATCAGAGACTGCTTCTCTGTGATAATTTTTCTCTTTAACCTTCAGGATCTTGTCTCTCCTTTTGCTACAGTGAACTATAAAAGCATTGCATATTACTGGAGGTTGATTTCAACAAATGTCATGTAAGGTATGTTTGAGGCTCGTAAACTTCAATCATAAAGTCAGGTAGAAATGCTAGCTCACTTCAAAATGGATAAAAACTACAGTTTAATGAAATTGCTCTTCACCTTTCCCCATCATTTTTATATGAGACTTTTAAATTCTCTTCAGGTGTCTAGCTCCAAAGAATGTTATATCCCGGCTTCAAATAGCCTTAAATACTTAATAAATATTATGAAAACAATATCTTCACACTTTAACTTGGTTCTCATTTCACATTTCTCATGAAAGAAGTCTCAGTTTACTCTCCCAATAAAAGCAATAATAATCTCAAGATCTAAGAATCAATCTTGGTTTTCCAAACAATCAATTATTGATTTGGCAATATCTTATGAATTATAGTTAGCCTCAGCTACTGGAATGTAAAAACAACTTTATGGTTTGGAAACTATCTCTCAAATTCTTATGTTAAAAGTTTGTATTGCATCTGACCCTCACAAAATTTCACCCAGAGCAGCATGCATTATTACATTGTATTACAGATGACACAAGTTAGGTGATCTGCACAGACTCCCAGGACAAAGTAGTAAAAGAACAAGAACTGTTCTTGCCACAGTGTGTCTGGCACACATCAAGAGAATAATAAATAGTTATTGATTGAGTAGCTAGATGAAGGTAATATAACTTCATAATTTAACACACATGCTATTCATCCTACTTACAAGGGACATAGAGATCACCTAGAGCAGAAAAAATAAAACTGCTGAATGACTTTATAGGAGTCATAGAGCCAATTTCATGGTGAAATAAAGGTAAGGGGAAAGGCTTTGGATTCACAGTCCTTCACAATCTTTCCAAAGCCAGCTGTCATTGGTGCACCCAGATCTCTCTGAGGACTTCACATCTTCATGTAAATAAATGAAGGTAGACCTGAATATTACCTTGTGAACTTTTATTTGTCAGGAGGTGAGAAATTAGGAACACTGTTGTCTTTGCAATATATATCTTCTTGTTCCCCCCAAAATGCATTTTTCTGAGAAAAGTACTCACATACAGACACACACACACAATTGCCTTCTAAATCTCCCACCATCTCAAGATCATATATATAAACAAAAATTTCTTATAAGCTTTACATATTATACAGCATAAGCAGTAGTATTTTAATGTCTAAAATAATACTTTTTTGTGTTATATAATATACTGGATAAAATGAGAATTATTTTCTCACATAAAACATATCCTCTGGAGGGTTTGCTTTATTTATTCATTTAACAAACATTTTTTGAGTTAGAAACCAGTGATTCTCCAAATAAATACTGGCCCTACTGTGTAGCACAGGGAATGCTTCTCAATATTGTGTAATAACCTAAATGGGAAAATAATTTGATAAAGAATAGATACATGTATATATCTAACTGAATCACTTTGCTGTACACATGAAACTAACACAACATTGTAAATCAACTATACTCCAATATAAAATAAAAAATTTTTTAAAAAGAAAAAATTACCAGTCCTCAAAGAAATTACATTGTAACAGAAACAGATATAATGATAAGATAATATACATTTATGACAAGGGCTTCATAGGACATAATTTAAGAAATGTGATAGAGACTTTGAAGAAGATAATACGTGAGCTGAAACATACATTTCAAGTGGAAATTTCCTATGTAGATGTTTGGAAAGAGGGTTCTGCAGGCAGAAGAAACAGCAAGTGTAAAGGCTGTAAGATGGGAATGAACTTGGAATGTTCAGTGGGCTATAAATAAAGGACATTGTAACAAGCAGGATCTTCATAAAGACTTTGCATTTTACTAACATGTGGCAAAGGAAGTGGGAAAAGTGTTTTGGTGTGGGGAGAAGATCAAGGGCAAAAATAAGGCTGATCTTACGAGGGAATAGGTTGTAAGATCTAGAGCAAAGTATACTTTATATGGTTTACATTGTATTTCATTAGGTGACATCTTGTTCCAGTGAACTTCAAAGTGAACAGTGACCTTACTTGCAATTTTAAAAGACTACAGCTAGCAGTACAAATTAAAATGTAATGCTGTTTTGGTGTAAAAATCTTTATCTGGGTCCTGCTCATGGGATGGGTCAAGCGAAACCTGAGTAGTGTCAGTAACAGGCTCTATTAAGTTAGAGGGACTAACTAGAAAGACATGGGCTTTTTTTTTTTTTTTTGGTAGAAAGATGAGCAAACTGGGGCAGCATTGCTCACAGAAACCTGTGGTCTCTAGTAGGAAAAATCTACAATATAATGAAGGAGAGGAGCCAGAACCTAATATAGGAGGCCAAGTCATAGGCTTGTGATCCCCAAATAAGAAATGAAATCAAAAGCTAAGAGATTAAGAATAGGTTGAAACATAAGAGCAAACATAACTTACTACAACGGATATGAAAGGTGAGGAGTTGGAGGTTATATCTATGTGTTGTTGATACTACCATCCAAGGTGACCCTGAGAATATCAGGAGGCCTGTAGGAGCAGAAGAGATGATTGCACCAAGTTCAGATGATTAAAATTGTAGCATATATGCCTATTCCATTGACTGTTCCATTGGAAAATTTGTCTTGCCTAAACAATGTTGACTGAAAATGAACTATTAACTTGATGCTGTTCATTATTTATTTTCGGCGTCTGAGTTCAGCCATTACTCAGGAATTTGTCTATTATGTCAACATATACTTCGTGACTGTTATAGATCCAACTTTTACATATATACTGTAAGAGGAGCCATGATATGAATGCAGTGAATAAAATAACTATCATTACTTCCTGCATTATCTAAGCATTGAAAATCTACATTTCAAAGCCATGTTAGCTTTGAGTGCTGGCCAAGACCTGCCTGACCTTGTCACATTAGCTCTATTTCCATTGTCTAATGATAATATAAGAAAACAAAAATATATTTAAATTGTTCAATGCCATCTGGAATATTTCACTCCTGACACAGCACCCAGTGCCATGATCTCTTATTCTGTAGTGAGAGAAGGGAAGGGGCATCCAAGATTATAACAAAGAATCAATAGGAAGGGAAATCTGAGCCATTACTTCATTTCTTTTTATTGATATATCTTGTCAATTTCTTTCCCTGACAAAAGAGAAACAACATTTTCACCTAAGTCATTTATTCAAAAAACTTTTTTTTGTGTGTTCCTTCTAATGTGTCAGGGATTGTGTCATGTGCTAGCTATACAGTTCTGAAAAAAATAGGCAACTTATTCATATGTATATACATATAAATTAAAATTAATGATAAATTATATGAAGGAAACAAACAGGATCAATCATCGAAAGTAATTAAGTGGGGAAAGGGCAAGAATCTAGCAACTCAGGCAAGCAAATAAAAGGGACCATTTTGAATATAAGGTTACCATTCAGCTTAGCTCCCTCCCGTCCACTTAACAAAGCCCCTCCATTCTAGTTCTTATCAGATTTTTATTTTGTCTTGGACAACTTGACAGGGCAAGATTAATGAGAAGGAGGTACTTGTTTGTCCTATTGCTTATATATTGCCAGTTGCTGCTCTTACTGTTGCCTTTTAAAAAATCTCTTGATATGACCAGAGAGAGATTTCTTTAACTGCTTTTCTAGCAATAGACAATCTCATGTTAAGGATAAATTTTATACCACATATGAGTAGAAAACACAGAGGTGGGCATTGGTAAGGATCAAAGTCATAGTCACTACTCTCAAGAAATTGACCACAAGGGCTTTATAGGAGACAAGAAATAGGATGGGATGCAATATGCAGGTGTATTCCTGATATCATATATAAAAGGCAGTAGTTTTGCTGGGAGTATACTACTTTGACAGGAAGAGACAACAGACTTTGCTGCTTCATTGATCCATGGGTACAGTGAAAGGGTAAACTCCACATATGCCAGTTTGTCCAGGTATATAGCTTTAGCACCTAATCTCTGTCTTCATCTCTCTCATCCCAAAGACCATATTTCATATCTTGAAGTGGATGTTTATGTGTTATTGTCTTACTAGGGTCTATGCATGTCCCCAGTTACCACTGAGTTACCATGAGATTTTCCCAAGGTTGTATGTCTCTCTTCATTTTTGCACCTGGGGATGTCTTTGTCATTTTTACTCAATTTTGTATCATTTTTAAACCTTGTCAGCAATTAAAAATATTTTTTAGCAGTGGGATTTGGGGGTTAGATGGGAATTAGAGATGGTTGTCCGCCTTGGGATGTAAACCTAAAGAAAAAAATAGTCTGCAATAAATGCTGGAGAGGGTGTAGAGAAAAGGGAACCCCCCTACACTGTTGGTGGGAATGTAAATTGGTACAAACACTATGGAGAACAGTATGGAGGTTCCTTTAAAAACTAAACATAGAACTACCATATGATCCAGCAATCCCACTCCTGGGCATATATCTGGAGAAAACCATAATTCGAAAAGATGCATGCACCCCAGTGTTCATTGCAGAACTATTTACAATAGCCAAGACATGGAAGCAACCTAAAAGTCCATCGACAGAGGAATGGATAAAGAGATGTGGTACATATATACAATGAACTATTACTCAGCCAAAAAAAGAATGAAATGATGCCATTTGCAGCAACATGGATGTACCTAGAGATTATCATACTAAGTGAAGTAAATCAGAGAGAGAAAGACAAATACCATAAGATATTACTTATATGTGAAATCTAAAAAAATGATACAAATGAACTTATTTACAAAATAAAAACAGACTCACAAACTTAGAAAACAAACTTATGGTTACCAAAGGGGAAAGGTGGGGGAAGGGATAAATTAGGAGGTTGGAATTAACATATATACACTACTGTATTTAAAGTAGATAATCAGCAAGGATCTCCTGTATAGCACAGGGAACACTACTCAATACTCTGTAAGGACCTATATGGGGAAAGAATCTAAAAAAGAATGGATATATGTATATGTATAACTGAATCACTTTGCTGTATACCTGAAACTAAAATAACATTGTAAGTCAACTATACTCCAATATAAAATTTAAAAAATATTTTAAAAAAGAAAAAAAGTTTCCTTTATAGTGAAATAGAAGTAATAATGCCAGTTTCACAGATGTTTGAAAGCATAGTTATTTTTTGCATGTGAAAGTGCTTAGAATATTATGATATACTATGTTAATAGAAAATGTTGATATTGTCACTTACAATCACATCCAAATAACTCCTACCACTTAACAGAGCCCAGAGGAAATAAGAGTTGTATCAGAAATTGAGTGGAGGTACACGCCTATCTGAGAAACACAGAAGCCTACATCACAAGAGGAGTCATTTGTAATAAAGAAGGTTGTTGCTAATAGAAAGATGGCAGGTTTCTAAGAAGGACATGTTCCACTTTAGAGTGACCCTAGAGTATATTTCCTTGCCAGCAAAGTATCATGATTGAAATCATGTCAATTCAAGGGGAAAATGTAAGATATGTCTCTGAATTCCAGTGTTCAGAATATATGATGAAACACATTAGCTCCTAAAAATCAGACTGAGTGTGTATTAAATGGCACGTCATAATGGAGTTTATGTTAGGTAATTGCGTTTGAAAATTAATACGTGTTTGTGTAGGGAACGAGTGTAGGCTAGGAGGAAAGGGAGAATCTAATCAGGTAAATGATGACCAGAACCACATGTAAACATTGTGTTGTGATCTCTCTTGTTTTCATAGGCGTCGCAGCTGAAAGCAATGAAAGAGACGGTACAACTCTGCCTCTCAACTGTTTTCCATGACCAACCTCCTCCCCCTTTGAATCTCTTCAAGCCGAGTCCAACTCGGATATCAATTCCATCCATGCCAAATGACACTAAGATTGCAGATGCAAGGACAAGAAGCAAGGTACACTTTATTTGTGCTTTGAAAAGTAAAATCGAGTAAGGTACTCACTTTACTTCATTCTGTATTATCATCAAAGTGAATCCAAGTAAGATATCAAATTCATTGAAAAATCAGGAAGTAAATGGAAGATAGTAACCCAGTTTGTAAAGTCTTCATAGTCACTTGGAGAATGTTGGAAAACAACTTTTCTTTAGTAGAGAGCCAGCTGTTTCTTAGGCAGGATTATTATTATTATCATTATTTTACAATAGTTAAAAGAAAATGTCTTGTATTACATTCCAGTATACACCAGAGGTCTAATATGGAAAATACTTTCTCCTAAGGTATAACCACCATCCTTACAAAAGTGGATACGTTTTTCAGAAATTAAGTCTGTAGTTCTCAACATTGCCTGTACATTAGAATCACTTGGGATACGTCTTTTAAAAAAATCCTGATACTTGGGACTCACCCTGGACCTTTTAAAACAACTTCTTTCTGGTTTGGTCCAGTCATCATTAGTTTTTAAGAGCTCCTTAGGGGATTTTGAGATCAATTGACTTCAGCAAATCTTCCTTGCAAATCCCTACCACCACCCTACTTTAGACAGGACAAAGGGGGCATTTCAGTTCTGCTTCTGTTTCAATCATCAGAACCTTCAATCTGCAGGCTCTACATTTAAATAAATCTTGGTAAACTGAAATAGTTATTGCAGAAAGGAGTTTAGTTTCAGGCAGTATACTTGAAAGTGCTGGTTCTCTTATTACATGCCTCAGGATCACTTGCTATTAAAATAAATGTTATAGATACCAGTCCAACTTCTAAAGCAAACCTCCAGTGGACTGGGGGAGGGTGGGCAAAAACCCCTGAGAACCACTGTTACAAGTACCTAATGATGCATTACATCTGGGGCTTTCTTACTACTTGTTTCTGTGATTCCTTATATTTGGATGAAAGGGGATATGGACAAATTGTAGATTAGGGAAATACTATTTTCAGATGAAGAGTCAAAACTAAGTAAAACAAAATAAATCTTCTAATGTTCTGTTTTTGTCTGTAACTGGTCGATTTCTCGATGACACATTAATCTGTATAATCTCGTCTTTCTGTCAAAATCATTTTAAAATATGTATTTCCATTTCATATTATTCTCTTGTTTTTTATTACATCCTGAAGGATCTCAAAAAATTTTAGGCCAATATTTTTCTCCTTTATACCTTTCCGAACCTTCTTTGAAAACTCTAGGTCTACAGTATTTTTTAAATTCAACCAAACTCAGGGAAGAAATTTGCATAATAATGTATTTTAGTTATGTTGAGGAAAAATCCTGGGTAAATTTATTGAAACAGGTCATTGATTGAATGCACAGCTACCCACACAATCTCCCCCACCTGCCAGGAAGCCACATACTGCCCCCACTTCATGTTAGTCTAAGGGAGGAGCAAAGATTCAGCCTTAAGTCCAATGACTTTGGGAAAAGCAGCTTTGTAATTTTATGGGCGCATTACACTTGTCTCCAACTCAAAATACATTTATTTAAGCCCATTATTAAAACTGGGCTCTTTATGACCCTGAATGTGTAGAGGAAATTACTGATTGTTACTTTAACTGATTTACTATCAATAAACATATGTCCTGTCATTGAGCTAAATAATAAATATTTATTATTTCTCTTGGCTTATCACAGGAAAACATAGGAAGCATTTAGATGCACGTGTCTTAGAAACTGCTCATTTTTCAAAAAATAATAACAGAAATCCAAAATGTTTAAGATAAAGTTCAATAAATCTAAGTTGATGTACTGTAGAGCATTTCATTTTACAGATTAGCATTAAAAGCTTCTCTGGGAGCTTCCCTGGTGGCGCAGTGGTTGAGAGTCCGCCGGCCGATGCAGGGGACTCGGGCTCGTGCCCCAGTCCGGGAAGATCCCACATGCCGCAGAGCGGCTGGGCCCGTGAGCCAAGGCCGCTGAGCCTGTGCGTCCGGAGCCTGCACTCCGCAACGGGAGAGGCCACAACAGTGAGAGGCCCGCGTACCGCAAAAATAACAAACAAAGAAACAAACAGAAAAAAGCTCTCTGGCATTTACGTTTTGCTCATAGTCTTTATCTTTTCAATAGTGGTGGAAATTGTATTTTATGTATACTTGGATTTTGAATCTCTATGCAGGCACCTCACAGATAATATTTGAAAAATCCTGAATAATAAAATGTGATAAGGGTGTATGTAAAAGAAGCAAACTTTTCAGTCATGAAACAGTTTTTCTCTGAATACCAAAAACATAACTTTTAAATGAGGACATTTAACTTCTAAGTCTTCAGAGTTGGCTAATTATAGCCACAGTGATATAATGTACCTAACTGGGAGCTGACTGGGAGTGTGTGTGAGTACATCACTTAACCTCTCAGTTTCCTCAGTGCCTATCTCAGAGCATTGTGACATGAGCATTACAAATCATAGTTTTTCTTATTTTCCATGATATATGTGATATATGGCTATTCTCATCTACATTTCTTTAAAATCTTCACCTCTTCTTTGAAAGGAGAAGGGTATTTGAATGGTTTTTCCTGGAATCTGTGAAACACATCCAAGTAAGCAATTTTCAACCTACATTTGGAAAAAAGCAATATAGCCCAAAAAAGTCATTTCATTTTTATTTTCTCTTCCAGAAGATTGGATAATGCAGACAGATTTTTTTTATTGCATCATGCATGTGTGTGTATATGTCTATACATGAATACATATATACATACACATGTATACATATAAATTATATATATATATATTCACTGTGGATTTTAAAAGTCACAAATTTCATTAGGTAGGCAGTTCAATATTATGAGAATTTATTGATGAAAACTTAAAAAATAATTTACATGTTGGTACTTTTTAAAATATTCTGGAGCATGTGTCTGCTACATAATCTTTTAGTCCTACAGCTTAAGTTTCTGCTGAGGAAACTCAATCAGGTTTTTCAGCCTCCTTTCCTTCACTGCATTCTCCATTGCTGTCATGCCTACTCTATGATTCAAGTGAATTTTTTCTTGCCCTCCTAGTTAGAATTATTTTTTCCATTCTCAGTGTTCTAAGAGCACAGTGTTTGTTTATTCTGCATGGCTCTTGGTCATACCTTGAATACAGTGATGGCTGCATACTTCTCTCCCCTTAAGGGAGATGGCTGTGCTTAGCTTATGAATTTGCTCTACGTTATTGAGAATCCAAAGCAACATTGCCAGAGAATTCATTTGAAATGTCACTTGCTGCATTTCTGTTTTAGTTAGCTCAGGTTGCTATAACAAAATGTGATGGACTAGGTGACTTCAACAACATACATTCATTTCTCACAGTTTTGGAGGCTGTGAAGCCCAAGACCAGGGTGCTGCCTTGTTCATTTCTTTATGAGGGCCCTCTTCCTGGATTGTAAACAGCTGCCTTCTAGCTGTGTGCTCATATGGTCTTCTCTAGGAGTGTTTGCACAGAAAGAAAGATGGATCTCTATCTTTCTCTTCTTTATAAGGGAACTAATCCCACCATGAGGGCCCTACCTTCATGACTTAATCTAATTACCTCCAGAAGGCCCCATCTCCCAATACGATTACACTGGAGGTCAGGGCTTCAACATAAGATTTTGGAGGACACATTCAATCCACATCACTGTCCCTCTTCTCATTGGACATTTTCCTTATACGTTAGAAAATAAATATCATTGATTGCTCATTAAGTGCCAAGTATTCAGCTAAATTGTTTTCCATCTGCATGTAAGGACTATGCTCATCACTGAAGACACAAATTTGAAAGGACACAACCCTGACCTCTTGGAAATTGTAGCCTAATTTTCTGTAAAGAGAAAACAAGGAAAATATGCAAAGGGTGTGTAGTAGATCAGGACTTTTTTTTGTATTTGTTTTTTTTTAACTTTTTATTTTAGTTTTCATTTTATATGGTGTACGGTTGATTAACAATGTTAATATTGAGCAGAGTTCCTTGTGCTATACAGTAGGTCCTTGTTGGTTATCCATTTTAAGCATAGCAGTGTGTACATCTCAATCCCAAACTCCATAACTATCTCTCCCCCGCCATCCTTCCCCCCTGGTAACCATAAATTCATTCTCTAAGTCTGTGAGTCTGTTTCTATTTTGTAAATAAGTTCATTTGTATCATTTTTTAAAGATTCTGCATATTAGCGATATCATATGCTATTTCTCTTTCTCTGTCTGACTTACTTCACTCAGTATGACAATTTCTAGGTCCATCCATGTTGCTGCAAATGGCATTATTTCATTCTTTTTAATGGCTGAGTAATATTCTATTGTATATATGTACCACATCTTCTTTATCCATTCTTCTATTGATGGACATTTAGGTTGCTTCCATGTCTTTGCTATTGTAACAGCACTGCAATGAACATTGGGGTGCGCGTATCGTTTCAGACCATGTTTTTCTCCGGGTATATGCCCAGGAGTGGGATTGTAGGATCATATGGTAGTGCTATTTTTAGTTTCTTAAGGACCCTCCATACTGTTCTCCATGGTGGCTGCACCAATTTACATTCCCACCCACAGTGTAGGAGGGTTCCCTTCTCTCCACACCCTCTCCAGTGTGGATTTTTGGACGATAGCCGTTCTGACTGGTGTAAGGTGATATCTCATTGTATCAATAGTTTTCATTTGCATTTCTCTAATAATTAGCAATGTTGAACATCTTTTCATGTGCCTCTTGGCCATCTGTATGTCTTCTTTGGAGAAATGTCTATTTAGGTCTTCTGCCCATTTTTTGACTGGGTTGTTTGTTTTGACGATATTAAGCTGCATAAACTGTTTGTCCCTTGTCTGTCACATCATTTGTATTCGGATTTCCATATTCTAAATAGCTTTGATTAAAGATAAAGACTAAGGAGATACCTGGATCCAAATGCACATGAGATGATGTCTTTGTTATAAGATTATATATTTTATTATGTATAAAATACTGTTCCAACAGAGAGGTAAAGAGCAAAGATATGAGCTAAGAGATATGATTTAATTATTTTGTATAAAATGACTCTAACTGGAGTAGAAACAAGCAAACCAGTGACAATTTTACCCATCTAGGCAGATGACAGTGACCTGATCTATGGTGCAGAAGTGGAAATGGGATTCCAAATGTAATTGAGGCATAGAACTGCAGTGACCTAGTGATTAAGTGAGATGCATGAAGAGAGAAAATCAAGAATAACGCTCAGTGCTTGCAATCGTTCGCCGTGAATACAAAAGACAAGAGGAGCTTTTTTAGGAAGAACCCTAATTGGTTTGTTTTACAACATGCTAAGTATTAGACATCTTGCACACAGTCAAGTGTCCATATCCAATAGGTGTTTATACATTTAAATCTGGAACTGAGGGACAACATCTGAGTGGAGGTAAAGGACTTGGCATCATCACCATAGACAGCCACTAAATGTTGGAAATAGATTAAATTTCCTGATGAGACAATGTAGAATAAAAAGATATGAGGATCACAAAGGACACCAGACAAGAGGAATAATTTAAATGGTTTTATGTATAGTATAATAGATGAAATGCTTATGGTAAAAGTGTACCCCTTCCCCTTATCTTTTTTTGAGTTACTCTTTATTGTATATTTGAGCTGAGAACCATGACTCTTCCCTGCTTGTTTTACCAGTACAAAAAAAAAAAGAATATGGATGTCATTGTATATATTTAGAATGGTGAATACTCACTCCAGTGGTCTGCTGGAGATGGCTCATACACACTTACAAAAGCTAGCTGTTACATTTTCAGAATTTGTACTAGTCAGCTCTTAAAGTTACTATTAAATATTAATTATATACACTTAAAATTAAGGAAATCATACTAAAAGCAAATGTAAGTATCAAATATACTATATCATGCTATTATCTCTGAAGAGTCTATGTCTTGAAGATATTATGTCTTTGGGATCCATGTAGTGGAAATACCATATAATGGTATTCTACTGGTATCTCTGTCCACCTTCATGTTCATTGATGTCACCTTGGTAGATTGAAGTTGGTAGTATTTATACTATAGAAATTGGCAAACACTACAAATCAAGGTCCTCCTAACCCCCAGAGTTAGTGAATAACATGCTCCTGTGTGTGTGTGTGTGTGTGTGTGTGTGTGTGTGTGTGTGTGTGTGTTAAGCCTTTAAGATGGGCCTACTGGGCATCATTGATAATATACAAATAATACTTGATCAACATATTAATTTATCTTTGACTGTTTGTGTAGTAGAGCTAAATGCATAGTAAGTGCCCAGAAAAGGGAACATAATTATTTAAAAATCTTGTTCAATTAATGGCACATTCTGGAAAACTAATAATTTTTATATATCCATTGTACTGTTTTACTTAATTAGATTCATTTTATTATAAAATATTAAATGTGACTTTATATAACTTAGAAATTATATAAATGTAAGAGGAAGAACAGGAAATATATTACTGAGAGGTCTACCCTTTTAGGTGAAAACTATGAATTATTAATACAGCAATGTTGTTGGTGTTTACAGCTGCATGATAGAGGGTTTAAGAGCTAGGATTCACTCTATACACCAGTGTGATGATATTTACTGCTCATATTTACTGGGAGGATTAAAAAAGATGAGAAAAATGCTGGACAAAGCCAGTTGCCAGGCTCCTCCCTTCCTCTCTCCTCCTCCCCCTCAGGGCTGGTATCTCCGCAGGACAGGATGCAGAGGAACCTAAGCTCAGCTGCCTGGGTCTCTGCTCCTCTCCGCCTTGGTCCCTCTCCTGGGACAGGGGCCTCAGGAGAGAGGATGTGGCTGCTGCCTGCACCAGGCTCCCACAGGTCTTATGGCTTAGGGAGATGGCTGAGTTGATCCCCCTCCCATCACGGGGTCATCTGCTTCCTGGGCTGAAACTCACCAATCACCACATCAGGGCAGGGAACTATAAAAATAGAAAAGGCTTGTGTTTCTGTCCCAAGTGTTCCAGCCAAGACTCTTGAGGGCCCAGAGGGACTTCTGCCTATGTAATTAGGCTGTGCTTTTCATTTATATCCAAGAAATCGTGTATAATGAACATAAATACAAGGAAAAAAAAATTTAGAGAGAGAGATAAGATTCACTAGTCAGGGGGCTTCCCTGGTGGCGCAGTGGTTGAGAGTCCGCCTGCCGATGCAGGGGACACGGGTTCGTGCCCCGGTCCGGGAAGATTCCACATGCCGCGGAGCGGCTAGGCCTGTGAACCATGGCCGCTGAGCCTGCACGTCTGGAGCCTGTGCTCCGCAACGGGAGAGGCCACAGCAGTGAGAGGCCCGCGTACCGCAAAAAAAAAAAAAGATTCACTAGTCAGACTAAGTAAATATATTTTTTCTACAACTTTCTAATTTTGAAATCTTGATCAACTCAACTTCTCTGAGACTAAGCTTCCATATATATAAAATG
Organism: Physeter macrocephalus; assembly: GCF_002837175.3. Lineage (NCBI taxonomy): Eukaryota > Metazoa > Chordata > Mammalia > Artiodactyla > Physeteridae > Physeter > Physeter macrocephalus. The sequence goes on from NC_041229.1 coordinate 78,062,992, forward strand.
AAGACAATAACAGCACCAACCTTACAGAACGGTTGTGAAGATTAAATAAGAAAATTAACATACAGCATTTAGCATATGTAGTAGTGTCTCACACTGAGAAACAGTCAATAAGTATATGAAATAAGTACTGTATCTGGAGATGAGGATAACACTTTGAGAAGATTTAAAGAAGGATTTTGGTAGGATATTAATTAAAACAAAAACTATTTACCTTGTTTTATTGTGCAGATGTAAGAACACATTTATTCAAATAAGTACAACTACAGCTTTTTTAGCATAAAAGTATGGATGAGTCCTCACAATACATTTGATGTCAGTGATCACAATTGTAAATGCTGTAAAGAAAGGAGAAAATTGAAAGAGAGCAGAAATGAGAAGCAATTCAGAAAAGTAGTGTAGATTAATAAAATGATGAAATTGTGTTATGAAAGCTCGTTATTTCATTTCCACCCCAGGCAGTCACCATCTTCTCTCTTTGTTTTTCTTTCCATGCAACTCACTGCCTTGGATTTAGCTGCAGTTGACATTGGTAAAGGTCACAAGCATGGCATCAACTTAATTGGACAAGGATGATTTGTTAATTTTTTTTCTCCAGTTTGGCAGAAATGCCAAAGTCATTTTAGGGCAGCAGGCAACAGTGGCCCTATCCAGGAGCTTGAAGGCATCCAAGCGAAAATTGCATTCTGCTTGGTGCCCGGAGGTTTAGAGCAAGGTGGATTTGTATTTCACTTCTTCTGCCTAAAATCTGTTGCAAAGTAATTTCTAAGGACTCTCAAAACAGTGCACCTGAAATCATCATAGACCAAAGGGTCTCAACCTAGGCTGCATTTTTTTGTGTGTGTGGTACGTGGGCCTCTCACTGTTGTGGCCCCTCCCGTTGCAGAGCACAGTCTCCGGACGCACAGGCTCAGTGGCCATGGCTCACGGGCCTAGCCTCTCCGCGGCATGTGGGATCTTCCCGGACCGGGGCACGAACCCGTGTCCTCTGCATCGGCAAGCGGATTCTCAACCACTGCGCCACCAGGGAAGCCCGGCTGCATTTTTTTTAATCATTGGAAGCATCATTTACATCTGATGTCAATACTTACATTTTAATATAATCCAGCAGAAGTACAGGCTAGTTTGGGGGATTATTCAAAGCTCCCAGATTATTTATATTTACAGCCAAAGTTGGAAACTATTAAAATCCTTACTCTAGGAATAGGAAAGGAATTGAAGAAGTAAGCCTGCCCTTTTCCTCCACTTTCCTGCTTCTAGAAGAGATTTCCCAACGAGACTAAAGGTTTTCAATTTTAGACAGATCTGTTTCTCTATCAGCTGTCTGTCCTTAGCTAACCATTTAGTTATCTATAACACCAACCAGTTGTTTGTGTTCTTTCCATGCTAAAAATATATGTTTGTTATGTCCAGGATTATTGTTAGAATAAAAATGAAAACATGAGTCTAAAACATTTATATAAAATATAACATTACATCTAAGAAATTTTGTTTGGGTTTCATTTTTGGTCCTAGGAGGTCATAATTGCTTGCTTAATTACTTCCCAGCAGATATGGCATATATGTGTCAAGGAAGTTAAGTCTAAGTTAAAATTATAACATATTTCACATGTTACTATATAAACATACATATTACATATGCATATAAATATTTTCAACTAACATTATAAATTATGATATATATTTAATCTAGTAAATATACAAATTGAAGCAACAAGGGCCCTTTGATGCTTTCTTTCTATTACTGGTGTGCATATTTGTACCCTGGCATGGTCTGAAACCAGATTTTCATTTATTCTTCATCCTTGGTACATGTATAATAAGAATATTACTGATAGAAATTGATTAGTTGGATACCTCTATGAACTTCTTTTAAAGACATGTTAGCAAATGATATAATTCATTTAATCCTTCTGAAATTAAAATAAAATAAGAACAAAACATTTTTGGTAGAAATGTTAATTTACATACATCTAGGAAGACATATTGATATTCAGAGAAAACACTACTGAATATCTTTTATGTTAAGAATGACCACCAGTTTCCATTTTCCTTTTTTTTCTTTTATAATTGAGATTTTAATGGTTATACAATATTACATTGTATTGATTAATGGAGTTTTATCGTCTATTTTAAACTCAGGTAACATGAGTCCTTGAACTTTGTTCTTTTTTTCAAAATTGTTTTGGCTATTCTAGTTCCTTAACTTTAGCATATACACTTTATTTTTTTTCTTTTATAATTGAGATTTTAATGGTTATACACATTTCTTAATGTTTGTAATGAAATTTAAAAAGGCATACAGTTGTAATTCTTTTTTAAGCAGTTATTCCAGTGACTTTCCGGCCTGAAATTTGTATGCAAATTTTTCTTAAGAGTATATCAAGTACCAATATCTTCAAATGTTGATATACTGTTATATTGTAACGCTCACGAATTTACAGTTTAATATAATATACACTACAGACTCAATTATTCAATCTTTCATAGCACATTAACAAAGTTACTAGGGAAATTGGACTACCACTACCAAAGATGTTACAGAGTACATGTAAGTCTGACAGGAAGAGCCAAGATCAAAGAGTGGTTTTCTTTAGGAAACAGCTATACTAAAAAACATGAGAATAGAAGTAATTTAAAATGTTCAAAACATATTCAATGCACAACTGTGACTCCAAATTGTCATTTAGTATGCTGAGTATTATAGGATATAAAAACTACTGCCCCACCTATGGATGTTAAACTAATACTCAAGACAATCAAAACCCCCTGTATTCAATATGCTGCTCTTTTTTGGTTGTCCCAAAACAAACAAATAAAAACATCACCACCACCACCACCAACAACAACACCAGCAAATAATTTCACCTCTTAAAAACAAAGCATTTACGCTTAAAAAAATGTGATAAGGTGAGATTCCCTCCTTCTTAAAAATGTTTCTAGAGCTACTAAAAATCTTGCATTTAAAAAATAATTGATAAAAATATTCTCCTGGGGCTTCCCTGGTGGCGCAGTGGTTGAGAATCTGCCTGCCAATGCAGGGGACACAGGTTCGAGCCCTGGTCTGGGAAGATCCCACATGCCGCAGAGAAACTGGGCCTGTGAGCCACAACTACTGAGCCTGCGCGTCTGGAGCCTGTGCTCCGCAAGAAGAGAGGCCGCGATAGTGAGAGGCCCGCGCACCGCGATGAAGACTGGCCCCCACTCGCCGCAACTAGAGAAAGCCCTCGCACAGAAACGAAGACCCAACACAGCAAAAATAAATAAATTAATTAATTAAAAAAAAATTCTCCTGGATTGTACAAGAAGGAAGACAGGAACCACTGACATGATATGGTATACATGCTATTAATCAGACTTGGCGTCTTTCTCCCTGCTTCATCAGAGGAGATGGACTCTCCTATTTAGTTTCTCCGTTTTCTGCAGCTAAATATTCTTTATTATCGTGATTAGCCACTTGAGCCTCTTTACCTTTTTTTTGCACTTTTTTCTGGTGAAGATTCATCCGTTCCAGCCACCTTTTTTGGCTGCATCTACACTTTTGCATTAGAAGGTTAAATGACACCATCACCACTCTCCTCTTGCGATGCTTGATCACCACTCCCTTTGACAGACCAGACCTTCCTCTTGGGCATCCTGGTGAAGAGGGCCCCTGCTGGATGCCTGGGGCCTGGATGCATTGGGGGCCTTCATGTGCTGGGTGGCTGGACCACTGCCACTCCTCTGGCTGCCTGAGTGGCTGGGTTACATGGCAGAAATGGTGGAAGAACCAACGGATGACTTGTTCCATTTTCTTTTCCTATATTTTCATTAGAATTTCTTGAATGCTCATCAAATAGTAATGACTTTCGTGGTGCCTTCAACCCAACAACTCATCACCAGTTAGCTGTTCATAAGTAAGACAGATCCCAATATCCCCTCCATTGATTATCAATACAAGGGGCATTTTTTCTTTTAACACTAGATATTCTCATCTAACCTTTCTTTTGTCTCTTTAGATGCACTAAAATCTTAATCCTAAAAAAAAAAAAAAACTATCCATAAGAGATATTTCCTTATAACTCTTACAGAAGAAAAGGACGTCTATATGGAATTTAATCAACTTGCTATGATCATTTTGTTGACAGTACTTTTTTCCTCTCTGGAAATTATTCATTCATTTAATTATATATCTTGCAGTAACTGGGAATCTACTAGAAGATTTTTAACAAGGGAAACCTGATGAGATTACAATTTTAAGAAGATAATTCCAGTAGTAACAGAGAGAAAGATTAGGAGGACAAGATAATAGAAGCAAACAAAATTATTGGGAGAATAATATTCTTGGTAAGAGCCATGTGACAGTAGCAGTGGGAAAGGAGGGGGGGATGGATTTGAGAAATGCAAAGGACATGAAATTTGAAGGAATTTGTGAGGAAGTGAAGGTGGGAAGACTAGATGATTATGTTAAGGAACTTGGCTGAGAAGAAGAGGAGAGTGGACAAATGGATGGGGGGCTCCTTAGTAGGATGACAGGGGATTGTGTACTTGTTTAGTAAGAGAGAAAGGGAAGAATGAAAAAAGGTAATGAAGACAAAAGTTGAGATATGTAATAAGGATTTTAAATTCCAGAAGAAGCATCAAGGAATATAAATATGATCACAAGGTGAAGAGGTGGACATGGAGAGGAGTAGGGACATAAACTTCTGAGTGGAGAGATAAGTTGGTGATGATGAATGAAGGTGTGGATAAATTTTGATTTATGGAGGGGAGTTCAAAAACGGTGATATACCCCATGGCCTGCAGTTTACCAGTGAAAATTAGGTCCTTACTGACTCTGGAGAAGCCTTTTGTCCCAAATGCCTTGGAAAACCTTATCCGCCTCCTCTCAAATGCACGCTAGCTCCAATTTCTAAATTCCCTCTGTAACACTCCTGTTAGTGTCCTGCTATGTTTTCCAATCTTGGTGGGAAGAGGAGGACTTCCTTAAGAGAGACAAAGTTAGAAAACAGGAGAGCCAATGAAACGAAGTGCTGCTTCAAACAAAACATAGCAAAATAAAAGTAATCATTATACTGAAAATGATAGAGTAAAATTAAAAATAAACTCTAAAGAAGGGTAGTAAATTTATGTGTATTCAAGTCAATTTAATTTACTATAGGATTAAACTCACCTAGAATTTACTAGTCTCCAGTGTGCTGAAGCTAACTAGGGTTACATTCTAATCTGTTCTGTCTAAATAGCATCATAGTGCATGTAGAGAGAAGCTAAACAAGCTTTTTCAGAGGCAAGCTTATGCTTCTTTCCAATGGTCCTTTTCAGGCATTAACAAGCTCTATTAGGTGGGCACCCTGAATTTGCTACCTTCTCTCTTTAACATCACTGTCCTGGAAACCTGTGTTGCAATCTGTGGCTAAATATCAGATACCCAGTGCCAAGAACCATGTGTGTGAGAGCACAGAATTTGGAATTCAATAGACCAATGCACAGAATTTGGAATTCAACAGGCCAATTGTAAATCCTGGCTTTTGCCAATTATTTGTGAGATGTTGAGAAACTGAACCAAAGACTATGATTAGTCTTTTGTGAGATAGAGCTAACAATATAAAACAATGAGCCTAATAAACTTAAATGTTGAATTTATAGCAAGTAGTATATCTAGTGTTTAAGAGCAAAGACATTAAAGGCAAATTGCCTGGATTTGAATTTGTACTCTGCCACTAATAGCTGTGTAACAGATGCAACTTTTTTTTTTTTTTTTTTTTTTTTGCGGTACACGGGCCTCTCACTGTTGTGGCCTCTCCCGCTGTGGAGCACAGGCTCCGGACGCGCAGGCTCAGCGGCCATGGCTCACGGGCCCAGCCGCTCCACGGCATGTGGGATCTTCCCGGACCGGGGCACGAACCCGCGTCCCCTGCATCGGCAGGCGGACTCTCAACCACTGCGCCACCAGGGAAGCCCCAGATGCAACTTTTTAGACCAACTCGTCACTAGTAACAGGGGAATAAAAATACCATTTTCTTCAAAAGCTTGTTATAAGAATAAGCTAAATATTATTATTTTCAGACTTATTTGGTATAAAAAGATATTGTTGTTGTCCATCTCTGCAGAAGTGTCTATCACACGATTCTACATGGAGTTTGACAATAAGAAAATAATTTGAGCATTCATCAAAAGAATGCCCACAAAAGAATTTCCAAAAGCAATAGGAGACATACTGTCTTTATATTTGCTAAAAGTGATTATATACTTTGTGCCAGAACTGACGAAAGATCAGAGAATTATTTTTCATCTTGATCTACCCTCAGTGCACTGTGAATTAGATTTAAATGTTTCAAGAAAATTAGAAGTAGTAGCCTTGCTTTTTATTACTATATGAAACATATTGATATTCAGGATTTCAGGAGATCATAGACAGTGTTTTTGAGTTCCCTAGAGTGCTGATGTTAGGCTTTCCCATGGCATCTATGGCCCTCTTTGGTCTCCTCTTTATGAAAGCAAGAATATTTCCTGAGTGTTTGCAGCTACCTAACCTAGGAAATTATTCACATCAATTATACTCTAAGAGCAAACTTTTCCCTTTTGTAGGCTATTGCATGGATTCCAATTTATGTTTCCAATTGTTCAATAATAATAATGATGATAGTGAGAAATTTAATTTGCAAAGTTCTTTATGGCTATTGGCCATAAGATGTTTTATTAGATCATCACAATATGTAGAGCAGATCTTACTATAACCATTTTACTTAAAAAGGATCTTAAACATGAACCCAGGTTTCTTATGCCAAGTCTACTGCACCAAACCGCTCTCTCAAAATGTACATTACTTAGAATCTTAGAGATATGCTAACAAAAATGGATGAACATTTAAATATGCACTGTTTCTTATGTTACCACAACACAAAGTTTATAGAGCACTCATTCTGTGACTGACTTACTGCTAAGGGCTTTGCACAAGTTTTCTCAGTTAAAGTAAAGAAGAACATTGTGAGGTGGTACAGTATTCCGATGTTATAAGTGAGAAAACTAAGGCTCATGGAGGCTAGTAACCCATCTTAGGTCTCAAAACTAGGTCATTGGCAACAGAGGTTTTTTGGTTTGCTTTTAGTTACTTGAGGTAAAATTAGTATATAACATATTAGTTTCAGGTGTAAACATAATTTGTATATAGTGTATATACTACAAAATGATCAGTACAATAAATCTAGTTACCATTTATTACCATGCAATTAACTTCCTATACCCAGTTCTCCCATCCCACCCGCTTCCACTGGCAACCACCCGTCTGTTCTCTGTATCTATAAGCGTGTTTGTTTTTATTTTGTTTGTTTCTTTGTTTTTAGACTCCACATATAAGAGAGATCATGTGGTATTTGTCTTTCTTTGTCTGACTTATGTCACTTAGTATATTGTCCTCAAGGTCCATCCATGTTGTTTCAAATGGCAAGATTTTATTTGTTTTTTACGGCCAAATAAAATTCCACTGTATATGTACCACATTTTCTTTATCAATTCATCTGTCAATGGTCACTTAGGTAGTTTCCATATCTTGGCTATTGTAAATAAATAATGCTGTTAACAAATATAGGGGTGCATATATCTATATATCTTTTCAAATTAGTGGGTTTTTAAAAATTTTTTTGGATTAATAGCCAAAAGTGGAATCACCGCACCGTATGATAGTTCTATTCTTAATATTTTGAGGAATTCCCATACCATTTTCATAATGGCTGCACCACTTTATATTCCCACCATCAGTGTATGAGGGTTCCCTTTTGCCCATGTGCTCTCCAACAGTTGTTATTCCTTGGCTTTTTGTTAATAGCCTTTCTAATACTTGTGAGGTGATATCTTATCATGGTTTTGATTTGCATTTCCCTTATAGTTATGCTGAACATCTTCTGGTGTGTCTGTTGACCATCAGTATATCTTCTTTGAAGGAATGTCTGTTTAGAATCTCTGAACATTTTTTTTTTTGTATTGAATTGTTGGGTTTTCTTGCTACTGAGTTGTTTGAGGTCTTTATATATTTTGGATACTAACCTCATATGATATATGGTAATGCATGTACAGCACAGTCACAAGTACTCAGTTAGTGTTAGCTTCTTATGGTAGGTAAGAGATTATCAGCTGAGCCTATATTTCCATTATATAAAAAAAATTAAAATCACTGATGCTTCTGGAAATTTACTAATGATGCCACTAAATTTCACATAATTGTTGATGTTTTAATTCAGAACAGCAAACTCCTAGGGGGTGCTGGGGCATATCTTCATTATTAGAGTTCCTCTAATGCTCATCACAATACATTGTGACTAATAGCAAATGTTAGATGAATGAACAAACAAAGGAATAAATTAATAAATGAGGAATCTGGGAGAGAGAATGATCCCACATTAGCCAAATTACAATGTGTTCATGAGCAACCGTATCTGTCTCTAAGGCTGTTCACATCCATAAAATAATTCTATCATGGAGAGTAAACATATTCATTTTAATGACAGAAGTGGCTGTGAATTTTCATGTTAGACACATGTGCTTTTCATATTTCATCATTAGTCATGAGTATGCCATGAATTTCAGTACCCATGATGGAAAACAGCTTTGCCTTAATTCATCCTTCTACTTTTGTTAGTTATATCCCATTTGAGGCTACACTAGAATCAATTGAAAAGTGAGCATGGGGTTCCAGTCATTTAGTTTCCAATAGACTTTGTAAGATATTCTAATTTTATTTTTAAATAAAACATAAAAGCCGTGAATGCCTATGAATATCCTTTTCATGGATGGTGATACAACTGCCATATTTAAGTTATCTGAGACACACCAAATAGTTTTTGTTTTTGTTTTTACAAAACAGTTTTTAATTAAAAAAATAATAACCTTATACTTATTGTCCAGACCTTGATTAAAATACAGAATGTGGCTAGTGAGTCCATTGAATCCCTGAGAACCTTTAATTTTGCCACGGCTCATTCTCTATGGCTAAATTTACTAGTGGATTCTAACCTATTCCAGAATCATTCCCGATACAGGTAAAACATATGTAGGAGAACCCTCTATATCACCTGTGGCACCATAGTATCTATCAATGGATGTAGATAACAGAGACGTTCCCTGGTTGCTTTTATAAAGACACAAGGGGCAGCATTCCCTACTCCCTCTCTACAAAACTGACCATTTCTAAAACCGGTATTCACCTTATTTTCATAGATTAGGAATTCAGTTTCCCATTAATACTAGAATCGGGATCCTTCCATGAATGCCAGCCTGCTTTGCTGTGCACTTAAGAAATCCTGATTGACGTTTCCCAGGTCTCTCACTTGGGCAAAAAACAATATCCTCCTATTCCCTACATTTCCTTGAGTCCCTGACCTGAATAAGACTGTGTAATGATAATGGTGCTTTCATTATTACCTGCTCCCCGTAATATTGTTTCATCTGACTGATGTAAACCCCTTCCTACCAACCTCCCCACACAGTTACCCAGCTATGCCTAAAATTGTCACACACATCTGACATTATAAACATTGGACGCCCATCTAGAGCCATTCTTCACAACTGAGAAGATGTCCCTGTCTCCTTGAAGTGTTAATCTTCACTTCCTTCTCATTCCTCCTGCTGATGCTGCTGAACTCCAGCAATGGCCCAGTACAATTCCAACTTGCCTTACATCACTACTGAGACAATCAGAAACATGGCCTTAGTTTCATTAAGTTTTTACTTCCACGACGTTCAAAACAGACCTCCTCTAGCTTCTCCATATGCTTAATATTTCTTTGGCACAAAATAGATTAAATGTTTTAATTTTCAACTTTAAAATATGTGAAAAAAACATTCAATAAGACTATGCCTGATTTCCCAGGTTTTTTTTTTTCTTTCACTTTTGGCCATTTGCTTGTGCTTTGAGATAAACTCATATTTTGAACATATGTATGGTATCAATACTTTGTCGTATTTACATGCTCATAGACATAAGGTCGCCCAACAATAATCATTTATTATATTATTTTATTATGAAACTAATGCATATTTGTCATGGACAGTTTTAGCAAATAATGTTAATAGTAATAATACTAATAGTAGCTGGCATTTTTATTGAGTTGTGCTATACCCATAGGAACTTATTTAATCGTCACAGGTCTCTAGAAGGAAGACTTTTTATTATCCTCATTAAAATTATTTTTCTTTTGAAATAACTTTAGACTTAGAAAAACATTAAGAAAATAGTACAGAGAGTTCCTGTATATCCTTTACATCCCTCAATGTTAACATCTTAACATAGCTGTGACGTATTTATCAAAACTAAGAAACTGGCAATGGTATAATACTGTTACCAAACTACAGACCTAACTTGGGCTTCACCAGCTTTTCTACTAACATCTTGCTCTGTTTCAGGATCCAATTCAGGGCAACACATTGCATTCAGTCATCGTGTCTCAGTCTCCTCTTGTCTGACAGTTTTTCATTCCTTGTATTTCATGCCCTTGACACTTTTGAGGACTAGTGGTCAGATATTTTATAGAATGTCCCCCAATGTGGGTCTGTCTGATGTGTTTCCGTACTTAGACGGGGGTTATGGATTTTTGTGAATAATACCACAGAGGCACAGTGTTCTTATCATCATACCAGGGATATATGACATTATTGGTGATGTTAACCCTCATCACTTGGTTAAGATGGTGCCTGCCAGATTTCTCCACAATGCTAGTATTTATCCTTTTCCATACCTTATTCTTTGGAAGTGAATCACTAATTTCAGCCTATACTCAAGGGAAGCCTATTCTCCACCTACTGAAGAGAAGAGTGTCTAATATGTTACTGAGAATTCTTCTGTAAAAAATATTTGTCCTTTCTATTTATTTGTCCATCTATTTATTGATTCAATCATTTATTTATATCAGCATGGACTCGTGGATATTTATTTTAGATTTTAGGTTATAATTCAATACTATAATTTTTTTTTTCGTTTTAAATAGACTTTGTTTTTCAGAGCAGTTTTAGGTTCACAGCAAATTTAAGCAGAAAGTATGAGTCCCCACATATCCCCTCTCCTAACACACACAGCCTCCTCCATTATTAACCTCCCCCACCAGAGTGGTGCATTTGTTACAGCTGATGAACCTACATTAACACATCTTAATCACCCAAAGTCCACAGTGTACATTAGGGTTTAGTCTTGGTATTATAAATTCTATTTGTTCTGAAAGTTTACCATGACATGGATCCACCATCATACAGTATTATCCTCATTTTTCATATGAGTAAACTGAAGAACAGAGATATTAAGTTGTTCAGGGAAGGTGACACAGTTGGTTAACATTTTATGAGTGATGTAATGCATTTCTTTAAAATTCATTGCAAAATTCATTTGAATTATTTTATACATTATTTCCTTGTAGATATACACTGCAGTTGATCCATGCATCTCCTTATTTCTGATTTTTTTCCATTTTTTCCAACATACAAGTGACATTTAGATAAAAATCTGTTTTATACTCCACCATAATAATAGATTCTGTAAAGACAGAGATCCTGTTTGTTCATTTTTATGTCCTCCTTCCTTCCTCATTCACGCCTTCCACTAACCGATAGAGTAAGTGATAAATGACTGTTTGCGGAGCAAATGATTACCCAACAAGTTATTGAGCTTAAAGTTTTATCAGGCGTACCTTTGAAGCTGACATTATGGAGCCCTGATTTCTGAGGTTTCTTGAGGCTACTGTCAGAGGAAGAAATGTGAGCAGAATGGTATATTTTGGTGTCACATAATTTACCTTCTTAAAAATGACTTCAGAGTTTCACATCTTGGAATGTGGTTTTGTAGAATAATATTTAAAGCCTCATAAGGTTTTAGGGTATTTGTAGCTTCCACCTATGTTAACAGCCATCCGTGAACTGCAGCAAGCATGTGATCAAGGCTCCCGACCCTTTTGAAGATCCAATGTGTTTTCTGAAGTCTAACATTTTTATGTATAAAAATGGGAATGGCTCAACAGTAACCTTACAATGATGGGCACAGAAAGGAGAAACCACCACAAAAGGTTCTTTACTAAGGAGACAATTACTTTCTTTAATACCATATACTCTGTCTAATGTGACTAGTCATTTTCTGAGAATTTTTAAACAGGTCCAAAAATATTTTTCCATTTGTGATTTCCTAATAAAATATGATCATTCATCTCCCCAGTTTTAATTGATCATATTTTCCTCCAGTGAAACCAGCTAACTCAGTCTATTTTCAGACACTCCATTTTCTAAACCTGAATATGAGGTTTTTAGAACAAAACTCCATTCTTCTTTCTTTTTTTTTTTTTGACAAGTTTAAAGCATGTATTTAAAGTACAATTTATAAAATGCTTCATCTGCCGGCTCAGGAGCCCGCGGTGTGGGGTGGTAGGGTGGGCAGCTGCCCGCTAGACCAGCGGGTCAGGACTGCAGGGGTGCGGCCCTCCCTCCCATGCCCTTCTGTTCAGATACCCCAGGGGCCCATGTGCACCCCTGGGATCACATGGCCAAAAACAGGACTCCAGAGTTTTCCAGAGTCTGCCTACCAGTGAGGCTGGGGCAGCCCTGCCAGCCCATCTCTGAGCAGAGCATCCCCAGATGGGGCAGAGCAGGGTATGGCTGGGCTAGACAGGTCGGAGTGAGGCAGTGGGCTCTGGAAGGGGCTGATGGTAGCAGATACGTTGTTGCCTCCTGCCTGCAGGTGCAGAGCACCCTGATTGAGTGGGCGGAGAAGGGTTGGTCACCAGGCCCAGACGCCCAGCTCCTTTGGTTATAGGCTGACATCAGAGTAGTGGTTCATGGGAAGCGGTTAGCTGGAAGGTCTGAGGCCTGGCTCACGGGGTCAGGGAGGAGCTGGGGGAAGGGGACAGTACCATGAAGGCAGATAAAGGGGCAGCAGCCTCAGGTTTCTGCCCCCCACTCCCCTGGGGTTTTCCAAGCCAAAGCCTGCAGCTTACTTTAAAAATTTTTTTTTAAAAAAAAGGGCTTCCGGGCTTCCCTGGTGGCGCAGTGGTTGAGAGTCCGCCTGCCGATGCAGGGGACACGGGTTCGTGCCCCGGTCCGCATGCCGCGGAGCGGCTGGGCCCGTGAGCCATGGACGCTGAGCCTGCGCGTCCGGAGCCTGTGCTCCGCAACGGGAGAGGCCACAGCAGTGAGAGGCCCGCGTACCGCAAAAAAAACAAAAACAAACAAAAAATTTTTTAAAAAGGCACTTAAGGAAAGTTACAACTACCCCCCCAAAAAAACCCACAAACACCCACACAAAATCCAAACCATTCTCTCATCTCCCCCCCACCTCCCCCAAACACAATAGTTTCCTGTTTTCACTTCTTTCTTTTTAAAATTTTGCCTGTCACCTCTCCATCTGGGAAGCCAGGACATGACCGCTGGTGGGTGGTGGCAGGCACACAGCCGGCAGAGCCCCATCTTTGGCCGGAGGGAGGTGGGCACATCAGTCCCTGCTACATCCTCGATCCACAGACACCCATCAGCCAGCCTCCCCTTGGCTCCCACTAGAGGAGGGGAGCAAGAACAGGTGGTCCCGACAGCTGAGCAATCAGCACTTCTGGCCTTCCCACCTTCCTACCTCTGTACCTTCTCCAACTGAAAAGGACAGTCTCATCTTGGGCCAGAAACCACTATTACATGAGGGATGGACACTAACCGTTTAGAATGCGGAGACTTGGTCAGGGCAGTGGAACTGTAAAGACAGCAGCAACCTTCTCCCTTGCCCACTCCTGAAGGTCATTTCCCCTCAGAGCAGCCTGTGGGCACCACCCAACATTCTGTGGTTTCTTACTGCCTGAAGCTTTGTTCCAGCTCTGCTCACAGACACTATCCTGGCTTCCCACCGTTCTAAGCCTGTGCTATGGACTACTTGCTGACTCAGCGGACAGCTGACCTTTCCTCCTGATGGGAAGATGTAGTGGGCCAAGGCTTGCTGGGCCCGGCTGACATCCCCACTGGGCAAGGCTGAGAGCCAGCAAACCAAAGGTGGAGTGAGCCTGCAAGACCTAGCTTGCCACCTTGGCCACCGCGAGCTGCCGTAATCATATATGTCACACCAACCACTCCAAAACTCATCTGCTGAGGAAGGAGGCCATCTGGCTAGCTGAGGGACATAAGAGGAAGTGCAACGGAAGAGATCAGAAAGCCCGAGAGGGGCCAGATTGTACACACACAGCTGCTCTGGGCAGGGCCCCTTAAGCCTCTTCCACCTCAATGAGCCAAAGCAAATCTCCAGGCTCCAAAGGCAGAGGGGAAACAGCCTTCATTCCAGGCCCTTGCTCTGGAAAAAGGAGTCGAGGGTAACCTAGGCCTATGGGGAACCAGTCTGTCATTACCAATCTTTGCAATGCACAGCTTGTCTTTCTCCAAATGTTATTCAGAATGGTCTGCTCCCAAGGTATTGATTTCACAAGGGAAATGTACCGGGTGGAGTTACCGAGCTGATGCCATCAACAGAGATGGCATTCCACAGACCCTTGAGAGTTCTAAGCCTTGCTGGAGTGGGAAGACCCACCTACCTTCTTACCACACTCGGCAGAAGGCTCAGTGTCTTGGAGCCAGACTGTCTCCTGGCTTTCTTTGTGCTGACAGCAAAATACTGAGCAAGGCTCGCAGCCTTTCTGCTAAAGCCCGGGAGTGCAGCCTCACTCTCTGCCCTCTTCTAGAAGTAGTAAGCGGGGCTGGTAGGGAACCACCCTGAGGGGTTTTGGAAGGGAAAGTCTGTTCACTTTCCCTATCTCCCAAAATACTAGAGGTGAGGGGTTGGCATCCTCCCCAGGCCCAGCTCCTTTGGTTATAGGCTGACATCAGAGTAGTGGTTCATGGGAAGCGGTTAGCTGGAAGGTCTGAGGCCTGGCTCACGGGGTCAGGGAGGAGCTGGGGGAAGGGGACAGTACCATGAAGGCAGATAAAGGGGCAGCAGCCTCAGGTTTCTGCCCCCCACTCCCCTGGGGTTTTCCAAGCCAAAGCCTGCAGCTTACTTTAAAAATTTTTTTTTAAAAAAAAGGGCTTCCGGGCTTCCCTGGTGGCGCAGTGGTTGAGAGTCCGCCTGCCGATGCAGGGGACACGGGTTCGTGCCCCGGTCCGCATGCCGCGGAGCGGCTGGGCCCGTGAGCCATGGACGCTGAGCCTGCGCGTCCGGAGCCTGTGCTCCGCAACGGGAGAGGCCACAGCAGTGAGAGGCCCGCGTACCGCAAAAAAAACAAAAACAAACAAAAAATTTTTTAAAAAGGCACTTAAGGAAAGTTACAACTACCCCCCCAAAAAAACCCACAAACACCCACACAAAATCCAAACCATTCTCTCATCTCCCCCCCACCTCCCCCAAACACAATAGTTTCCTGTTTTCACTTCTTTCTTTTTAAAATTTTGCCTGTCACCTCTCCATCTGGGAAGCCAGGTCATGACCGCTGGTGGGTGGTGGCAGGCACACAGCCGGCAGAGCCCCATCTTTGGCCGGAGGGAGGTGGGCACATCAGTCCCTGCTACATCCTCGATCCACAGACACCCATCAGCCAGCCTCCCCTTGGCTCCCACTAGAGGAGGGGAGCAAGAACAGGTGGTCCCGACAGCTGAGCAATCAGCACTTCTGGCCTTCCCACCTTCCTACCTCTGTACCTTCTCCAACTGAAAAGGACAGTCTCATCTTGGGCCAGAAACCACTATTACATGAGGGATGGACACTAACCGTTTAGAATGCGGAGACTTGGTCAGGGCAGTGGAACTGTAAAGACAGCAGCAACCTTCTCCCTTGCCCACTCCTGAAGGTCATTTCCCCTCAGAGCAGCCTGTGGGCACCACCCAACATTCTGTGGTTTCTTACTGCCTGAAGCTTTGTTCCAGCTCTGCTCACAGACACTATCCTGGCTTCCCACCGTTCTAAGCCTGTGCTATGGACTACTTGCTGACTCAGCGGACAGCTGACCTTTCCTCCTGATGGGAAGATGTAGTGGGCCAAGGCTTGCTGGGCCCGGCTGACATCCCCACTGGGCAAGGCTGAGAGCCAGCAAACCAAAGGTGGAGTGAGCCTGCAAGACCTAGCTTGCCACCTTGGCCACCGCGAGCTGCCGTAATCATATATGTCACACCAACCACTCCAAAACTCATCTGCTGAGGAAGGAGGCCATCTGGCTAGCTGAGGGACATAAGAGGAAGTGCAACGGAAGAGATCAGAAAGCCCGAGAGGGGCCAGATTGTACACACACAGCTGCTCTGGGCAGGGCCCCTTAAGCCTCTTCCACCTCAATGAGCCAAAGCAAATCTCCAGGCTCCAAAGGCAGAGGGGAAACAGCCTTCATTCCAGGCCCTTGCTCTGGAAAAAGGAGTCGAGGGTAACCTAGGCCTATGGGGAACCAGTCTGTCATTACCAATCTTTGCAATGCACAGCTTGTCTTTCTCCAAATGTTATTCAGAATGGTCTGCTCCCAAGGTATTGATTTCACAAGGGAAATGTACCGGGTGGAGTTACCGAGCTGATGCCATCAACAGAGATGGCATTCCACAGACCCTTGAGAGTTCTAAGCCTTGCTGGAGTGGGAAGACCCACCTACCTTCTTACCACACTCGGCAGAAGGCTCAGTGTCTTGGAGCCAGACTGTCTCCTGGCTTTCTTTGTGCTGACAGCAAAATACTGAGCAAGGCTCGCAGCCTTTCTGCTAAAGCCCGGGAGTGCAGCCTCACTCTCTGCCCTCTTCTAGAAGTAGTAAGCGGGGCTGGTAGGGAACCACCCTGAGGGGTTTTGGAAGGGAAAGTCTGTTCACTTTCCCTATCTCCCAAAATACTAGAGGTGAGGGGTTGGCATCCTCCCCAGGCTCTCTGAGCCTATAGAGCTAGGCCAGTCTCCAGGTAGGGCCCAGATGCTCTGGGACTTAGCTGGGGGGAGGGAGGTATAGGCATGGGGTGCTCGTCTGTCCTGGGGGCTGCAGAGCCCTACCCCTTTTCTGGGCGGCAGTAGGAATACAGAAGCTAAGCTCACCAAAATCCTATTGGTTAATGTTTCTAGTGAATTGCCCAGAAACATTTTTAAGTAGACTACCAAAGTACCCTTTCTCAACTAAAAATTCATTAAACTGCTAAAACCCCTCCCATGTACTTTTTTTTGCAAATCAAATATTTGTATAAACAAACAAAAATAGGAAGAAAAAAAGGATATTTTCAAATGGAACTTGCTTGTAAGTGATGAAGACATGCACTTGAGGGTGGGTGGACGGGTGTTCTCATTTGTGTTTTGAAATCCCAAATTAATGAGCGTGATAAACTGTTATTGCTGGCACTGGCTTCACCCCAAGTGGCCAAGTGGCACTGTTTGACTCTACGCTGAGTCCCCCCAACCCTCCTCTAACCCCCACCCCTTTCCCTTTCCATTGACTTGGGACAGCCCTTGTAGACATGCCAATCACAGTGGGAAGGGGGGGAAGGGAGGTCACAGTACATGGGGTTCAAGGTCACAGTGGGCGGAGCAAAGGGGATCACAGTGCAGATGAGTCAGGTCGTTCCCCCTTCTCAAGTCAAGCTGTCTGCCAAGGCAGTGCGACCCCCAGCGGACGACCCAAGAGGTGGTGACGGCGGCAGCGGCATCCTTTCCTTCCCACATTTATCTGCGCTGTGTGAAGCCTTGCGGCCCGTCAGGACCCAGAGGCTGTCTGATCACACTGTTAGGCTGCCTGCTGTCTCCGGGTTGGGAGATCCTGCTTGGCCTGTCAAGGATGGGCTGCTCTGGCTCCTCCTCCTGGCTGGCGCTGCCTGGGATCCGCTTCGGGGCCTCCGCGTACTCTGCCTCCCGCTGTGCTAGGGACTTGACGAAAAGGGCTGGCCTGCTGGTGGAGGTGGGGCTTCTGACCACACCGTTGCTGGTGGGCCTCTTGAGGATGCGAATCGGTGGAGGGGGCCCCGTGGGAAGGCTATCGTGCTGAATCACAATGGGCACTTTGGGAGGAGATCTGGATTTCCTCCCCTTTTGTGTGATCTTCAGTCTTTTGTCCAACCATCTGTCGATTTCCCCGCTGTCTGTCGCCTTCTCCCACCTCTCAGCGACCCCCTCATCTTCCATCTTACTCGCCGCTTTCCCTCCTCCCTGCAAAACTCCATTCTTCTTGATTAGAAGAATCACTCTTTGTTGCATCCTTTCATGTTTCACTAATCACATCTTTCCGTTGTCATCTCTGTAGAGTTATTTTCCTGGTAATGGTGTATATACCAACGAATGGATTCTGCTATTATCAAATGCTTCAGTTTTGATTCTACGTTTAATCACCTGCAAACATTATTTACTTCTCCACTTCTTTAGCACAAACATTATATCTCAATATGAATACTGAGAATTTTTGAAGCCTTGCATATCTCTATCATATTTTAGGACATTATGAATAACTAATTTCTCTTGTGGTCTAATTTAATACTTTTAAGATTATTCTATTGATTGGACTTCTACCATCTACAATAGGTAAAATATGTATTTCTTGGAAGAGTTTGAGAAGGATAGATATTAATTAATTCCACTTTAATTGTTGGGTAGAATTCACCAGTAAATCCATCTATTCCTGGATTATGGTACATCAAGACAATGGAATATTAATCAACACTAAAGAGCTATGAGCTATCAAGCCATAGAAAGACATGCAGGGACCTTAAAAGCACATTACTACATGAAAGAAGCCTATCTGAAAGGGCTACATACTGTATGATTCCAACTGTGGATATTTTAGAAAAGGAAAAACTATGGAGAAAATTAAAAGACCAGTGGTTGCCAGGGGTGAGGAGGATAGGGATGAATAGGCAGAGCACAGAAGATTTTTAGGGCAATGAAAATACTATGTATGATAACATAAAGATGGATATATGTTATTGTACATTTGTCCAAACCTATAGAATTTCACCCAAGTGTGAACCCTAACATAAACCATGGACACTGGGTGATTATGATGTGTTAATGTAGGTTCATCCTTGATAACATTTGTACCACGCTGGTGAGTGATGTTGATAATGGGGGAGGCTATGCTTGTGCGAGAGGTGGGGCTTTATGGACAACCTCTGTACCTTCCTATCAATTTTGCTGTGAACCTAAAACTACCCTAAACAACAAACAAACAAATAAAAAAAAACGACAAAAAACATACTGCAATTTAGGTGTTCTTGACCTAATTTAGCAGGGCAGCAGAAAACTGAGGCCCTCCAAAGTTGTATACATTGTCTAAGGCCCTTATTTATTTATGTGCTAATCCAGAACCAGAATTCACATTTCTTTAACTCCAAAATACATTATCGTTCCCCCAAATCAGTTCCCATTCTTTGTTAATTCATCAGACTCAATAAGGCTTCTTTCTAAAAGGAGTCATTGGGGCTTCCCTGGTGGTGCAGTGGTTAACAATCTGCCTGCCAATGCAGGGGACACGGGTTCAAGCCCTGATCTGAGAAGATCCCACATGCCGCAGAGCAGCTAAGCCCATGTGCCACAACTACTGAGCCTTTACTCTAGAGCCCGGGAGCCACAACTGCTGAAGCCCGTATGCCTGGAGCCTGTACTCAGCAACAAGAGAAGCCACTTCAAGGCGAAGCCCGCACACTGCAAGGAAGAGTAGCCCCCGCTCGCCACAACTAGAGAAAGCCCGCACACAACAATGAAGACCCAACGCAGCCAAAAATAAATAAATAAAAATTTAAAAAAATAAAATAAAATAAAAGGGGCCATTTCACTGATAGCAAATGCCTACATTAAGGATTGCATGTATTACGCTTAATGCAACCAGTTCTGCAATTAAATACTAAGGTTTTGTATTTAAAGTAATTTAACTTTTCATGCGTTGTTGCTCACATTGGTGAAGTGATATATAATTTCCTCCAGTTGTTAAAAGTAATTTTAGTAGCACAGAGGAAAAGTATATGTAATTTTTTTTCCTGAAGCAGAGTTGAGATAACTTTCGTAAACAGATATAGAAATTGACAAACCAGGCACCCCAGTTGTTTAATATATGAGCACAAGGGTAGCCTTTGGCAAACTTATGAAGGAGTAAAGTTGCACTGTCATTCTTTTCCCCCTGTTTTTTCTGAACTTAATTGTAAATGAAATCCCTTTTATATTTTGTCCAAAATAGCAAAAGTCTACAAAAATAGATAGATAGATAGATACATAGATGATAGATAAAGAGATAGATAAAACCTTTTATTCTGCACATATTTCTTACCTAAGTCTCACCACCAAAATCTGGGAGCATTTTCATAAATACACAATATTTGCATAAGAAAATATAATTAAGCAAACATTACTATTTATCAATATGGGCATATGTATATTTTAAGGAAGATATTGAATACCTACTCTAAAATGTAATCTCCATCATTGGTGAGCCTGGTGTTATTTTTTACAGCTTACCTATCTGGGTTAGGTTTCCCTCCTGTTGGTTTCAATGGCAAACCTCTATCTCAGCCCTTAAGTTGTACTGTCAGTTTTATTTTATTGATTGACTCCCAGTATCATTCAAGTCTCTGTGATTACAAGCAATTAACATTGACCCTTACCAAATTAAATGAAGGAGCTTTAATGATAGAACATCAGGAGCTCATACTATCCAGGAGAAGACAGAAGTAACAAACCTGGGAATGGGCAGAAACAGAGGGTGCTTCAGAAGACTGGGAATGTGAACCATAAGAAGTGTCTCATTGTAGAAACAACTTGGACAAGTCACCCTACTGGAACTAATGTCCCTATTTAAGGCCTCTTTTTAGTCTAGTCAGTATTTAATTTCAAGAATGAAGGTTCCAAAGACCTAACTTGGATCATGTGCCTTGGCATTTCTGTGTAGAAAGTAGCACAGAGAAATTTATAATAATATTTAGGGTTTCTGGAGATATAAAACAGTACTTGGTTAGTGAAGCATTGGAGTGAATATAATTCTCTTTTGTAAATTACGGTGAGATGTTAGAAAACATCTTATTTCCTATTAAAGAAACAAGATGTGTGCTTATTATTTCCCATATATACTGGGGTTTAAAATAAAGAGAAACGATAGGATTCCTGTTTTTTTGAGAAACCAGGATCCTTAAAATAAAAGCTTATTATGCAAGAAATAAATATTTCCAGTGGGAAAATAATCCCATTGGACAGCACTAATATAAAATTGAATAGAAATTATTTAATTTCACAGTTAATATTTAAGGTACAGTTTTTAAGGTCTCTGATATATATAAATTTTCATTTTATTCTTTTTCTTTGAGTGTGATGTTGCCACTGTAACATGTTTTACAATAGTTCAAGGATCTCTCCGTTGAATCTATTTTTCTCTTTTTTTAATGTTCTCTCTTTTTCTCTCTCAAGGCTCAACAAACCACTTCTGAAGCCCATGAGAGCTCTCAAGTTGAGACTACAAAGGAAGAATATCTGAGTACCCCTGAGTGCGATACTCAAATTGTAAGATTAATTAAAAATGTTTTTAACAACATTCAACATGAAACAAGGACATAAGCGTTTTAACAACCCTAGTTTATGTCACCATAAAACTTTCTATTTATATGTAATATCTACTATCTAAACAGTGTACTTTTAAATTTGAAAATGCAGATAGATATGAATCATGTAGGTGTTCCACTAGGAAATGTAATCAGACAATTGGGGGTACTATGAACTTGAACTGCTAGAGAGGTAAGGGGGTCATTCCCACAATCACATGACAGAAAGCTATTAAAATATTAAAAACAAACACAAACAAACAGAACCCCAAACAAAGAATGTGATTCAATAATATTCTTCCCAAGAAGCAAATAAACCCTGCATTATAGAGACATTACATTAGAGGAAGGGAGATTCTTACCTTCAAATTATAATAGGAAATATGGAACTTGTACTCTGTGCTTTCACTTGTAATAAGTGAAATGAAATTTTAGTTCTGGAACTTTGACACGATAACAGATCTATCATGTCTGGACTTGAGGAACAGCAAATGACAACAGCTGTATTTAATAGATTCAAAGCTAGGCTTCAATCTTGTTGATAAAATGGAAAGTATCTGCTGAAACTCTTCATGATGGAAAAGAAATCAGGTGATAGCAAAGGAAATAAGGCATAATAGAAACATAAGTTAAACAAGTCAATCTCTTTTTCCTCTGTTGACTGCCAAAGTAAATTTAGAAATATAAATTTCTCAACAATTTGGCCTTCACATCTTTGTATATTGAAACATGTTCCAAAACCATACAATTTAGAATATAAGGTTAGTGAGAAGTAGAAATAAAATATTCTGCAATTTACTTCTAAGGAAGGAAGAAGTCAAGAAGGTTTGGGGCAGGAAGGAACATTTTTGCTGTAGTTTGAAGAACAGATAGGTCTCTGACAGTGTGAGTGAATGTGCAGAGACAAGAAAACATCTGAATAATATGAGTAGAGAGTAGCATACAGAAAATGGTGGGATGTTACCTAAGAAGATAATTTGGGACTTAGGTGGGAGGGGCACTGGATTCCCAAGCTAAGGAGTTTGGTTTGAATTAGGGATATAGTTAAGATTTTCAAATGTTTATGTCCAGTTAAATGATAAGACCATTGCGTTAATTTTAAGGAGAGTGGCCTTGTTTCTTGATATACTTTCCTAAAACTACCAAAAAATCATTTTGCAGTATATACATATATCAAATCATTATGTTGTACACCTAAAACTAATGCAATGTTACATGTCAATTATATCTCAATTTTAAAAAATTAAAAATAAATAAGAATCTTGGAAGCTTCTGGCCCGCACCCTTATGGGTAATGCTCAGGCTAGATCCTTCAATGTCCTGCTTTGAGCCCTTGGATTAGGAGGAATTCAGTTGCTTTTTTCCTGCCCTTGTACTGGTGTATCAGTGCCTTGAGCAAATCATTCACATCATGAGGTGGCCAAAACATCTGAAAGGACAAAGAACCAGGACTTCATCAAATTTAACAAACAAACAAAATAGTCCCACTGAAGGCAAACCTGAAAAGTTCTATACGTTTTGCTAAGATTCCCCAAAGCAATATTTGGTCTTTCTTGTCAAGAGAGAGGCATAAATTCTTTTTTTGTTGTTTGTTTGTTCCACTCTCTTTCTACTTTTGTTGTCCTTCCTTGTCACTAGCTGCTCCTCTCCCTTCAGTAAGTCCCATAAGCATCTGCTACCTTGGTGGAGGCCCTGATCTGGGTCCCTTCAAAAAGCTGCCTCCACCCATACCAGCATGAACGCCCTCTCTCTAACCTGATTTCAGTTCCCTAGATTTCAGTCTTTGAAATCTCTACTTGCAAGCAGCTACACTTTCTAGTACAGAGAGTGCTCAATATTTATAGGCTGTAGACTCAGTTACATTTAAAGGCCAAGAGAGTAATACAAGTGAATGAGATAAGCCAGGTGTAAGCAGTAAGAATTAATGAGATTGCTGTGAACATCAGTTTTCCAATTCTACATCAGTAGTTGTTAGCCCTGTCCTCACTGTAGTATCACATGGAGGGTTTTTATAAAATACTGATGACCAGGACCAACCTCAGAAAAACTGACTCAAAAAGAAAAAAATTAGAACACTCCCTAACACCACACACAAAAATAAACTAAAAATGGATTAAAGACCTAAATGTA
>NC_041229.1:78086670-78091670 GCF_002837175.3 Physeter macrocephalus
ATTAAACTTAAAAGCCTTTGCACAGCAAAGGAAACCATAAACAAGACGAAAAGACAACCCTCAGAATGGGAGAAAGTATTTGCAAACGAAGCAACTGACAAAGGATTAATCTCCAAAATATACAAACAGCTCATGCAGCTCAACATCAAAAAAACAAACGACCCAATCAAAAAATGGGCAGAAGACCTAAATAGACATTTCTCCAAAGAGATATACAGATTGCCAACAAACACATGAAAGGATGCCAACATCACTAATTAGAGAAATGCAAATCGAAACTACAATGAGGTATCACCTCACACTGGTTAGAATGGCCATCATCAAAAAATCTACAAACAGTAAATGCTGGAGAGGGTGTGGAGAAAAGGGAACCCTCTTGCACTGTTGGTGGGAATGTAAATTGATACAGCCACTATGGAGAATATATACAGTGGAATATTACTCAGCCATAAAAAGGAACGAAATTGGGTCCTTTGTAGAGACGTGGATGGACCTAGAGAGTGTCATACAGAGTGAAGTAAGTCAGAAAGAGAAAAACAAATATCGTATGTTAACACATATATGTAGAATGTAGAAAAATGGTATAGATGATCTTATTTGCAAAGCAGAAATAGAGACACAGACATAGAGAACAAACGTATGGTTACCAAGGGGGGAAAGGGGGGTGGGAAGAATTGAGATATTGGGGTTGACATATATAAACTATTAATACTATGTATAAAATAGATAACTATTGAGAACCTACTATATAGCACAGGGAGCTCTACTCAGTGCTCTGTGGTGACCTAAATGGGAAGGAAATCCAAAAAAGAGGGGATATATGTATATGTATAGCTGATTCACTTTGCTCTACAGTAGAAACTAACACAACATTGTAAAGCAATTATAATCCAATACAAATTAATTTAAAAAAAAGAAAAATTGACTCAGCATCTTGGTATGTGGAGTCTAGACATTAGTTGTATTTATTTTTTTACTTCTCCAGGTGATTCTAATGTGCAGGCCAGTTTTACTAAAAAAATGTGTTTCACATGTACACGATTATTAAAATCATGTGAGGAGTTTTTAAAAATTAAGATTTTGAGAAATTCTTCAGTAAGTTCTAAATAAATAGGACTAAGGGTAACCATTTTTTAACGTGGACTTGACAACACTCTTCCCAACCCAGGTGATTCTTAATTTGAAAAACATTGGTTTAGATAAGACATAATCCCTTTAGAGTGTTGTTTAGTAATAGAGTCTGTGCTTCTCAGACTCTGTTATATTTGCATTTAAAGACAGCAATGCCTAAATAAGGCTCTGTAATGGTAGTATGATGTGACTTTTGCTAGTAGGTAGAGGGGGTCCATCCCAGAACCCTTTGTCTATTATGCAGCCATATATAAGAGAAGCACTGATGTAGGACTGTGAAATTGATCAGGAAGCTGATGTGTGATTTTATCCATAACAAAGCCTTCCCTTGAGAGAGCTAGTAGACCATTATCTCCCCAAGCTATAGTTCTCAGAGTATAATTAACCTTAAGCATGAAGAGCTCTATAGTTCCTTTCTAGCATTCCCCAATAAGAGAATAATTCTGATGACTTCCTCCACCTTACAGGAAAAAGTGGGAGGATCTTTGGATCTATGAGAACTGCTGTTACTCAGCTTGTCTAAATTCACCCAAAATATTCTGATTTGTGTTAAATAGCATGAAATGCATTGCTTCCATTTCAATACAGCAATGTGAAAATAGCTTCAACTTGACTCTAACTGGAGACTCAAGCTCCAGTTTCGGTTGCTTTAATCGAATATCCAAATAAGATCAAAACATAATTTCATAAAAAAAAAATAAATAAATTTACCTCCTCTTCTGATAAAGGGATTGGTGCATTTTCTGTTGTAGGAAGGATAGTTTTATCATGTTAGGCAGAAGTATAGTCTTATTGTCTTTATTTGGAGATTGAGTATGGTTAAAAGATGCATAGATGTGCCAAGTTGATAAGAGGTGGATTTGTGATGATTAACTTTTTGTGTCAAAATGACTGATCTAAGGGATGCCCAGAGAGCTGGTAAAACATTTTTTCTGAGTACTTCGGACAGGGTGTTTCCAGAAGAGATTAGCATTTGAATCAGTAGACTAAGAAAAGATCTTCCCTCACAAATATGGCAGGCATCATCTAATCCCATGAAGGCCCAAATAGAACGAAAAGATTGAGGAAGTACAAATTCTCTCTCTCTTTGAGCTGGGATGTATACCTTCTTCTGCCCTCAGACATCAGAGCTCTTGCTTCTGGGGCCTTCCAACTCTGGGACTTATACCAGCAGGCCACCCACCCCCGTTCTCAGGCCTTTGGCCTCGGGTTGGGAGTTACACCATCAGCTCCCCTGATTCGCAGCCCTTTGGACTTGGACTGAATTATGCCACCAGCTTTCCTGGTTCTCCAGCTTACAGAGGGCATATCATGGCATGTCTCATCTTCCATAATCACATGAGCAAATTCCCATAAAACAATCTCCTCTTAAATACCTATGTATATATTCTATTAGCTCTGTTTCCCTGGACAACCTAATACAATCATTTTTCCATATTTATATTTTGTGTATTTTGTGTGCTTTGAAATATCAGGTTTTTTATAAAAGACTTTTTTCTTTAATCAGAGATCAGTATTACTTAGTTTTCTACAGAAAGTAGATGGTAGTTGTTGAGTTAAATTTTTACTTTAGTGCCCTTACTTGACAAAATTAATAGTTGACACATTTATTCCCATTTCTTTTTTTTTAATGTCTTTTTCTGCTCTATGAAATTCAAAAATGTAGAAACTACTGAATGAGAAAAATTTTTAAATAATAAAAGTAAGATAATAGGGACCTGAATGAAGCCAATAACAAATAATTGAGAGCATGATATAAACAGAATATCAAAAAGAGAAATCCAGGGGCTTCCCTGGTGGTGCAGTGGTTGCGCGTCCGCCTGCCGATGCAGGGGACACGGGTTCGTGCCCCGGTCCGGGAGGATCCCACATGCCGCGGAGCGGCTGGGCCCGTGAGCCATGGCCGCTGAGCCTGCGCGTCCAGAGCCTGTGCTCTGCAACGGGAGAGGCCACAGCAGTGTGAGGCCCACGTACTGAAAAAAAAAAAAAAAAAAAAAATCCACAGGACTTTGTGTTCAAGCAAAGATGCAGGAATAAGGATGAAGTCTAATATGAACCCCAATTTTCATGTTGGCTGACTGGAGCAATTATATTGTTATTCTCAAACAAAATAAACTACTACAGGAGAAATTTTAAGTTAATTTTTGTTTATTTACTTCTGAACAGAAGAGGTTCATGCTCTCTTAAAAACTAGAATGGACAAAAATGCACATTGGAGCTAATTATTTGTGAAAAATATCACAGTTTTTAAAAGCATGTCATTTGCATGCTGTAAAATTCACACATTTTAACTATATATTTCAATTATCCATTTAATTTACTGAGTTGTGTAACCATTACCACAGTCCAGTTTTACAATATTTCTATCTTTCTAATAAGATCCTCCATGCCTTTTTTTACAGTTAATCTCTATAAAGACAGTCACTAACCTAGTTTCTATCAGTATAAATTTGCCTTTTCTGTAAATTTTATATAAATTGATCATATAGTGTGTGACATTTTGCATCTTGCTTCTTTCATATAGCATAATGACTTTAAGGTTCATCCATATTATAATATGTATCAGTAGTTTGTTCCTTTTTTTTCTGAATAGAATCCATTTATGGTTTTACCATATTTTCTTTATCTATTCACCACTTTTTGGCTATTATGAATAATGATACCATGAACATTTACGTAAACATCTTTGTGTGGACATATGTTTTATTTTTCTTGAGTAGATACCCAGAAGTAGCATGGGATATGGTAAATTCTTCCTTAACTGGTTAAGAAACAGAAAAACTTTTCCAAAGTGGCTGCACCATTTTACATCCTAATTGGGAATGTATGAGAGTTTTATTTTCTCTACATCTTTGACACCACTTGTTATTGTGGTGTTATTTTTGCTTAAAACGCAAATTCTAGTGAATGTGAAGTCAAATTTCATTGCAGGCTTAATTGTTAATTCCCTAATCGTTAATAATTTGAGCATATTTGTATATACTTATTAGCAAGTCATATATTTTCTTTGGTGAAATTTCTGTTCAAATAGTTTCCCCATGCTCTGTTGGGTTGTTTGTCTTCTCAGTGTTGAGTAGTAAGATTCCTTATATATTCTGGATATAAATCCTTTACCAAATATATGATTTGAAAATGGTATCTTTTAAAAAGTAATTAAGTTTTTTTAGTACAGTTCTAGATTTACAGAGTAATTGAGCAATAGTTCAGAGAGTTCCATATAGCAATCAGCTGTCTTTCTGTAATTTATTTCTAGTTTAGTTCCATTGCAGTCTGATGGCATACTCTACATTTGTTCAAATGTATTTTATGGCCCAGAATGCAGTCTATCTTGATAAATGTTCCATGTGACTTTGAGAAGAATATGTATTCTCCTCTTGTTTGATGAAGTATTCCATAAATGTCAATTAGATCCGTTTTATCTGCAGTGTTGTTTAGATCAAGTATATTCTTAGAGGTCTTCTCCCTGCTTGATATGTCCACTATTGATAGAGAGTGTTGAAGCCTTAATCTATAATAGTGGTTTGGTCTATTTCTCCTTGCAGTTCTATCAGTTTTTGACTCATGTATCTTGACATGCTGTTGTTAGGTGCACTCATGTTAAGAATTGTTATATATTTTTGTAGAATTGGCCCCTGTATTATTATACAAATGTCCCTCTTTATCCCTGATATTTTTCTTGGTCTAAAGTTGGCTTTGTCTAAAATTAATATGGCTACTCCAACTTTGTTTTGATTAATATTAGCATGGAATATCTTTCTGAGTCCCTTAACTTTTAATCAGTGTCCTTATATTTAAAGTTGGTTTCTTTTTTTTTTTTTTTTTTTTTTTTGTGGTACGCGGGCCTCTCGCTGTTGTGGCCTCTCCCGTTG